>NW_016690199.1:1946881-1961246 GCF_001604755.1 Lepidothrix coronata | reverse complement strand
CGAGCGCCCCGCGCCGTGCCCGGCCCGGCCGCCGGGGCGCAAAGTCACCGCGGCGGCCGCCGGCCCAGGCACCGGCCGCGGCTGGAAAGCCCCTACCTGGCAGCGCCGCCGCCACACTATGGCGGGGGGGGGCGGGCCCCCCCCCCGCCCCCCGCCCGCCCCGCAGGTGGAGCGCGCCCGCCGCGGCCCCGGCAGTGCGGGAGGGAGGGAAGGCGGGCGGGAGCCGGACCCGGACCCGCCGCGGCGGCGCCGCCGCTCGGCCCCCGCGCAGCCCGGGCGGCGCCGCTCCGAGCGCCCCGCGCCGTGCCCGGCCCGGCCGCCGGGGCGCAAAGTCACCGCGGCGGCCGCCGGCCCAGGCACCGGCCGCGGCTGGAAAGCCCCTACCTGGCAGCGCCGCCGCCACACTATGGCGGGCCGCGCCGGGCCACGCCGCCGCTCGGCACTTCCCACCTCCCGCCGCCGGCGGGAGCTGCGGCCGCCTCCCCGCCTCCCCTTCCCCGGCTCCCGGCGCCGGGCCCCGCTTACCGCGGCGCGGGGCGAGGCGGCGGCCGCCGAGGGGGGAGCCGTGTCCGCGCCGCTCCCGCCGCTGCTGCTGCCGCTGCTGCTGCCGCTGCTGCTGCTGCCGCGGCTGCAACAAAGGACTTCCGCCCCGCCGCGCTGCCGCTGCCGCAGCGCCGGCTCCGCCGCGACCGCACGGGGCCGGACCCCTCCCCTCGGCGGCCGCGGCTCCCGGCGCCGCCGCTGCCAGCGCTGCTGCGCCTCCCGCCGCCAATGCCGGGCCCCGGCGGGCGGCTCCCTGCCGCGCTCCGCTCTCCTCCCATGCCGCCGGGGACGCGGCGCGGCGCGGGCTGGCGCTGCCGGCGCCCCCTCCCCGTGTGCCGCAAGCCCGGCCCCTGGCGGAGCCCCCCGGACCCGCGGCGGGCGCCCACCGGGACCCCGCGGCCGGGCTGTCCCGCCCCGCTGCTCTCCCGGCCCCGGGAATCCGCCCCTTCCCCGCGCACCCGGGCTCGCTCCACGGATCGAGGTGTCTCTCCGTTCCCCTCAGACCAGCGGTGACCGGTGCGGACGGGGAGGCTCCGGTCACCCGTGTGGGTGTCCGGCGCTGGGGGGTTGTACCCGCAGCCCCGCGGCCCCCGCGTGGGACAGTTTAAAGGCGAGAAAACCACTGCGAGCTCCGTGAGAAAGTATCTCCTTCTCGCTGCGATTTCACACGTTCATACCACCGCCCGCCCTCCTGGAGCTTCACGGTGATGCAGGAGCACAGGGCTGGCAGCCACCGCCACACTGTCACAGAGCCTGAGGACAGCGCTTTTTTTCATCTTCCCAGGAGCTGTCCCAGGCCTTCTTCCCACCAGTCTCTGGATCTCTCCTGTCTGATAGCATCCAGCTTCTCAGGAACTATCCCATGTGAGCAAGTGGGATTTACGATCTCCTCTGCTACCTGCCACAGATCTGAGAGAAAACATAAGCCAGGGCAGGCTTTCCTCCCGGTCTTGCCACTTGACTTTTCCACCCCCAAAGTGACATTTGTCATTCAGCGTAAGCACTGGAACTGTTTAATCTGCACAGCTCAGTCATTCAGACACAGTTTCTAGAGATACCGTTGGTTTTATGTTGCTGCAACTAAGATCCCTCTTAGCTTCAGACAAGCCAAAAGGGCAAACTTAATCGTAGCAAAGTTAAAAGATTTTATTACAAATTTGAAAATTACAAAAATAACAAAAAAAGCAACAAAATAAAATGCCATAATGTTAAAATGTACCACCATCCATACCTGCTTCAATGACCTCTAAGATTTTCCTGAAGCATCCCTCCACCGTTTAGGCAAACAGCACAAACCCAATTAACAAAATCCTAGTCCTTCCTCCTGAGTTCATCTGGGGATTTTCTATCAGCTACAGAATAAAACGGGAGCTTTCAAAATGTGTCTTTCAGAATGCAGCTCAAAAAAATCCCCTTGTTTCCCCTCTCGCTCTGCCTTGTCTCAGGGGTGTAGTAGCAGTGGCAAGGGGAAAAAAAAAAACCCTCTGTGGCTGTAAGGCACCACCCCCACAGAAGGTGGAGGGACCCCCACAATACAACTTCTTTGTAGGTTTTCCTGTTTTATAGGAAGCTAAGTAAATGCCCTCCATAAGCTGACACCGTCATGGTTTTTAAATCACACGGAAAAGTTACTTTCCTTGTGGCTCAAGGGTCTTTTTCTCCCCAGCTCTTTACACAAGCCAAGAGTGCCCATGCAGGGTTTCTGCCACCTCCAGTAAGATGGGGCAAAAGGGAGTCCCCCTTTCTCACTGCCCCCGTTCTCTCACTGCCGTCCCACCACACTTGCCTTTCCAATTTCATTTATTTATTTATTTATTTACTTATTATCTGCTGAGGTGTGTGATACCATCACCTGCGTTTTATATCAAAACACCAGATTTCATTCCTCATCATCGCTTCCATCGGTTTGGCTCCAGCTTCTCTAAAGCTCTTCAAAGTCCTCTTTGGACTAGAGTCAACCTAAATAACATGTAAATAATTAATCATTTAAATAAATAACGTGCCATCTGCAAATAGCAACTCACTCTGTACGCAGATTAATAAATATGTTAAATAACCCAGAGCATGGTACAAAACATTGAGCCACCTCCTGCCAACCTTTTGCAGAGAAGAAAAGTAGCTACTGATATTTACAGGACAAGCAGGATTATAGCTTCATCATCTCTGAATCCTGCTGCTGCACAAACACAGGAGGGAAAGACTGTCCCCGAGTCCTGTGAGCTCCTGTGAGAAACAGAAGAAATAGAACATAGGGCAATGGAAAAGAGAAAGTTGTGCTGGCCAGTGGGATAAGCAGCAATCACTGCATGGATCAAAATGCTTTGAAGCCTACGCTTTATTTTCTCTGAGCCCATCTCCATCTTCTGCTCAGGCTCAGGCTACCTGGAAACAGTCTCATAACTGATGGATTTGGGGGGCCGGGGGCATTATTTGCCCTAAATATTCAGGAATTGCAATTATGGGAATGGAATAGGACAATGGACTAAAAAATATCAAATGCTGAGAGAAAACCAAGAGGGATAATCTGAGGTCTTCTGAATGTCTTCTGCAGAGGCTCTGAGCCAGGAGGGACACCATGGAAGAGGTGGGTGTGACAGATCTCAGAAACTTCACCAAAATCATGACAAAAGCACACAAATAGCTATTTTCGCTGCCTTTTCCAGCTGAGAAACAACCTGTGGACATCAAATTAACCTGGTGGCAGCAGGAGGCTGGACAGACTGGAAGTTTAAACAGGTTCAGAAAGCAGTTTGGTAACATTCATTGTAAAGACACCTCAGAGGTTGCACTGACCGCCAGAGCAGGCGGCTGGGGCTCAGGGGGACCCTCAGGAGGGGCTGCTGGTGACCGAGTGATAGGGGTGAGGGTGGCACTGCTGCCTGTGCCCCCTTCTCTGCCAGGCACCTCACGCAGAGCAGCTGCTCTCGCCTAAAACAACCCCTGGTTTAACCTCAGCGAGAGACGGGGGGGAGGCCTGACAGGGAAATGGTGTGTCCACAGGATTCGTGGTGGTTAAAGCAGCGCCGAGGCCGCAGACACTGGTGAGGAAGCCAGATCGTATCTTCGCATCCATTCTCACGAGCGGGCAGGCCGGGGAAAGCTCCCTTCCACACTTGTTTTTTCCGTTAAAAAAAAACAAAAAAACAACAAAAAAAACCCCAGCCCAACAACAACAAAAAAATCCACTTTTATACCGACGGCCGAGGCGCTCACCACGCCATACTGTGCCACCGACAAGCAAAGTCCCCCCAGCCCAGGGGGAGCCCGGGGGAAAACACACACCCTCCCCAAAAAAATCCCCCCCACAGGGGTGCCCACGATCCCTCCCTCCCTCCCTCCCTCAGGAGCTGCGGCCGCGCAGGGGCCGCGCCCATCGCACCGCCGGGGCGCGCAGGGAGCGCGCAGGGGCCGCGCTCACTTTTTCCAGGAGAAGCCCATCCCAGCCCATCCCAGCCCGGCCCGCCCCGGCGGCGGCAGGAAGCGCGGGGGGGCAGCGCCCACCCCATCCGCCGGCCGAGCTAGCGGGGGCGGGCGGCCTCGGCGCTTCCTGGCGGGTAAGCGGGGGCCGGGCCGGCACGGAGGGAGGGAGGGAGGGAGGGGAAGGAGGGGAGGGCGCTGGTCCCGCTCCCCGGGGAGGCCGCGCTCGCCGCCTCCCTCTTTGTGTGTCGTTCGCTCCCCCCTCCCCCCCCCAAATAATTTTCTGCTGAAACAATAGCAAATATCAGCGTTTATTTGCAAAGGGGCCGCCGGCGAGGCGGGGCGCGGGCGGCTCAGCCCCGCACAATGGGGGCTTTGTTGGGCGCACAGGGCTCCTCTGTGCGGGAGCCGCCGGGCTCGGCCCCGCCGCCAGCCCCGCTCCCCCTGTGCCCCCGCGGGGCAGTGGAAAGCGCCATCGGGTCAGCGGGAAAAACGCGAGCCGGGTTTAAAGTTAGTGCTGGCACCCCACGGAGCGTAGTTAATCGGCGGGAGAAGCAGCTCCGAGTGTAGCTGGGCAGATGGAAAAGTCCCCGAAAGGTTTTTGAGCTCATTGAACGTGATTTTGGGTACCAGCGGTGGTATCAGTAGGAGAAACTATTGAATTGGGGTGCGGGGACCATCTGGAGGAGGGAAGAAGCTCCGTGACAGGCGCCCAACTTGTTTCAGTGGTGAGAAACCCACATTTGAGCCTCTGGGAGCTCTGTGATTTCTTCATGAGATGAACATCTTGTTCTCTTGCTCCTAGGCACGCCATGGATACCACTGGCCACAGCGTCCTCCTCCTCCAGCAGCTGAACATGCAGCGAGAGTTTGGCTTTCTGTGTGACTGCACAGTTGCCATTGGAGATGTTTACTTCAAAGCCCACAGAGCGGTGCTCGCTGCTTTTTCAAACTATTTTAAGATGATATTTATTCATCAGACAAGGTAAGAACACACACTTCTTCTATCCTTTAATCACTCTCAACGTTCTGCTTTTTCTCCTTTCTAAAGGCATCAGACTCTAAAAGACTGTAAGTGGAGATGTTAGATGGCTTGATATTATTTTCCTAACCCACCACAGGCCTTGGCTCCCTAAACATTCCCAGTCCAGAACGTGCTGTCCTTTAAAACCACTCTCTTAGTCAGCATCGGTAACATCAGGCCCTGCATTTTGGAGATGAGACATTTGTGTGACCTGATAAAATAAACATGTAAGTACCACTGTTTTCCTGCAGTGAGAACCTTGCAGGTTTGGAATCCAGGGATAACCTGGTACCTCCTCTGCCCATGTCCACTACTTTGCATTAGGTTGTAGGCAAGCTGGCTGGGTGGGACTGTCACTTCTGGCAAGATCCATGGGCTTGAAGTAATTGAGAAGCTGTAGCCTTATCGCAGTTCTGCTTTTCAGACTCTGGCAGATAAGGGCCAAGACTGAGATCATCAGTTCATTTCAAGCTGTTGTTGAGATGCTTCACCTGGCCAGGTCAGGAGTGGTTCTGCAGGTATAACAACACTGATGCCAAGGTCTGACCTCTGACCTGGAGCTTGGTGCTTGCAGTGGATGAAACCTTTCTCCATTCCCCTTCCTTTTTGAGGGTCATGGCCTCCACCACCATCGCAAAATAAGCCTTAGGATCAGTCGTGCCACCCTTTGGCAGGAAGTGAGATGAGTTAACTGCCTTTCCCTATAAATGTTGTTTGCTGACACTTAAGCGCAACACTCATAAAGATTACACAGCAGCAGCAGCTGAATTTATTACTTAAACACACAGATATTCTTTGCCTGGTGTTACTGGAGTGGCACACCCTGGTGATGCTTGCATGGCATCACTGCGGTGCCACACAGCTGCGGTTGGCTCTGCATGCGAGTGACGGGGTGACCGGGAGCTGGCCACTCGCACCGTCCCCAGCTGTGGTTGTGCACATGGTCTTTAGAGTCACAGAGATGAATGCAGGCTCAGGCACTTTGCTGTGCAAACAGGGCTTATGCACTTCTGCAGGGCTTGGCGGGGAGTGCTGCTCGTAAACCGGGAGGCAGGCAGCAGCACTGACAGCAAATGGGCAGGTAATGCTAGCTTGGATCCCTGTATGTACTTAATCATCTGTTTTGTTTCAGCGAATGCATAAAGATTCAGCCAACAGACATCCAGCCTGACATATTTAGCTACTTGTTACATATCATGTACACTGGGAAAGGGCCAAAGCAGACCGTCAGCCAGAGCCGACTGGAGGAGGGCATCCGCTTTCTCCACGCAGACCACCTCTCCCACATCGCTATTGAGATGAACCAAGCGTTCTCCCCAGAGCTGGTCCAGTCTTCCAACTTGTACGGGATCCAGATCTCGACGGCACACAAACTGGCAAAGGAACGCCTGGGAGCGAAGGACAGCCTACCCAAGGCAGGGGGCAGGTCTGCGGCCCAGGGCGATCACCCTCAGCTGCAGCTGTCCCTGGCCATCGGCCTGGACGACGGCCCCCTGGGCCAGCAGGTCGCTCGCCCCTCTGCCCCACCCGCCGCTCTCACCAAGCCGGCAGAGGAGCGTCCGAAGCTCTCAGTCTCCATAAAGCAGGAGAGGTGCGACCCGGAGCCTGTGGTGTCCCAGAGCTGCACCCCTCCTTCTCCGGAGGTGGCCAGCCCCATCTTTGCCAAGGCCAGCCTCAAGGTGCACTTGTGTCACTACTGCGGGGAGCGCTTCGACTCCCGGGGGGGGCTGCGGCAGCACCTGCACACCCACGTCTCGGGCTCGCTGCCCTTCGGCGTGCCGGCCTCCATCCTGGAAAGCAGCGACCTGGGCGAGGTGCAGCCTCTGGCTGAGGACAGGGAGGCTGAGGACGACCACCGGCTCAGGGCCTTCCTTCTCAAGGAGGATGAACATCAGCTGGAGCATCCAAGCTGCAGCGACCTGGAGCCTCTGCAGATCGGCCAGCTCTCCCTCATTTCCAAGGACCACGAACCGGTGGAGCTGAACTGTAACTTTTCTTTCTCAAGAAAGAGAAAAATCATCTGCACTGTCTGCGGCCGCACATTTTTCCGGAAGAGCCAGCTGCTGGAACACATGTACACGCACAGGGGGAAGCAGCACAAATACAGCCGCTGCCAGAGGCTGGAGAGCCCCGCCACCCCCAGGTTTCATCCTTACTGTGACAGCGAGAGTCTGGGTAAGAGCTCCAGTTTGTCCCAAGACCACTTAGATGAATGTATACTGGAGTCAGATCTCATCCAAGAAAGTGTTGATACGATCCTGGTAGAGTAGCTCTCCCCCTGTGTTGCCTTCAGATGCTGAAACTCTGGATATTTTGGCGTTTTCCACCTAGGGAGTGGCTGCTCTCTGCAGCAGATTTTGTTCAACCACCATTCCCCTCACCCCCGAGATAACTGTGAAGGACTGTGTACTTTGATTTGTGTACTTGCTTTTTTACTTCTCTAACTTCTCTAGTTAATTCCCATCTAAGTCCCTCTTGGAAGCCTCTGTGTAACTTGGTTACATTTTTCCTGAATGTGAACTTATTCCTGCTCTGCTTTACTAGAGTTAATACTGTACCGCTGGGTGTGAGGTTTAAACATTGTCTAATACTTTGTGCGGTGCCTAGGACTGTTTGTATCCCATAGAATTGCTTTTCTGAAACCAGATGGGTGGAAATGTAGAGGGAAATGTGTATTGTGTTTCCCAAACAGTTTGTTTGAAAATAAATATCTCAAGGAGATGAATCCTGAAGTTCGTGTTGTATAACTGCAGTTAATATATCTTTGCATAAATATGTGCAGGAGCCATAAGGCTGCTCTTTTCAAGGGAACTGGCAGTGTTGATGTAGGGGTGGCAACCTTCACTTTGACAAGCCCTGGAGTCCTCGTCAGTACAGTCTTCTAAATTTACTTTTAAACTCTAGGGATTTGCATGTGTTTTTCCTCCTTCCTACTCCTCCCTCGTTAACCACTACTGCATGAGCAGAGACAGATTTTGATGCCCCTCTAGGACCATGTCTCATTATTGGACCACCTTCTCTGCAAGGAGGAAGGAAAGCTGCAAAGAAGCTGTCCTCTCTTCTTGGAGAGGAGTCATATCATCACCTAAGTCTTTACAGGATTAAATACCACGCTCGTATTTTCTGAGTGAAGATGATTTCTGACTCTATAAACAGCTTGGAGCAAACACAGTCTTAAATATTACAATCTGTGTATTTGCTAAGAGCAAACATATAATGTGTTATTTCTTCTCTGCTTGCAGAGCCACCATAAAATGGTGACATGCAAATTTTTTGCCTTTCATGTAATCACAGAATGGTTCGAGTTGGAAGGGATCTTAAAAATCACCTAGTTCCAGTCCCCCTGCCATGGGCAGAGACACCTTTCACCGGACCACGTTCCTCAAAACCCCATTCAGCCTTTCATTTATCATTGCTTGTTATCTGAAGGGTAATTAACTTCAGATTTAAAGGGGTTTAAAATTGTACGTGTTCCTCTTGGATTCATATTTCGTCCCTCTCTAGTTTTTTACCTGAAATATCCCAGGCTTCCTGCCAGATGGGCTCCAGCCCATCCCGCAAAGATGCTCTTAATCACAAGGCCCCGAGGAGGCACACAAAGTTCTTAGAGCGCAAAGGTCTCTTCTGCAGCTCAGAGCAAAAGCCTCGTGAGCTGCTCCCATAATCTCATTACCCAGTTTTTGAGAAGCTGGAGGCTCCCTGCCAGTCCTGGTGGAGCCGAGTCATTGCCTTTGGAAAGGGGGAGCCTGAACAATGGCAAGAACAGTTTACTGTCAGAATGCCTGCTCCAAAGCTCTTTGTAGTCGGGACCCTTGAGCCATCTTCTTTGAAACTGTCCTGGAGCAAGTGCAGCAATTAAATCACTGCCGAATTAAAAGACCATCCGAGGTCTTTGTAAGGGCGGCTGCTGCTTCTCCTGGGCAGGCAGCTACACACTCGGGGGGACGGATTGGCCACCGAGAGCTGCCAAATTGTGTTTGAAGACAAAGGAGCAAAACAAACAGGCTCTGAGCCTGCCCAGATGATGTTACAAAATGCAGGCTGTGGTTTGGGGTGTGCTTCCCTGCTAGCCCCAGTTCTCCTCAGTGTGTGCACCCATTAAAGGGGGCCTGGTGAGAACGCGTTTTAACTCTGCTTTAGAAGCCTTTCTTTAAAGCAAGCAAACAAACAGAGCGCTGCTGACACCCAGGGCTGTGGATGCTGCATCTGAGCACGCAGCGATTCACACAGAACGTTTCCTAGAAGAGAGCCGTCTGTGTCTCTCCCGGGCTAATAGCATCGGCTAAATCACATCCAGCACGGGCTGCCTGTAACTGGGGCAAATGCCCTCAGGCTTCCACTGACCTCTATTTCTACATGATGGGTTAAAAAAAAAAAACAACAAAGGTATTATATGATCATTCCCTATTTGTATGTGCCACTTTACCAAGTGGGCTGGCTTCTCTGGGTGCGTCTGCTGAGGTGGCTGTAGCTGTAGAGAAACTGAATATCTGCTATTCAGTCAGTAGATAAGCACCTTGGATCGTTTACTAGATGCCTAACTTGCCTGAAGTAATTGGTATTGAAAGTTAAAGGGCTTTTGATGTCTCTGCAGAGATAACAGGGTAGTGGTAATAGAGCTCAGTACAGGGGACAGCAGCGGGGACAGCAGCAAGGATAGCAGCAGCAGTGCTGAAGGCACCTCTAGGACATGCTGCTCATCTTCAGGGGCATGGGCAGGACTGTTTTGTTCACTTCTTGCCCATTAAAAAGGGAGCTTTAATAAAAACTATGGTCTTGTGTAGAGGAGCCAAGTGTCTCTCAGCTGTACGTGCCGTGTATGTGCTGTGGCAGTGACTCCGTGCTGCTGACTGCAAACACACCAGCAAAGCCGAAATCATACCAAAACCTGGGCTGTGTTCATGTGTGTGTCCTGTATGTCTTTGAAACATTACAAAAGATTATTTTTTGTTACCTTCACACCCCCTTTTAGGGTATACTTTGGTTAAGCTTTGTGGTGCTGAACATCTGTGACATCAAACATCTGCCAAAGGCATTTTTTGCATCGTTTGCAATACAAGAAATGCCTTTTCAGCAGTTTTCTACTGCAAACATTAAAGCACTGTTATAATTAAAGCAGCAGAAAAAGCTGGAGACAGAAGTCGTCAGCTCTGAGTTATGTTAACATGAAAATATCATTCTCTCCAAGTCTTATGAATAGAAAATAATTTTACAGGGCAGTTGCATTTGCTAAGCAAGGGCAGCAGCTGCTCCTGGATACATCATGAGAAGTTTTATTACTGTATGTGGAAGGCACTTGAATTACTGAGTGCTTAACTTTTATGCTGGTGCATTCTTGGAAATCAGCCCAACTTGCACGGCTGGGTTTGGCAAATACTAATTTCTTGTAGTGTTTTGTTGCCTTTTTTTTTTTTCATAAAACCCTAAAACAAATTGTCACAGTGTTCAGAATATCTGGATATCTGTAATTGGTTGATAGATACACATGGGCTTAGGCAAAGAAAGACCCAGGGTGAGAATACTTTAAGGCTGGAAGTCTCAAAATTCCAGGGGATCCCTGGACGTCTGTCCTGTGCTGTGAAGGGGTCCCATCATCAGGGGTATTGAGCTGATGAACCACATTCATTGAAGTGCTTTGTGGGCTCTGCAGCTCATGCTTTATGTAAAGATGGGAAGATTGGGGTTCAGATCCCTGCCAAAGCCCCTGAGCATGAGAAGACTTCTCACTGAGCTCAAATTAACCTCTGAAATGCCAGTAAGTGCTGGAGTGGCTGTCATCATGTATCTGGGTGCTGCTCTGAAAGCTGGCTCAACCACCAGAGAGCATGATAGGTAATTTGAAATATTTTGAATTATTTTTAGTACTCTGATGGTGAACAGAGTCCAACAGGGGCCAGGTTTCTTGGGCTGCTTAGGGTGCAGTAAAGTGTGTGGACAAAAGTTTATCCCCCTTGCAGCATGGGGTGTGGTTACTTTACTGAGAAACTTGCTTTTCCCTACCTGCTATGGTGGCTGGAGATGTGATTTAGTAGCACTTGTGCAACAAAAGCATTAGGTTGAACTTTTCCTGAATTGCTGGTGTCAGAGGAGCGAGACTTCTGTGCCTATTACTTGTGTACAAGTTGTGCTTAAAAGGTAACTCGTCCCCTCCAGCATTCACCTGCAAATGCTTGGATTTTACCTCTTCCACCTTGAATTTTTGGTCATCTGAGGCAGAGTGACACTGGCATTTCCCTGCTGCTGCTTGGAGGTGATGCTGATGGCCGGGCCATGTTCATCCCAACTCCACGCAGGATAAAAAATCCTTCAGCTCCTTTTACCTCCTGCACAGACTGTGGGTAAAACACGTGTCTCCTGCCATCTGGCTGCAGCAGCCCTTCGGGCAGGCTCTTCACTCACATGTTGTCTGTCAAATCACTGCAGAGTCGGGTGAAGGCAGCGTGCAGGGGGTGTGGAAGGGCTGGCATGCTCTCTGTGGGTGCAGCACCCCTTGCCAGAGGGGTTTGGGATGTTTGTGCACACTGAGGAGGTGGAACAGGGAAAGGAAATTTGCTGTTGGGATGTAAACCTGAAGCAGTGAGCACTGCAGTTAAAAATAAGACTATGAAGTACTGCTATTGTGAGCTTTCATTTTCATTACTCTTTAGTGTAATGCTGATACTGAACAGTTTTCTACTATTTTGGAGGCAGAAAGTATTAATCCTGTGTAAGTGACACCTTCAGAAGTGCAGTGAAAAGTGACTTCAGCATATGCAATTCAGCATCATTGAATGGGACCATGGGCTGTCAGTGGCCAAGGCAGGAGGTTTCCTCTTGGCTTGTCAAAGGCCTCCCACAGCAATCTGCCAACAACAGGTTGTGCCATATCACTGCCACGATCTTCAGATTCCCCGTTTAATAAAACTCAGCCTTTCCTTTTCCCCTCTTGTCCAGGGTTGCCAAAAAGGGCTGCAACTGAGCAGGCTTCACAGCACTAGGAAAATATATTCTGAGCAATTAGAAATCGGGAGGACAAAGGTAATGAGGATGGATGTGCCCTAAATTATATGCCAGTTAAATATTTACAACCAGAGCTGTGTCAGGACTGAGTTCCCTGAGATGCAATCACAGCATCTACAGGATTTGCATGTTTCATTAGGACACAGTAATGACACAACTTCAAAAGAGCCTACCAGAGGAAATGTTTCCACTAACTATTCCAAACCAGAGGCTGCACCCTCTGAACAAAGGCGCAGCAAAGCTCTACAACCTTCTCTGCTTCATTAGGCTGGGTTTCACCTCAGCTGAGATGCCCATGGAAAGTCTTGTGGGGTTCCAGGCAGCACAGCAGCCCATGGCTGGGTGTACCTCCCGGGATGCATAGGGCAATGCAGCAACTAGGCAATGTTTAGTCCACGTGAATCCTCCTGTTATTGGGACAAACAGAGTAAGAAAACACTGTATAAAGGTCTCTGTCCCTTCTGGTGCTGGATTTGCAACCCACCATTTTCAGGATGTAGGCACCAGGACAGGGAAACCAGGGCCACGAGGCATCGGGGGTGATGGACGTAGGAGAAGAACCCCCTGGCAGGCAGGACCGTGGTGTCAGCCACCAAGACAGGGATCCAGCGGTGGGCCTGCAGCCTCGCCAGGCTCCGGCCGAGAGCGCCGGGGGCGGAGGCTGATGCTGGTGCTCAGCGTCACCCCTGTCCCCGCAGCCACCCCGGCAGGGACCCGCTCCGGCTGCGGTCGCCCCCGCCGCCCCGCAGCACCGCCGGAGCCAGCAGAGCAGGCACCCAGGCCTGTCATTAGGGCCGAGCATCCCCTGCCAGCCTGTTTTTACCCCCGCGGTGCGGTCGTGAGGCTCTGACTCACCGCCCTAATGAGCGGGGTGCAGCTGTGCGTTCCTGTTGTGCCTGTTGCACACACCCCCAGCCCGCTGCCTCCCGCCCGCGGCCTCACGGCTGCTCCACACGCTCCGGGGGAGATGCGGGACGAGAAGCTTCCAGCGCCTCGGCCTTCCCCGCCTTGCTCCAGCTAGCAAATGGAATGCAAATTCACCTACGGGCTGTCTGGGCTGCGCCAGGGCCCGACGCCTTCGTGCAGCAGCAGTCTGGGAGCATTTGGCAGGCAGAGAGCGAGCGGCTGAGGCTGCCGGCAGCGGCGAGGGGATGCGCTGCTCCTCCTTCCCTGTGGGGATGCTCAGGAGCTCCGTAGGAGTCGGAGTACTTGCGCTTCCCACCCAGCTGCCATCTCACCAGTCTCCCGTCACGCGGAGCTGTCACAGCACCGAGCCTTGACGCATCGGCTCCTCAGCCTCGTGTCTTCACTGAAATGGCAAATGGAGAGAGCGAATGTGGCACGGGCGGCTGGGGTTCGAGCACGGAGGTGACATCCCTCTCCAGATTTAAATTTTCTCTCGGGGACAGCGGCAAAGTGGCGCTCAGTGTGTCCATGCACAGAGTGTCCCATGCTGGGACTTAGCGCGGGAAAGGCACCACCTGAAAGGACACCGGTACCTGCAGAAGGGACCCAGCTGGGGCACCCACCTTGGTGGGGGGATGTCACCTCCTCCAGATTAAAGAGGTTTGGAAGACTGATCTCTGAGAGGTCTAACAGGGTGACTGCCAGCCAGATCTTGGCAATCTGAATTGCAAAATGTGTTATCCAGACGTCTCCCTCCCTTTTGTAATCAGCCTGTTTGTCAGTTTTTATATAAAAAAACTCTATTTTAAAATGCTGGGTTTGGGTATTTTTGCTGAAACCCACTTTTCAGCTAAAAGGACTTTGACCCCACAGCAGCATCCCATAATTTGGCAAGGAAGAACTGCACTCTTCGCAATTTTCTGCAAAAAGAAAGACACATGAAAGCTGTGCCTCCTAAAAAATGTTAACCTATATTGTTGCTTAAATAACTGTGTACAAAATAACATCCTCTGACTGATTTGTGGGGTTTTTTAAATCACATTTAATGTTAAGATTTTATCTGTTTGCAAATGGAAATATTTCGTTATTTTAATACCACGCAACAAGAGCTAACAAGAACCATTTCTCTGGGAAATAAAACTGCAGAGGTAAAATCATATTAAAGCAATTATTTAAATCAATCTGTTTTCTAGGAGCACTTCGTCATTTTGAGTTACTCATGTTGAAAGCTTCTAGCTGTAAGACAGGCAGTATTAGGGCTTCATTGCCCTAACACATGAGTCTGTCAGCAGGGTCTGGCTTCCATCCATCCATCCATCCATCCATCCATCCATCCATCCATCCATCCATCCATCCATCCATCCATCCATCCATCCATCCAAAGTGCCGACCAGGATTTGTGTGTATTTCATGAATTTACTCAATTTCTTACATACATTTGTGGAAAAAAAAACCCCAAAAACAAACCAACAAAAC
>NW_016690199.1:1933323-1943856 GCF_001604755.1 Lepidothrix coronata | reverse complement strand
AGGGCTGTGGATGCTGCATCTGAGCACGCAGCGATTCACACAGAACGTTTCCTAGAAGAGAGCCGTCTGTGTCTCTCCCGGGCTAATAGCATCGGCTAAATCACATCCAGCACGGGCTGCCTGTAACTGGGGCAAATGCCCTCAGGCTTCCACTGACCTCTATTTCTACATGATGGGTTAAAAAAAAAAAACAACAAAGGTATTATATGATCATTCCCTATTTGTATGTGCCACTTTAACAAGTGGGCTGGCTTCTCTGGGTGCGTCTGCTGAGGTGGCTGTAGCTGTAGAGAAACTGAATATCTGCTATTCAGTCAGTAGATAAGCACCTTGGATCGTTGACTAGATGCCTAACTTGCCTGAAGTAATTGGTATTGAAAGTTAAAGGGCTTTTGATGTCTGCAGAGATAACAGGGTAGTGGTAATAGAGCTCAGTACAGGGGACAGCAGCGGGGACAGCAGCAAGGATAGCAGCAGCAGTGCTGAAGGCACCTCTAGGACATGCTGCTCATCTTCAGGGGCATGGGCAGGACTGTTTTGTTCACTTCTTGCCCATTAAAAAGGGAGCTTTAATAAAAACTATGGTCTTGTGTAGAGGAGCCAAGTGTCTCTCAGCTGTACGTGCCGTGTATGTGCTGTGGCAGTGACTCCGTGCTGCTGACTGCAAACACACCAGCAAAGCCGAAATCATACCAAAACCTGGGCTGTGTTCATGTGTGTGTCCTGTATGTCTTTGAAACATTACAAAAGATTATTTTTTGTTACCTTCACACCCCCTTTTAGGGTATACTTTGGTTAAGCTTTGTGGTGCTGAACATCTGTGACATCAAACATCTGCCAAAGGCATTTTTTGCATCGTTTGCAATACAAGAAATGCCTTTTCAGCAGTTTTCTACTGCAAACATTAAAGCACTGTTATAATTAAAGCAGCAGAAAAAGCTGGAGACAGAAGTCGTCAGCTCTGAGTTATGTTAACATGAAAATATCATTCTCTCCAAGTCTTATGAATAGAAAATAATTTTACAGGGCAGTTGCATTTGCTAAGCAAGGGCAGCAGCTGCTCCTGGATACATCATGAGAAGTTTTATTACTGTATGTGGAAGGCACTTGAATTACTGAGTGCTTAACTTTTATGCTGGTGCATTCTTGGAAATCAGCCCAACTTGCACGGCTGGGTTTGGCAAATACTAATTTCTTGTAGTGTTTTGTTGCCTTTTTTTTTTTTCATAAAACCCTAAAACAAATTGTCACAGTGTTCAGAATATCTGGATATCTGTAATTGGTTGATAGATACACATGGGCTTAGGCAAAGAAAGACCCAGGGTGAGAATACTTTAAGGCTGGAAGTCTCAAAATTCCAGGGGATCCCTGGACGTCTGTCCTGTGCTGTGAAGGGGTCCCATCATCAGGGGTATTGAGCTGATGAACCACATTCATTGAAGTGCTTTGTGGGCTCTGCAGCTCATGCTTTATGTAAAGATGGGAAGATTGGGGTTCAGATCCCTGCCAAAGCCCCTGAGCATGAGAAGACTTCTCACTGAGCTCAAATTAACCTCTGAAATGCCAGTAAGTGCTGGAGTGGCTGTCATCATGTATCTGGGTGCTGCTCTGAAAGCTGGCTCAACCACCAGAGAGCATGATAGGTAATTTGAAATATTTTGAATTATTTTTAGTACTCTGATGGTGAACAGAGTCCAACAGGGGCCAGGTTTCTTGGGCTGCTTAGGGTGCAGTAAAGTGTGTGGACAAAAGTTTATCCCCCTTGCAGCATGGGGTGTGGTTACTTTACTGAGAAACTTGCTTTTCCCTACCTGCTATGGTGGCTGGAGATGTGATTTAGTAGCACTTGTGCAACAAAAGCATTAGGTTGAACTTTTCCTGAATTGCTGGTGTCAGAGGAGCGAGACTTCTGTGCCTATTACTTGTGTACAAGTTGTGCTTAAAAGGTAACTCGTCCCCTCCAGCATTCACCTGCAAATGCTTGGATTTTACCTCTTCCACCTTGAATTTTTGGTCATCTGAGGCAGAGTGACACTGGCATTTCCCTGCTGCTGCTTGGAGGTGATGCTGATGGCCGGGCCATGTTCATCCCAACTCCACGCAGGATAAAAAATCCTTCAGCTCCTTTTACCTCCTGCACAGACTGTGGGTAAAACACGTGTCTCCTGCCATCTGGCTGCAGCAGCCCTTCGGGCAGGCTCTTCACTCACATGTTGTCTGTCAAATCACTGCAGAGTCGGGTGAAGGCAGCGTGCAGGGGGTGTGGAAGGGCTGGCATGCTCTCTGTGGGTGCAGCACCCCTTGCCAGAGGGGTTTGGGATGTTTGTGCACACTGAGGAGGTGGAACAGGGAAAGGAAATTTGCTGTTGGGATGTAAACCTGAAGCAGTGAGCACTGCAGTTAAAAATAAGACTATGAAGTACTGCTATTGTGAGCTTTCATTTTCATTACTCTTTAGTGTAATGCTGATACTGAACAGTTTTCTACTATTTTGGAGGCAGAAAGTATTAATCCTGTGTAAGTGATTCACCTTCAGAAGTGCAGTGAAAAGTGACTTCAGCATATGCAATTCAGCATCATTGAATGGGACCATGGGCTGTCAGTGGCCAAGGCAGGAGGTTTCCTCTTGGCTTGTCAAAGGCCTCCCACAGCAATCTGCCAACAACAGGTTGTGCCATATCACTGCCACGATCTTCAGATTCCCCGTTTAATAAAACTCAGCCTTTCCTTTTCCCCTCTTGTCCAGGGTTGCCAAAAAGGGCTGCAACTGAGCAGGCTTCACAGCACTAGGAAAATATATTCTGAGCAATTAGAAATCGGGAGGACAAAGGTAATGAGGATGGATGTGCCCTAAATTATATGCCAGTTAAATATTTACAACCAGAGCTGTGTCAGGACTGAGTTCCCCGAGATGCAATCACAGCATCTACAGGATTTGCATGTTTCATTAGGACACAGTAATGACACAACTTCAAAAGAGCCTACCAGAGGAAATGTTTCCACTAACTATTCCAAACCAGAGGCTGCACCCTCTGAACAAAGGCGCAGCAAAGCTCTACAACCTTCTCTGCTTCATTAGGCTGGGTTTCACCTCAGCTGAGATGCCCATGGAAAGTCTTGTGGGGTTCCAGGCAGCACAGCAGCCCATGGCTGGGTGTACCTCCCGGGATGCATAGGGCAATGCAGCAACTAGGCAATGTTTAGTCCACGTGAATCCTCCTGTTATTGGGACAAACAGAGTAAGAAAACACTGTATAAAGGTCTCTGTCCCTTCTGGTGCTGGATTTGCAACCCACCATTTTCAGGATGTAGGCACCAGGACAGGGAAACCAGGGCCACGAGGCATCGGGGGTGATGGACGTAGGAGAAGAACCCCCTGGCAGGCAGGACCGTGGTGTCAGCCACCAAGACAGGGATCCAGCGGTGGGCCTGCAGCCTCGCCAGGCTCCGGCCGAGAGCGCCGGGGGCGGAGGCTGATGCTGGTGCTCAGCGTCACCCCTGTCCCCGCAGCCACCCCGGCAGGGACCCGCTCCGGCTGCGGTCGCCCCCGCCGCCCCGCAGCACCGCCGGAGCCAGCAGAGCAGGCACCCAGGCCTGTCATTAGGGCCGAGCATCCCCTGCCAGCCTGTTTTTACCCCCGCGGTGCGGTCGTGAGGCTCTGACTCACCGCCCTAATGAGCGGGGTGCAGCTGTGCGTTCCTGTTGTGCCTGTTGCACACACCCCCAGCCCGCTGCCTCCCGCCCGCGGCCTCACGGCTGCTCCACACGCTCCGGGGGAGATGCGGGACGAGAAGCTTCCAGCGCCTCGGCCTTCCCCGCCTTGCTCCAGCTAGCAAATGGAATGCAAATTCACCTACGGGCTGTCTGGGCTGCGCCAGGGCCCGACGCCTTCGTGCAGCAGCAGTCTGGGAGCATTTGGCAGGCAGAGAGCGAGCGGCTGAGGCTGCCGGCAGCGGCGAGGGGATGCGCTGCTCCTCCTTCCCTGTGGGGATGCTCAGGAGCTCCGTAGGAGTCGGAGTACTTGCGCTTCCCACCCAGCTGCCATCTCACCAGTCTCCCGTCACGCGGAGCTGTCACAGCACCGAGCCTTGACGCATCGGCTCCTCAGCCTCGTGTCTTCACTGAAATGGCAAATGGAGAGAGCGAATGTGGCACGGGCGGCTGGGGTTCGAGCACGGAGGTGACATCCCTCTCCAGATTTAAATTTTCTCTCGGGGACAGCGGCAAAGTGGCGCTCAGTGTGTCCATGCACAGAGTGTCCCATGCTGGGACTTAGCGCGGGAAAGGCACCACCTGAAAGGACACCGGTACCTGCAGAAGGGACCCAGCTGGGGCACCCACCTTGGTGGGGGGATGTCACCTCCTCCAGATTAAAGAGGTTTGGAAGACTGATCTCTGAGAGGTCTAACAGGGTGACTGCCAGCCAGATCTTGGCAATCTGAATTGCAAAATGTGTTATCCAGACGTCTCCCTCCCTTTTGTAATCAGCCTGTTTGTCAGTTTTTATATAAAAAAACCCTATTTTAAAATGCTGGGTTTGGGTATTTTTGCTGAAACCCACTTTTCAGCTAAAAGGACTTTGACCCCACAGCAGCATCCCATAATTTGGCAAGGAAGAACTGCACTCTTCGCAATTTTCTGCAAAAAGAAAGACACATGAAAGCTGTGCCTCCTAAAAAATGTTAACCTATATTGTTGCTTAAATAACTGTGTAAAAAATAACATCCTCTGACTGATTTGTGGGTTTTTTTAAATCACATTTAATGTTAAGATTTTATCTGTTTGCAAATGGAAATATTTCGTTATTTTAATACCACGCAACAAGAGCTAACAAGAACCATTTCTCTGGGAAATAAAACTGCAGAGGTAAAATCATATTAAAGCAATTATTTAAATCAATCTGTTTTCTAGGAGCACTTCGTCATTTTGAGTTACTCATGTTGAAAGCTTCTAGCTGTAAGACAGGCAGTATTAGGGCTTCATTGCCCTAACACATGAGTCTGTCAGCAGGGTCTGGCTTCCATCCATCCATCCATCCATCCATCCATCCATCCATCCATCCATCCATCCATCCATCCATCCATCCATCCATCCATCCCAAGTGCCGACCAGGATTTGTGTGTATTTCATGAATTTACTCAATTTCTTACATACATTTGTGGAAAAAAAAACCCCAAAAACAAACCAACAAAACCCCCCAAAACCAAACCAAAAAACAACAACACCAACAAAACCTACAACTGGATTTTCATTTATACATAAGGACACACATGAGAATGTCCATCATTTATGCAGGGATTGCATCTTGGATTTAAACACAAGATTCCTGGCTATGGGAGAGTCGGTCCTTTGAAGAGTTACGGAGCTGCTGTGACCTCCAGCAGCTGGAGATCCAGCCCTGTGCATTTCTAATGCACTTTGGGTGTCCCAGGGCAGGAAAGAAAACACAGTATTTGTTTGTGCCATCATTGTCTACCAGCAATTTCCACAAGGAACCTTTCAGTGGATACACTTGCTTTCTTCTGGGCTCAGTGTTGACATAACAGAAAAGCTTTTTATCCCCCTGGAAGCCTTTCTGGGCAAGAGTTATACTATTTAAACACTCTTTTCTTTGCTGCTAATATAAAAAAGCTGTGGGAGATGAAAACATTCAAAATGACACAGCCAAAGGAGGGATAGAGAACTTGTTGAATATAAAGCCAAATTGTCCCTGCTGTGAGGAGAGCGCTGGAAACATCTGGGACAAAAGCAACAGCACAGTCTGTGGCGCGAGCAGAAGAACAACTTCCATAATTCAGAGAGCAGCAAGCAATGAATTTCTTGTATTGATAAGGAGCCAGACAGCTCAAAAGCAATCCGAATGGGGCTATAAAAATGATCGGATATCAGGAAAAGTTTCGTCCCTGAGAGGATTGCCAAGCATTGGAACAGGCTGCCCAGGGAAGTGGTGGAGTCACCATCCCTGAAGGTGGATGTGGTACTTGGGGACATGGCAGCCTTGGCAGTACTGGGTTAACAGTGGGACTTGGGGATCTTAGAGGTCATTTCCAACCTAAATGATTCTATGCTTTTGTGTTTATTCCAGTTTATTTCAGCTGTTGGCAAAGAACACAGTCTTAAATCCAGGCTACCCTTTGGTGCTCTGGCACAACCACACAGCCACATCTTCACAGGTTTCCTGGCCCAGTACTCCTTTACAATAGTAAATTTATCATTCCTTCTCCAAAAGAATAAATGTTTTATTCATGTTCTACTCCCTAATCACAAGGAAGGAGTAGGGAGTCTTAATTAAGTCATTAGTGGCTGTTATGAGCCTATATTTTGTTCTGTAAACCTGAAAGAATAAATAGTATTAATACTATTAAATATGTATTACCTCTTTCCCCCATATTTTCTGAATGCTCTAGTGTCTAAAGGAATTACATGGAAGATGTTATGCAAAAAAAATAAATTAGGATGCGCGGTCCATTTGAGCCATCACAGAAAATGCTGACGCACTAAACTCGCTGCTCCCCCTCCCGAGATCCTGTCCCTATAATAGACCCCATCAGCACCAAACTGTGCATCTGGGAACAGCAGTCTCAAGCCTTGGGAGCAGGAATCATGAACCAGTGGCTCGCAGAGAAAACCAAACCACCTGTGTGGGATCAGCAAGAGCTGTGCCATTTCATGGGCAGTGGGGTTTGACCCCTGTCAGTCTGCAGGGCCTCAAACATTTTCCTCTGGCCCTACAGGGCATCTAACAGGGAATTTACCCATGGGACAGCAGGATGGCTTTTCTTAGCTGCTAGAGATTTGTGATCCCTCACAAATTCCTTATAGCAGTCCCTGGGCAGCCAGGGCTCTGCAGTAGAAATGATTAGCCAGCAACCAGAAGGAAAGGTTGCAGAAAGAGCAGAGAAAGAGCAAGCCTCCAAAGAATTTGTGTCTGCCACCAACTTTAGGATTTCTTTCTGCTCACTGTACGGCTTCCAGAAAAAGCTGGACACAATAGGGCACCAGCGTGAGTTAATCCCTTCACATATAAAATCTCTCCATAGCTGCCCACTCAATCACAAGGCAAGAAAACAACAGGTACATTCAGCTTTAATGAAATAATCATCAGTTCTATGTACACCTATAACAGAGAGAAAACCAGCTACAGAGAGGATGCAAACACAACCCTGGGCACAGAGTAACAGTCTCAGGGCAGGGCTGGACCAAAGCATTTCTGCCATTCTCCTCCTCTTTTGAAGATGTGTTTTGCCTAAAAGGCAATACTGAAATAACACGAAATCCTCCCGAAACCGCTTAGTGGGCTGACAGACGATGACAGCCTGGCCCCACGGGGTCTTTTCCTGTTTATTTACTAGAACTTGGACATCCTCCTCCACAGTCAACCCCAGCAGGGCCGAACAGCAGCCCTTTGCTTGGCACCGACCTACCACAGTGCCCAGTATAATTCCATAAGCAACCCCCGATATCAGTATGGCTCTTCTTGGGTGCTGCAGCAGCTCCAAAGGTACATCTAAAAGTCCTTTAAAAGTCCCTTTCAAAACTATGGTGAAATACCTGGAAGGACCAGTATGAAGTACAAAGCCATTAAAATTGTACACACTGAATTATCGATATCTGATAACTTAATAAATAAATTCACAGAAAAAGAAGACACTTTTTTTTTTCTTTAACATCCTCTGATTTTTCTTAAGTTTTACTTGCACAGAAATGAGCCGTGGCTCTTGCTGCTCACAGTCCTCTCGTAACAACAGAGATGCTTTATCAAGGTTTAAAATGTGGTTGTGCACCAGGTACTAGGGACATGTACAGCCCTTGTATTTTAGCAGGAATCCAAATCCTACGCTGGGAAGGGAAATCTCAGTGCACCGCCCATGGTCAGTGAGCAAGTGCCAGGCGCGGCTGCTATTTCTGTATCGGCTGAGAAATACACAGGAGAATTTTCTCAGAGGAACACACTGCCTTGCCCACAGCTGGACATAAATCCCAGCCATGCAGACACAATCCCAAATTATTAAAAGGCCCCTTTCTCTTGGAGGGCTTATAGTGGGAGGCGGTGCTCGCACACACAGGCCATGCCGGTGCAAACCCTCTCAGAGCAGGGCAGTTTCATGGGTTTTGATGGCAGTGGGCTTGTCCAGGCATTTTCCAGCCATGTCCTCAGGCCCTCCATGTCTAGATTTTTTCCCTGAGGACTTCGGTAATATCGCTCCAGCATTTCACTGCATGTTTCAGGGCGAGCTACATGGCGTGCCAGAGCCGGCCGGAGCCCGGTGGCAGCGAGCCGGGCATAATGCACGTTTCCCAAGGGATGCCTGGGCTGGGATGAAGGCAGGCGGGCTTTGTGGTGAGCGGGGAGCGGTGCAGGATGGCTGCCGCCAGCACCCAGGGACGCCAGCAGCGCCCAGACCAAATCAAAGCAATTCCAGTGCTGGCAGAACATTGCAGCTACCCAAACTATGCTGACTGCTAACACGCATGCAGCTCACTGCTATTTATATCACATGCCATATATATAAAAAAATATGCTACATCTGAGGACAGCTTCACCACGACACCAGGACTGGGAGGGAGGACAGCCAGGGAGGGGAGAGGAAAGAGGCTGCCTGCAGCAGGCACTGCTCCCGCCCAGCCCACGCCGGTGATGCTGCAGGGAGCTTTTGCCCGTTGAGCTTAATGGTGCAAGAACAGGCCCCCCTGGAAGCGCTGTCGCTTTCCTGGCATCTGTGCAGCCCGGGGTCAGCAAGGCGAGCGGCTGATGCTGTGCTTTAACATGTCTGGAGATGCACAGGCTGCTCGTGGCAGGGGGAGAGGCCGAATGAAGAACACAGAACACTGCTCGCTGCAAACCTGCGGCTTCACACGATGTGACAGCAACGGTGACCGCGGCTCCTGGCGCCTGTGGGTAGCAAATGCCTACAGTTCACAACACTAAACACTGGCCTGAGCCCTTCTGACAGTGATGTCTTCATGTTAACACTGCAGTTGCTTTGCTCTCCCTCATCTCCAACACACCCCAGGCAAACCTCCAGCTGTTCCAGCGTGCCCCCAAATCCTGCCCAGCAGCAGGTCAGGCACTCGCTGCCTCTCAGGACCTTTCTTTAAACGCATGATATATACAGATCTACAGCATGAACAGTGGGGGAACCTGGCATGGGTGGTGGCAGAAATGCAGCCTTGACATAAATATGCCAATAAATGAAAATACAGTCACTGTAACACCTTCATTTTTTGCAGCTGCAGTCAATGGTGTTATCTGAGGCCCCAGGGGACACAGTGTATGTAGCAGGGTCTGCCCACATCCCAGGAGCCATTTCACATAGACACACAACTGAATGGGCATGCAGAATTAACTACACCTTGGCCCTGGGAGCCCTCTGAGCTCTCCACACACACACCCAGGCCAAATGGAGCTTTAAATCACTCCCTCTGCTCTTCCTCTTGAGGGCAAAGCTGCCATCACAGAAAGCTGTTGTGTTTATTCTGTTCCAGGGCCATTTCATTGACCAGCTGCTCTATGGATGACTGTATGGCCGCCTTCACGAGAGAAGAGGCAGTTTCTATGAGGAGCAATTCGTACTGCTCCCCAGTTCTGTGCCCCTGGTCGCCCAGACCTTTGTCCTCTGCCTGGGGACCGCCACCAGCCTCAGGGCCCTCTTTTTTACCAACATCAGCATTCCGGTTGGATTTTTTATTCCCTTTTTGTTTATTTTGGTGCAGAACTGGGGACGGCTCGTAGGCCTGGTCAGAGTCGGTGTTGTCAGAGTCCTCAGCTTCAGTGATGGTGATGACGATGCCGACGCCGATGCCGGTGCCTATGTTTGCCTCTGATGTCACCTGATGGCTGGAGCATTCCTGCACACTCGTTCCATTGTCTCTGGATGCTGACTCGCTGAACTCTGATACAGTCTCCTCAGCTTTGCACTCCTTGGGAAGATTTGTGCTCTTCTCTGATTCATCCCTTTCAGGCAGCTCTGTGCAGATATTGGGGATTTCCTGCAGCTCGGTGGTTTCAGGGGCACTGTTGGGTTGATCCTTGGAAACAAGTGCTTTGGGAGCTTCCCTGCTCTCCACATCATCTGTGGTTTGGGGTAGGTTCCCTTCCTGTAGTTTGTCCTGGGCTATTTCATTAACTGTCTCTGAATCAGTTATCTCCAACTGAACGGTGCATTCTGTACGTTCCTCCGTGTCAGGTGTGGGCTCTGTCAAGGGCTCACTCTTCTCAACAGAGTTGTCACTTTCCTTTGCTGTATCCTGGTCCTCTTTCACTGTATCCTGATCCTCCTTCACTGCAGCCTGGTCTTCCTTCTCTGTAGCCTGGTCCTCCTTCACTGCAGCCTGGTCCTCTTTCACTATATCCTTGTCCTCTTTCACTGTATCCTGATCCTTCTTCACTGCAGCCTGGTCCTCCTTCACTGCAGCCTGGTCTTTCTTCACTGCAGCCTGGTCCTCCTTCACTGCAGCCTGGTCCTCCTTCACTGCAGCCTGGTCCTCCTTCACTGCAGCCTGGTCCTCTTTCACTATATCCTTGTCCTCTTT
>NW_016690199.1:1595831-1933082 GCF_001604755.1 Lepidothrix coronata | reverse complement strand
TGCAGCCTGGTCCTCCTTCACTGCAGCCTGGTCCTCCTTCACTGCAGCCTGGTCCTCCTTCACTGCAGCCTGGTCCTCCTTCACTTCAGCCTGGTCCTCCTTCACTGCAGCCTGGTCCTCTTTCACTGCAGCCTCATCCTCTTTCACTGCAGCCTGGTCTTCCTTCACTGTAACCTGGTCCTCTTTCACTGCAGCCTGGCCCTCCTCTGCAGAGACTGGGCTGAAGGATTCAGATTTGTCCGTTGGGGCCAAATTCTCTGGCTCTTCACTGGCTTTGTTCAAAACACCCACCACTTCGTTTGCTTGAACACTGCCGTCCGACTCCTCCACTGCTTCCGAGGGGCTGGGTTTTTTCTTGCTTCTGGAGAACCGCACGCAGGGCATCTTCACCCCAGAGCTCTCCCGTTTCTTCGGGAGGTCTTGTGCACAGCTCTCCTCAGCATCCACCTCCAGCTGCACTTGGGAATCAGAGGGCACCTTCTTCCGTGAGGAGGATTTCTGCCTTCTCCGAGGCCTCGCGAGGTTTTTGATGGCTGCCCAGGCTCCTTTGGAGGACTGTGATGGACTGGAAACTTTTGCCTCCCCTTGGTCGGCACTGACACACTGGCTTTTCTCCTCTGAGGCTCCTTCACACGCATCCTTCACAGTCAGCCCCTTCTTACAGGGCTTCTTCCGCTTCTTAAAACAGAGCATGGAGGGTTTTTCTGCTTGTTCCTCTGGCGGGGAGCACGTCGCCCCTGTGCTGGGAGTCTCTACCTCCTTTGGGTTCTCCATTTGAATTTCCTTAGCTGCCCTCACCACATTCACTCCTCCTTTGTCTGCGTTGTAGTAGCGATTTTCTTGATTGATGCCTCAGACACAAGAACTGCAGAGATGCTCAAAGTGCATTTTTTCCTCAAATAGTTCTCCAAATAACGTTAGTTGCTTTGTAACGAGCGGATGTGGCAGTGAAAAGAAGTTCTGCTGGAGCAATGGCATCTGCTTTATAACTCCCACTTCGTCTTATTACTCACTTGATCACCTCTCCAAGGAATCTTGGGCAGACGTGGTGTTGAACAGGCTTCTCCTTGGCTTTGCTGGCCACAGTCACTCTCATCTCCGGAATAAAGCCACTCTAAGTTGTGCTCGATCTAACAGCAGTGACTATATAATGGCCAGTCTGACATACTTTCTTTTTTCCCCCAAAGGATGACAAATCAAGCCAAGAGTTAACAATTTTTATTCACCCCACGGACCTGGAAAGAACTTGCACTTTGTGAGCTCTCTGCAATTCCACATTGCACAAGGGAGCTTGATTGAAGCACCAGTGGAACCAGTGGCTGTTTTCTGCCCCCCAGTGACAAGGTCAGATGCTGCGTTGCCTTGGCTTTGCTTTCTGCTTCAGTTCCCCTCAGAGGTTACATGAAGTTTGCTGTGAAGCATGACCGAGGCTTCACCTTTTACCTGGAACACAACAAACAAATGATAAGACCTGTAGAGCAATTAAAAAAATATATTGAAAACTTTTTTTCTCTAAATATTTCATTTTGGGAGGCAGACTGAATGCACTATAGCAGTTTACTTCCACTAATTAGCATCAATATCCGAAGGCAAAATTAGGCCACAAGATGTCAACCCAGTGATGTTCCACCACAGAAAGTACTACTTGGCTATTTTATGTGGTAAAAGGGGACTTTTTTATATAACTTCCCATATTATGGTGAATACATATTACACATGCACACACATATATATTTTTCCTATGGTTTGCTAAATCTTTTCCCCACTGCTCCATATGCACTCATAGTTCCAGCTAGGGAAATTACACCCTGAGACAGCAGATATTTTTATCTTTAATGCACCATATGACAATATGCAAAAACAGAGAATACAAAAAGGAGGCTTGTGGAATACAAAAGCCAAATCACATGGCAAGAAGGGAGCTTATTTATACTACGTGCATGCCTCCCATAGCAACCTCAATTAACACCGCGTGTGCTCATCAAAGAGGTGATGTTGTAAGATGTGTGTCACCCTTGAAAAAAAAAAGAAAAAGAAAAAAGGGAAAAAATAAAAAAAAAAAAAAGGAAAAAAACCCGCTGCCTCGAAACATCTTCAAAACGTTTTGGGATGGAAAGATGCAAAAATGTGTTACCGCAAACAACTTCTGCAGGATGGGCTCGGGGGCTCCGGGCAGGGCTTTTCACGGCATTCTGCGCTCTGCTTTTCAGGAGTAGGGTGATTTAAGGGAGGCTCCGGGGCGCGCTTCCCCCGCAGCACATTTGGGGTTTTACAATTATTATAATTATTATTACTATTATTTTAATTATAATATTTTAGGGGAGAACGAGCGGAGCTGTCAGAGCCGTGCGAGCGCGCACCCGCAGCTCCCGGTGCCCCGAGCGCAGCCCGGCTCCGCCGCCCCCGCGCCCGGGAAGTTTTGGGGGCGTTCGCGGGTGCGGAGCAGGAGCCGCCCGGCACCGCCGCTCCCCCGCCCTGGGCAAAGGGAACCCTCAAAGCCGGACCCCTCCGAAGGGATGGGCACGGGGGGACTCCTCGGGCAGCGCCCGCAGCGGCGGCCCGGGAACCCCACGCGTGTCGCCGCCCCCGCGGGTCCCCCCGAGGCGGTGCCACCCCCGCGCCCCCCGCGCCCTCACCTGCATCCCGGCCCATCCCGGCTCATCCCGGCCCATCCCGGCTCCGCTCCGCGCGGCTGCGCTGCCGCCGCCGCCGCCTCCGCCGCAGCCGCGCCCCCCGGGCCGGCGGGGAGGGCGCTGCCGGCAGCCCCGCCCCCCGCCGCCAGCCCCCGGCCCGCCCCCCGCCCCGGCCCGGCTCCGCCGGCACCTGCTCGCAGCCTCCTTCCTCCTACGGGAGAGCATCTCTCCCTGTTCGCTGATCAGCATCCCTCCCTTGTGAGCGTCCCTCCCTGTAGCGGGATAGCACCGCTCTTCTGGCGGGCGGCATCCTTCCCTTCTGGAAAGGCAGCATCCCTCTCCCGCTGGCAGAGTAACCTTTCGTCCCCTCCCAGGCTGCGCACAGCGGCAGCAGACACGAAAACCACGAATACAACTCGAGGCAAAGGTCTTCCTAGGAATCGAGCTGTGGTTTGTAGATCCCAATGCACGGGAAGGGAGACGGGTGTACACCACGCAGGGAGGAGGGACCACTGCCGTTTGCCTGGCGGTGTGGGAAGGAGGGCAGGGGGTCTTGCTCTTGGCAGCTGTTTTTCGGGTCCCACCTGAAACCCACACAGCTTTTAGCACACACTGCTGGGGGTGCTGCAGGAGCTACACCTTCGGAGGTGGAGGTAAGGACAGCCAGCTCTTGGCTTTAAACTACTCCCTGCCCAGAATACCAGAGGAAGTGCCTCTTTCATATAAGCTTTTTTTCTGTCCAAAGCAGCTGAGATCTGACTTTAAAAAAAATCATGTCTCCAGCTGTTATGATTGATGGGAGAGCCTCTGGAGAAAGGACTACCAAGTGCAGCTGATGAACTACAGGAAACTATAGTTGAGATGCCTGAACGTCCCCATTCATCTCCACGGGGAGCTGACTGACGCCCACAGAGGTTTTGCAGACATTAACTGCTTCACAGCGTGTTTGCACATAAGCAACTGGGCAAAGCAGCACTTTGAACCTGCAAGTGGCTTCCAGTGTAGGCCAGGCTTAGAAAAATACACATGGCCTCCCCCCTCTTTGGCTTCTTCACGGGAAAAAAGGCACAAAATGGGTTCGATGGGCTGAAATGTCAGCCAGGAGGGCAGAAAAGCGCATTAAGCATCATGAGGAATTGCCTTTTTAAAAGCTCCCCTGTGAGATGTGTTTGCTTGCATTCACTCAGGATAATAAACTTCATTTGGAAACGGCTTCTCCCCCGGCGTGGGCGGTGGGTTCTAATTACAATCCACTTCTGCATTAAAGCCAAGCGAGGCCCCTCAGCGTGAGGAGCTTTTCCCTCCTTGCAGTCGGAGGCAGGAGGGAGGGGAGGATGCAGCAGGAAGGAGGGTGGATAATGTGAGGATGGGGAATGTGTGCACTGCCTCAGGGGTGGTGTGATGGAGGCAAGCTCCCATCAACTCCATTTTGGGAACACTTCACATGGAATTCAATTATTCCTGATGCTCCAGGGGCAGATGGTGACACCACAGGCTGTGGTCCAAGGGAAATAAATAAAAGGGTCTGCGGCAAGCCTGGGATCTGGTCAGAAAAAGTTCCTGACCCAGCTGGAGCCAGTTTTCTTTCTGGGCCTACAAGTGCTGGTGACGTGCAACAAGCCAACCGAGCAACAATCTCCCCTTTTGCCACTTGCACTACTCCAGAAAATAAATCTGTGTTACTTCTTACATGACGTGATGCAGGACTCTCATTACAGCACAGCTCAGGGGACGGATGGTCATAACACCAACCAAGGGCTCTGGGCCCACAAATAGTCCACAGAGAACAAATTCGTACATAATTAGTTTTTTCTCTAGGCAACAGGAGGAAAAGACAACCTTCCAGTATTTAGTTAGAAAAAATTAAGTGTCCTCTGTGTCCTATTTGAAAGGACAAGACCTAGCTGGCATGCTTAGCTGCAAAGGAGAGAGTTAAAAAAACAACCTATTTATGTATCGTCTCTGCAAGACCAAGACCTGGGAGAGGAGAGATCACATCCCAAGGGATTGAAAGTGCAGGTTAGAAAACATTCCCCTCTGGAAATGCTCAGGGCGATTTTTTTGCCCTCGGGGCTATTTTTTGGCCCTCATGCCTTGTTGCCACCAGTCCTGCTGTGCGTAGCCAACCCTCAAACAGCTCCTGCCTGATCCGGGGCTGTGCCTCACTGCAGGAGGTGGACTAGCAACCTCTTGAACCATCTCTCTCAAGCACATGGCTGTGATCTCATGCTAAACTAAAATGAGGCTAATCTTCGCATAAATTTGCACTTATCCCATCTTTCATAAGCATAAAATGAAGGTGGAACACAGAGCACTTGCAGAAAAGCAGTGTAGCAGGAAGATTAAATGTAGGAACTGACAGCAGACTTGGCAGCATCCACTCTGGCAACCTGCTTGGAAGGGAAGGCTCAGCCGAGGAGCTGCAGGTGAAGAGGCCCCGTCACCCAGGCAGGGGGCTGGGGCAGCCATGGGGGAACAACCCTTTCAACCCCCTGCAAGGGCCCTGAGTGTGCTGTGCAGACTTGGCTGCCAATAAATCCTCAGCTGAACACTATCAAAAGGAAGATTTTAGGAGGCTGTGAATGCATCTCAAATGCTGTTACGACTATTTAAACTGTTCTGTCTGCCTGTGTCACAACCAGGTAACTTTTGTATAATTATTCTCTCCTCCTGAATAACTGAAGAGATATAATCTCTCTCTCCATACACACACACACACAATACCTGTGTACTACAGATGCTCCCCTGCATTGGTGCACACCTACATCCTGATCCTCCCAGTTCTCACCAAAATCAGAATGTTTTTAGATTCAGTTCTGATACAAGCAGATGGGCCTCACAAGTTTTAATTCAGATATTCTGCAGTCAGCTGCAAGTACATCAAATTCACCGAATAATTCAGGTAGTTTATTTCCTACAGATGACATACATCATCTAGGGAAGGAAACCAGATTAAATGCACACACACCCTGGTGCATTGCAGGCAACTTATTACTGCAATAATCACTCCTACTTGTCAATACAAGGATTGCTGCTTCTGTGCAGTTAATCACAGAAATAAGTTCTAATTCAGTAATCTCAATGCATACATTAAAACCCCAAAAAGTGAAGTATTTGCCAGTTTATTCGTATTAGTTTAAAAAAATCAGTAGCAACACTATCTTCATGTTACAAAATGATTTTTGGCCTGTGGACAAAACCTGCTACCGCTCACTTGATCACTATTTGCATTGTCTCTCTTCACCAAAAAGGTACCTTTGGAAAAAAGGCTTGTCAGTGGTGTAACTGCACTTATTGTTGAGCATAAAATGCGGCAAAAGACACAGTTGGTACAGCCACAGTTATGGGCCAGAGATCCAGTCCCTTCACCTCTGATATCCAGAGGTTTCATTCCATTAGCAGTAAAATATAGTAGTCACAGCTGGGCTTTCTAACAGGGAAATCTGACATGGCTCAGGTGCCTGCAGGAATGATTCATAGCAGAAGGCAGGGCAAGCACTTCTGGAGAGAGATGAGGAGCGAAGGGGATTCCTCCCCGCTCCCTCTTTTAAATGACATTGGCGCAGTTTCAGAGCACAGCGGTTTCCCCCTCAGTGCGAGAAGTGGAACAGAGAACTCAGGATGGCAAATGGGAAACGGCAGTGTACAAGGCTTTCAAAGATAATATATGCTACAAAACCCCTATGGTTAAGACAATTAAGTCCCAAGACTGTTTCAAAGAGCTCCAGCTTTAGGATTTTTAATTATTAAAATCATGTCACTGAATCAAAAGAGGTCACTAAACCCAAGCTTCTGTATTCTGCTTCAGCTACAGTTTAGAAGCAGGAGGTCTGTAGAGGAAGTGTGGTTTATATGCTCAGTGTGGACTAGCTTGGAATGCAGCAGTACAAAAATTATTACAGATTAAAAGTTAGTGGTTGATTCTTCAGCACTCCTCCTTCCAGTCAGTTCTTTCACTACATTCTCAGTCATATCTTGTTCTGACTTAAAAAAAAAGATCAGGGCACAAGTTCCATTTACATGATTCATCAGGTGTTCTTCTGGGAGCTAAAAACAAAAATAAATTTAATTACTATTATATACTACTGCAGGCAACTTTCAGGCTGAATTATAATCAAATGTCATTTGGAGACATATGGCATAATATAGGATTGGCTTAACTCCATTATCTCAAGATGAGAAATAAAGCCCAAATATTGAAAGCCTTCAAGAAGGCACCTACCTTTGGTTAATTATTCCTTTCAGAAGAGCCCATTTACTCCTCCTGACACTGGGTCCAAGTCTATATCATAGAAACAGGGTCTTGTAGGAAGTCCTGGCATAGTGCTCATCTGGACAAGAAGAGAGAGAATGTTAAAATGGCAGCAGTATCATTTTGTGCCCAAGATACTGAAGACTACGATGGCAACAACCTTGCACAGGAACAGACCAGCAGGATGCTGGTCAGGGACCCTTTTGAAGCACGCTGTGAGAACCAGGAACTCCTGGATAAGTAGATAGATCTGAGGTTTTTCCCTTTTATAATGAGGATTCAGTTTGGTTTCCGCAGCTGCCAGTGACTGAGCCCAAGATTTGGCAAAGTACTTTGATAACCAGCTGACCAGGTCACTGCTAGAGGAGCGTTCATGGACTTCGCTGTGGTGAGATAATTACTTGTGGCAGTTTTCTGGGTACCAAAGTGAGGATACATGTTTTAATACAACTTTGCCAACTGTAAAGCCTGACTTGATTAGAACTCTTAAAGAGTCTAGAACTAGAAGTGTTAAATAATTAGGAATAATTACTGTTGAGAGTTGAATCAGTTTGGGGTTTGTTTTGTTTTTTCTAAACTGGGATAAAGCTTAGGAAGAGATGAAGAGGTCCGTTCTCCTGACTGGAACATTTTCAGGAGGGCTGTGCAGTGGCAGAGCTCACAGAGCAGCTGCCAGCACTGGGCCTGCCTCAGGCCAGTCCTCTTCGCTTGTCCCACTGCCGAGCACCCAGTCTCAGGGATGCAGAATGCAAGGCTGGCAGGAACTACACTTGGCCTGATTTATTCATGCAGCTGAGAACATTTCCCCTTCCCTAACTCAGCATTTAGCCCAGCAGCACACACAGGCTAGACATGGATGCTCTACAAAAGTGGACAACTTGTGCCCATGTTTGGTAGTTTGTGTCAGTGGTCATTAACTGCTGTAATAAAAAAGGGAGACCTTGAAAGGTCTCATTTTCTATCTGCATCACCCAGCCTCAGCTTTCACAGTCAGTATTGTTATGCCTGTCTCCATTAGATTAAAGATCTCTTTGGCAACCTGGTATTTTCTCCCTGAGCAAGTATTTTGCACGCTAATCAAATTACCTCCCCATCTTCCTTTTGATCATAAGCTAAGCAGCAAAGGAGGCAAAGCTCTGCTGGTGAGGCTTTTTCTGCTGTTCTCAAAACTGTCTGGGGAGCTTTTGGAGTTCCAGCCCATTTTCCTAAGCTGTTGACAAGTGCTAACTCCAGTCCCACAGGTCCAGCACCACTGCAGGTCTTTCACGGCTTATGCAGAGGCAAAACTCACTTCAGGTCTCCTCTTTCTAATGAATTCTAGGGCTGCGCCTGCTTTGTGTCAGAGCTACTGCCTTCCCAGAGAGAGACCGGGGGGCCACGGAGAGGACCCTCAATCCTCATTTTTGTGCTTAGCTGTATGAATATTTTGCCCTCAAAAACCTCTCAGGAAGGTGTTAAGAGGTTCAAAGTGCCCGGAGGGGTTTTCCTGTTCTCACCTGCCAGTATCTGGTCGTGCAGAGCAAGAAATTTCCTATTTATTTATGTATCACTGAAGAGTCATGGAGCTTTGCAGTTCTCCACCTCCAGATTCAGAGGGCCACAGCATGAGCTGAGAGAGTGACATTCAACAGAGTAGGAGGTGCTGTAGATGTGCCTGACTTTGCCATTTCTTGCACTTTCTATTTTGAAATGAACAGTCAATTTTTCCTCCTTTCTTTTCATCCACAGTGGCTACTCTGCTTACTTAAAGGCAGTCTGCTTAAACCCCAGATTTTCATGCAGTACAGAGTAATTTCCATCCAGGCTACTAATTTTCTGTACAAGTATCTACAATGCTTAATGCACTCAGTTATTTTCAAAGCTGAACTAATGAACTTCTCCTCCATTATCCTCATCCCCTTTAATACCACATGTGCTCAAAAAGAATTCACACTATTTACTTACATGAAAAATTAGCCCACATGACTATCATCAAACCCCTTGCAAGATTGCAAATAAAACTAATACCAACTAAACATGTATTATTTATTGCTCTTGTGTAACTTACAAAAAAATTGCCATTTAGAAACTAAAAAAATAGTTGAATAGAGGATTTGACTTCAATTCAGCAGCAGCTCCAGAAAAAGAGCCCAACAAATCTGAGTCCAATGATTTCTTTTATTTTCACTTCAAATCTAGATAACCTTTGAAATTATATTTACTTTAAAATCTCAAAGTATTTCATTGAAGGACAATAGTTTCAACTCTGAGCCAGAAAGGGAAAAACCAAAAACTCAGAACCTGAGAAAAAAATAAAATGTGACATCCTTTGTGATGACTTCAGATAACAAGAGTATGCACACACTGGTGATTAATTTCACCTCATATTTACCCCAAAAGCTTCTGCACAGGGCTACATATTTGTTGCATTTTCAGCTCTCAGTTCAATGGCTGCTGCCAAAAATTTACTCTGAGGCTAACACATCCCCTGCTGAATGGGTTTAAAATAGTGATCTGATTCAAAATGCTCTGGATTGCTTCTCGAAAGGACATCCATTCCCTGGGTTTGTAGACACCACAGAAGAGTGATCATATTCCTAACCAGAAGACCTACTGTTAACTCTAGCAGAATTAACACCATGATTTACCACATAGCCAAGAAAACATTAGGAAACTGGGAAAGGAGCAGAAAGGAAAAAGTCCAACTCCATAGAAACCGAAGACATCAGAAAAAGAGCCAAAATGTTGTCTAAAAACATCTCTCTCTTGTGTAGCTCATTAATGCAGTCTACCCTTTCCTTCTCCAATGCTTATGCAATAAATAATAAAAATAAATCATTGTTTGGATTAAATCTTGGCTTGCAAAAAATGCCATTTATAACAGCAAAAGGCATGTTATCTTTCATTCTATCCCAAAACACACATTAGTCTTTAGAATATGGAGGAGCCAGACTTCCATCAGGATGAGGTTATTGTATTTATGTTGGGTAATCTGGAAACCCTTACCTACCATTATTAAGGAGTTAAAAGAAAAGGTACCCAATATTTGGCTCTAGCAAGCATTTAAAGGAAGAGCGGCTCCAACTCTTAAATCAGCAAATTTCATCATCTGAGTCATGCACCCCTAATGCTTTTGAAAGTCTATTATAATAAATATGTTGCCATTAGGACTTCAGAAAAAGCTTCAGGCCCAAAAAACAACAAAAAGGCAGAGCTGCTTGCTCCAACTGCCTCATCCCCTAAAATACTCTCACTAGTTACTTAACATCTGCCAGAACAGATTCCCCAGGTAAGATTTCCAGCAGATCCTTTCATCCTAATGTTTTTTGTCTATGGATGCAAACCTGAACTTGAGTTCATTTTGCAGGTGGCTCCTCTTTCTGCTATATCAAAGCTGTTCCAGGATCCTGTTTCCATTGTTGCTACTGTCTCCCCTCTCAGCTGACATTATGCCAATCACGTCAAAGAACAGAAACTAAAAACTCAAGGGCACAGTGAAATGAATTGTTGGAATTCATGCTGAACAGCAAACAGATGGTCAGCAAAACCATGAGAACCAAATGGGAGGGGAGCCTGATAAATGATTAATAGCACAGGTCAGCTTCTCTTTGGAGGTGTCTCATCCAAAGCTGTTTGCTTTGAAGGCTTTGGAGGAGTTGCCTTGTTCTACCCTGATCCACAGGTGCACGCAGAGCTCACCTGCAGTACTGCAAAGTGCTTTCATCAGGAATGCAAAGTCCAGTGGCAATCAGGTGGGCCAAGGATTTTTCCCATGCCCTCTGCCAGATGCTGTTCCTAGAATTCACTAACTACAGAGTTCATTCTCTTCTCAAAATCTACAAAGAGAGAGATGTGGGACCTGAGGGATACACCAGGGGAAAAAACTTAAGGCATCTAATACACTGGACTGCTAAAACACCAACTCAAAGTGAAAATGACTCTCCTAATTTAAGATACTTAAGAGTAACTGATTACTGGAATCAAGTTTTTTCCCCTCACCCCAGTTGAGGGTTCACCCAATCACATACCGTTCCCACCAGTGGATACAGGAATCCAGCTCCAACACTGGCCCGAATGTCTCGGATCGGCAGAACAAAACCTGTAGGTGCTCCTTTTTGTTCAGGGTCATGAGACAACGATAGGTGAGTTTTAGCCATGCAGATTGGCAGGTTTCCAAATCCCTGGGAAAAGAGAGGGAAAAGAAGAGAAATTAGTGTGAAAAAACCAGTAATTTTCCTGTACCCAAATGTAATTGCTCTATTCTGCCATTCTCTGCAGACATCAGACATTTTATCAGGACATTTCACTCCTCACCAACTGCTTCACCCACAGCCTGTCAGATCCACTGACCATTCTGCATTCCCATTCCTTCTCTGTCAAAGTCTGTGTCCCCCACTAAGTACTTAAGAAAGAACCACTATGGTCCCCAGCATATCCAGTGAGGAAAACACTATAGAAGTGTTAGATATACAACCTCAATAGCCAACATACTTTCTACTCTCTTCCCAAAACATTAAACAGCTCAGAGTTAAGGTTTTGTTCAGCTGAGGTCAGTTAATTAGAAATGTTTGGTCAATATAATTGCAGGTCATGAGGAAGTGGCAATTACATTCCTATGGGGTTTTGATAGGCTTGTAAAGGAACATACAAGAAGCATGAAAGCAAGAAACTATATAAGGCAGTAGTAAATGAACTGCAAAAGCAAAATTATTTGAACACCCTGTAACCAGCAAATGGCCAGTTCACACACTGTCTTCTCTTCACAGACCTTCAACAATGCAGAAGCAGGTAAAACCACAAGGATGTCATGCTAGAGAAGAGTAAAAGCGACACAGCAACCAGAAAGCACCACTGCTATCAGATGATGTAGAAAACTCACTTGCTTAGTGTAGATGGTGACTTTCTCCTGTGCTTCTGGAAGTAGCTCAATGTCTCTTGCCCCGTAGACCTGCTGGGCAATAAGCCTGATCTTATCTACAACAGGGAGCTAGGAAAAAAAAAAATACAGGCAAGTCAGTGTGGCCAAACTACAAAGACCTGCAGCATCACAGCAGCTTCACACCCCTTATATGTGTTGTGCAGTGCCCAACTGCAGACGTCAGACTTTATCCCACCTGCTGTAGAACAAAGCTATACAGTAATTTGAGGGTTTTCACAGGTTTCAGTATTTCACTGGTTCGTCAACACAACAAGAACTAACTCTCTGTAATACTGCAAGTTCCTACCTCCAGGTTATAGAGGAACCTGAAGTTGCTGGGTGCCTGGGATGCTCTCTGAACAGCTCGGGCCAGTGCCAGCGCTCCTTTCCCTCCCTCTGCCCAGTGAGTGCACTCTACAGCATCGAACGCTCCTGCCTCCTTCGCCTTCTGTACTACAAGGGCCAGTTCAGCCTTTGTATCCGTCCTGTAAGGAGAAAAATCTGCATGTTTGTACCAGAATGCACACACAGTAAATTAACTGTTCCTGACAAGATCCAAAACCTGTCCAAAGAAATCACAGAACCCTGCCATCAGGCAGCTGCTCATGGGCTATCCATCACAGTCTTCTCTACCCTGGTGAAGGAGGCTACTCCATGGAGGAACACACAGCAACAAGTAGCTCTGGAACTACATGCAGAGATCCATGACTTCTGACAGAGCAGCATTCCAGACCTTCTGCCATTTCTGTTCTGCTTTCCAGTTTTCACAAGCAAACCCAAAAAGGTGTTAGTACTGCAGATTTAGAGATGCTCAGGTGTGCTGTATCGTGGGCACACAACAAGCTAAAAGCCAACATTCCTCCAGATCGGGCAATATGCATTTACTTCACATGAAGAACCTTAGCTGGCTACTCCCCTTCAGCTGGCATCAGCTTTAGCACCCCAGCTCAAAGGCCTTCTGCTCTCGTAAAATGACCACACAGAGGTTCTATTTCCTGTGCAGTTCAACGTGCAGAGCCCAAAATGCTCCTTAGCAGGGCACAATTATTCCACACAGCCAATCACTGAACACAGTGTGGTCAACAACACAGGCATCTCACCACCTATTATGAGCTTAGATTCCACAGTCACAGGCACATCTATCCATAATAATTTGGCCAGTCAGGGTGTAAGTGATGGCAGATACTAGCCATAAAATCCTAGGCTAATTCAAAGTAAAGGAATACATTTGAAATGACTAAGCAGAGCTCCTCCCCCACTTATTCAGTATCTTCCAACAATGCAAGATGCTGCAAACAATACATCAACAGAACTGAAAACAGGAGTTAGTGCTAAACATAACATACAAAATGCCACAATTTTATACCGATGCCTCACTCCCAAGTCCCAGCTCACTTACTTGAAAGCATTGACAGCCACAACTACTGGGACACCAAACAGCCGTGCATTTTGGATTTGCTTGTTTAGATTACTGCAGCCATTTGCCAACAGTTGAAGGTTCTGTAAAGAAGACAGCAAGCAGGAAGTCTGTTTTATCAGGGGCAGTGGAACTTTTATTCGAAATCCACTACATCCACGGCTAATGGTAAAAACGTCAAAATAGGAATGAAACCACAAAGGCAAGTACCCAGTGGTGCTTTCTGAACAGTCCAGACCACTGCATGCTCCTGATAGATACAGGAAAAAGAATTACTACTTCTAATAATCACTGGTTTCAGCTGTCAAGCCAAGGTAAGAGAAACCACTTTTTGTTATTCTTAGTAAGTTAATACCTGTTCCCATTAACTCCCCACAGCAAAGCCTCAGTCTCCTCTCTGACACATTCCTCTTTATGTATTAAATATCACCAGCAGTGAATTTCATTACACCCTTTTGAAGTCTGTGGCAACAGCTTTCAGTTTACATGTATTTACATTTTGCAGCATCAGAGACTATTCCTGGAAATTCAGACATTTCATCCCTTCCTATGCAAAGAATAATCCATGCAGAACCTCCACGAGTAAAAAAGCTGCAGCAATGTAAAGAGAGCCAACCAATTATCCAAGTGTACAAAACCATTAAAAGCACAAAGACAGAAGGTGAGACTTCAGTTCACTTTCCTCTCTTGCTTGCAAAGGTGGGGGGGATAAAACCAAAAACTACAGAGCATAATTAGAGAGGTACTCTGAATATTTTCAGACAGTGTTTCAACCAAGCAATTACTCCATATTGAGAAGGCTGGGGACACAGAGTAGATATTACTATGAAAAATGGAGCACACAGACAATTGCATGAGTGAAGGAGAAACAAAAAGGCTCTTAGCACTGGCTAGATCAAGTATAATAAACATTTGAAAGAGCAGAGCCAAAGTGACATCATTAAAAAACCCCATAACATTACAGCTTGTATGAGGAAGCATTTCCATGGCAGCTAAAGAAACGACACACTAGTAACCCAGGCATGCACTGCATGACATCTTGATGTCATGACCACAATTAGCTGGTCAACTGTCACAACACCTTGAGATTACCTCTTCTGTGTATTCCTTCGGTAAAGGTACCCCAGCAGTGACCTGAGGAAAAAAAGGAAAAAAAAATGGAGTCCCATAAGATTTTCATCCATGATATCTAACATGTCATGGATTCATATGATTGATTCATATTAAGTGGCATCAAGATACAACATTCTACTCCATGCTGATCTTTTTTTTTTTTTTTGTAAGAAAAAAACAAATGGAAGAATAAAAGACTGCGGGATGCACTCCAGATAAAATAGATGACTGACTCTGGGACTTTCACAAGTGCCCCAGCACACAGGCAAACAAAACAAGCAGGTATGAACCTGTAATATACTGCAGTGAAGCCGCTGACAAGCAACAGAAACACGTTGATTCCTTTTACAACTTGAATCTCAAGACAATTTCAAGCGGATCAAACTCTACGGGGCTTTAAGTGACTGGATCAGAACAACAGGAACGGCCCCTCAGGTCTATGGAAAACCTTCCCCAGTCCTTACTGTAGGCCCTCCTCCGTGCATTTTCAGAGCTCGGACAGTAGCAACCAACACTACCACGTGAGGCCGGAGACCAGAGTAGCGGCACTTAATATCAAAGAATTTCTCCATGCCTATGTCTGCACCGAATCCTGCTTCTGTAACTGGAGTAGGAAATAAAAGAAAAGAAGCTTGTGAAAGGTTGCTGGGTGGAAAAATCATGCTCCGATTACATAAATCAGAAGCTTCTTCCAAGACAAAAAAAAAAAGCCCTGAGACGCTCATGATAAAAAAAGGCGGATCCCTCCCTCCAAAACAAACAAATGGCAAAGAAAATACCCCACACTCCTTGCACTTACCAACAAAACCGTCTTTACCCACAAGCTTCAGTGCTATTTTGTCTGCCAACACAGAGGAATTCCCATGTGCAATATTGGCAAAAGGTCCAGCATGAACAAACACTGGTGTTCCCTAGAAAAGGGGGGATGTGGGAGAGAGAGAAAGAGAAAAATCAGAGTACAATTTCACAAATCTCCAGCATCTCAGGAGCTAAGTACTGAGGTACCTGAAGGTAAAGAAAAACATTTTTAGAAAACAGATCCTAAAGCCTTCTGATCAGACATTTGTTATCAGCAATAAGGACTACAGGGCAAACAGGATTATTATAATCTGCACAAGTGGAGGTATTAATCCGCTTAGGAAAAGGATGGTTAAATCCCAGCAACTTTGAATTTACAATCTTTGTCATTCTCCTTCATCCACACCATTTAAATTCCCCAAGCACTTCCTGACATTAAAGACAACAGAACAAAGACACAGCAAAGTTTAGTGCATTTCCTCAGGGTCATCCCACATGCCAAAGGCAGAAGGAAGCCAGCCTTCCCCCCCTAGCCCTGAGCCTTAGACAGGAAACCACAGTAAACCTCCAACTCTAAGCTAAGTAGGCCCATGCTGATTGTGATGAATGAAATAAACCAGTTGTTTCTTGGCTCTGAGAATGCACTTACAGCAAATCATCTGTGCTCACCTCTAGAGTCTGCATGAGGTTTGGCTTAATAGCGTCTTTCATCAAGACAGCCAGAGCTCCAGTCACTCCCTAAAATAAAAAAGGACAATCAGTTTCCACGTGTACCGAGACCTTGAGACTGTTCCTATGTTGTGTCAAGGTTCTGCTTTTGTCCTGGTGGGCTTTCAGGACCAGAACCAGCAGTTGCTCTACACAGAACAACCTCTAATCAGGGCAAGGCAGGAGAACGACCTTTACATTCCTGTAAGAGGATCTGTGATTTCTGGTGGGGGCAGCCTCTTGGCTGTGACCTTGCTGGGCCATCCCTTTGTAGCAAAGGCATAAAGAACAATTAACTGCTGTTTCAATGCTATGGCAAGGTTAGTAAATAAGACCAGTGAGAGAGTAACTTTTCAGTACATATGGTTTACTGTAGCCCATTCAGTGGCACAAAGCAATGTTCTTGGGTTTTGAAGGCAGATTTGTCTTGGACTTTTTTCCTTCTTTTTAGCAACTCAGCTCCTCAGCTCTACAAACTGGCCTTAAAATGTCATAACAGGCTGCTACATTCTGCTCAAGTCTCCTGTGCAAAAATAACTTTTAAAGTGAACCTTTGTGCTCATGAGAACAACCAGGCAGACACAAAAAACAAATACTGGAGCCCAGGTTTCCTCTGAGGTGCAGCCACGTACCCTGATGAACTCTGATTCCAGTGAGAGATTATGATTTCATCCCCATATGCTTTGAGAAGACAAAAATGAGGGTGTGGTCACCTTTGTGACTGACACAGTCCAGTGGAAATCAAACCAGCTGTTACCCAGCACTTGCAATAACTAAAATTGCTGTCGCAAGTCCTGAGCCAAACATTCACAGCAGTGATGAAAACCTTGAACCATGATCTCTTTTTCTTTCCTTTCAATTTCAAGTGGATTGCAGCACTCAATTACAGGAAAGATTATTTTTTTATAAGACATTCCGTGCTTTGTTTCATTAGTTTCAATCTTGCCACATGAAAGCTTATTTAACATTTAATGGATAAGCTTTAAACTTCAGTCATCTCCAGAATAATGAAAACTACAGAGCAAGATTTCCATGGCGACATTTCAGGCCTGTGTCACTCAGCAGCACTTCAATGCATCCCATCTCTAAAAACCTGTTGTCAGTTTTCGATTCCACGCTTCTTCCCAGATTTTTTTGCACTTTCTGGTAGCACACTCATGACATTGTTTTTATCACAGCAGAAGGACCCAGGCTGGTCTCTGCAATCACCACATTTCTGCTTGCATAAGGAGTACTTAACACGGCCCTAAGGACACGAGCCACTGGCTGCCATCAGGGCAAACATACAACACACAAGAGAACCTGTTGGACAGGTCTGATACCACCCCCATTCTGCAGTTTCAATGGACAAAAATTAAACATAGTTAGATTAAAAAAAAAGAGTAAAAAAAAAGAAATCCTGAGATGAAAAACTTCTATCACTGGATTCTACAGAAAACTCAAATCAACTCCCACCCCAATGCACCATCTGCCTCCACTGCTGATGGGCAGTAGGAGACTCCTGTTTTCCAGAAAAAGGGTTGAACTCGGGTACTTAAGGTTAAACTGGCAGCATGCTAGGTGTAGGAATTAAAATCTCAAAGCTGCCTATAGAACTTTGGCACGTGCCCTCCCTCATTCCCAACAAATGTATCACATAGGGATTTACAGATAAATGGTTCCCAGCCTAGCCCTTTTCCTGCAAGACCAGAGTCAGGCCACAAATCTGCTGTTTCTTAGCTTTATCCTGGGAGGAAGTAAAACAAAGAAACAAAAACCCTTAAAACACAAGAAAACAAAAATCCCACAGCAAGATAGCAAGAGCTGGATAAGCCTTAGTGTTGTGTCCACCTTGCTGGAAACACAAGTCAGGATACCCACCCTCTGGATTCTTCTCTCTCACTGGAAATGTTCATTCAGAAAATGCAGCACAAACCTCATTAACACCACATCATGCAAATTTGTAATACCCTTGTCTCTTGCAAAGCAGGCTGTGAAGTATCTGCTATACAGGAGAGCTCTAAGCACTAATACTGTATCTATTGATCAGTCCAACAGTCCTGAGCCTGTTCTCCGTCTTGGGGCCAAATGGCGGGGTACAGTTCACACAGAGGACTCAAACCCCCTTCCCTTCTCCACACAGGGCTGCCATCTTCAAAACGTTCATTGGAAGAAGTGTCTGGGGCACAGGGCACTCCCTTGAAACCACGGTGAAGCACCATTCAGGAAAGTGCTAGTGGACATGCTCCACAAACATGCCAAAAACTGTACTATCATTATTGTACGGGCAGCTGCAAGTCAGTGCTGCACTTGCAACTGCTGCCTAGGACTGCTTTACACACTGGTAACAGGCATCACCAGTGCTGTGACGTTCGGCGTTTCGTGCAATGGAAATAAAGGATTTATGTCCCTCATCAAAGGCTGCCCTATGGAGAACACACTTTTTTGCAAAGGCTTTGGCTTTTACAGCATTCACAGCCTCCCAGAACAAGGTATTTCACCGTCTTGTAATTAAGTTTGCACGAGGCTTTGTTCCTGCTCAATGTCTTCCTCGCTCCAGGGAGCCTGAGAAACAGGATGGCCAGCAGGATGCATTTTGAGTTCTTCCAATTCATAAACATGCTTTTTATGTAGAAGCCACCACGTATTTCCCCAATAATTCCTATGGTGCCAGCTTCAACCTGACACACAGCACATCACAGGACATCACACAGGACCCTCACACACACTCTCTGGACAAGGTGGTAGCCACACAGAAGCAAAAAACTTTCATTAACTGCAGGGACTGAGATTTCATCTTTGAGTCAAGATCTTTTCTGCACAGAACCATCTTTCTGCTTTTCAATCCAAAGACTTTCAGAAGCAGTAGGAAGAAGCAGTTAATAACTGCATGACTCTTACAAGGTCATCTGCTGTAACTGGTTGTCCTTTCTTGCTGGAGGCTACGACCATTCTGCCGAATCGCTTTTTCATATCATCCAGCCCATCAGCCAGTGCTAGGACTGCCATGATTTCACTGCTTACAGTGATGTCAAACTGAGCCTGCAAGAGATGAATAAAGAATGTGAACTCATCAAGATTCCCCAGCAGCAATTCTTACCTCTGGTAAGTTCTTGATACAAGGCCAATCATCACCATCGTAACAAAAAAGAGACAAAAAACCCCCCCAGATATACAAATATACAAGAAATCCAAAGCATTGCTCTCAGAACACAATTAATTTAATTTGACTGTTTTAAACTGGATCTTTTTTACTGCAAAATTAAGTAAAACCTATTTCTTCCGTTGATATTATGTGTCTCTCCTGGGACACACATTAGTGATTCATGTAAGAACACTTAACATTACTAACAATTATATTTTTGAAGGCTGAGCTTACTAACTCATCTGATTATCACTAAACAATACAGTAAATGACAAAAAATCCGAACAAAAACCCCAGATTCTATAGGAAATGAAGGGTATAATTCATCCGACATAATGCAGACACCTCCATCTTAGGGAAGCTAAGCACCCTAAGGACATTTCAAGTCAATAGAAAGAGGCTTTTCTGAGCACAATTCATTTGAACTATTAATTTGACAGTTACTTAAGCAACTGTAAGTAAGGATGAGGGGAGTCACAGCTCAATTGCCTATTTTACTCTATTGATTATACAGTGAATCTAGACAAGCTACTCTAGTTTTGGCCAGATACACCCCACCCAAAGCATCTGCAGTGGTGAAGATGAGCCATTGCCATGTGTCATCTTTAGAAAGGCCGCAGTCATTCCAGTTTGGGAAACCAATATTCATGAGAGAACAGGAAAGGAGGGAACAGACAATAAAATATGCACTGATAGCAAATTTAACTGCTTGGTTTAAAGGACTTTCTGCTTTCTCTTTAACAAGATACTGGTAAAAGATGAAAATATCCAGACTTACAGAAAGTTGCCTCAGGAACACATTTTTCAAAGTACTTATGCAAGGAAAGGGAGCAATTACCGTTCGTGAGAAGCCTTTCTCTGTTGGAGACTGTCCAATAGTGATTTTCCTAAGGAACCTGTCATTTGTATCCAGTACTGCAAGAAATGCAGAGAGATAAGATGTCACATTGCAAGTCATAAGTCACATCTACGCCCTGTGAGAAACACTCAGCCAGTTCATCCATGAAGAGAGGACAGCGGTTTGAGATACCATCCTCTCCGGAAGAGTGGCAAATGCTTCTCAACATGATTCCTCCCCAAAACTGAACAGCAATGAAGTTAAGACAGCCAGAGACACATCAGACCCTGCCACTGCATCCAGAGGGAGTCTAAATCCCTTTGTGTGCACTAACCACAAGACCAAAGCTCCTCTGAAGAGCAGAGCTGTTAGTATTATTCAAATTGATTTTTCACCATCATTAGTCAGTGCAAATTCAGGAAACTACTACAGCCAAAGGGAAATAAAATTATCATTTTATAAGTTAAGTGATAAAACAGTCAGACACTACCATTTAGTGAGAATTGTTTCACGTAGCTCCATTAACTCAAATTGCCTTGGAAACACAAACTATCAAGCAGCGGCTTAAATTTGCTGTGTCTTACTATCTGCTTGGAATATTCTAAGTATTTTGTAAAGTATGTCCCATGAGGCAAACTACTTTAGCCTCATTACAGGTTATGAAGCAAATTTTGGATAATACATTTCACACTGTATTTTAATAAAAAGAAGAAAAAGCAATACTCTTGGAGTCTAGCTCAAGAAAAAAAGTCCATTTTGAAATTTCTTTTGCTAGTGAAATATTAAATCTGCCAGACCAGAGATTGATGTCACCTTCAGGTATTTTAAAATCCTTTTAAAAATCTGTCCTTCGTTTGCTGTCAGTCCCCAACAGAGCAAGTGGGTAGATTAAAACTGAGTTTAATCCCAGACCAGAACTCTCTGCTTTCTCACAGAGCAGTCAGGTAAAAAGACTGTTGGCTACAGTTGCCAAATTCAAGTCGCTCAGTGACTGACAAATCCAGAAACACAAACTTGCACCAATTAGCAAAGTCTTAATCTTTGTGAATTCACTGCAGATTCAAACCCCTGTGTCAGACCCTTTAGAAATGGGATCCCAGCTTCAGGCATCTATCCCAGAGGCCAGCCCTGTCTTCTTTCCTATTTTTCCAGGAAACACAACTTCAGCTGTACTTGCAAATGTCTCCTTTGACACATGGTTTTGTTTCTTAACAATTCTTTCATTTAATGTATCTTGTACCTCTTTGCCATGTTATGGTGCCCGGGTCAATGTCCAATCTCACAAATGCATTTATTTCTTCCTTTGTCAAAGCTGTGGGATCAGTTTTGTTAATGCCCAGTTTCTACAGGAAGAAAGGATAAATAAAAGAAAAAGGGTGTGGTGAAAAAATTCACATAAATGAACCTTTTACTGCAGCAATGAAGCTTTGGCAGCAGCATCTGCATATTCAGAAATAAGGAAGGGCTGCCTTTTTGATGTCCCTTCTCCCAGACCCCACAGCAATGTAAGATGATCCGTATCAGGATGCATCTGGAAGCAGAGCTTGCTGCTGGCCAGCTCGTAAAGGGCAAGGCAGACAATACAGCCCATTAGGGCAGGTTGTCACCAAGCTTTGTGCGAGGCACCTACAGAAAGAGTAAGAGAGAGAGCTCTGCAGCTCCTTACACGCCTTGTTCTCATCATTAGTCTCACATGCTTACATCCATTTCTCATTAGTTTGCCTGGGGTCACTGCACACAGCCGTACGTGTTTAAAGCCACTGCTTTCAGCATGCTGGTTAAGCAGCACAAAGGAAGAATTAAACAATTCAGTCACAAGGCTGTCAGCATCCCAGAAAGCCGATCTTGAACATACTGAGAGGATGGGCAGTTTGCCAAGTTGCTTAATTGAGAGAAGAATTATCTGAAGAAGCCTGATACAAGTGCAAGCTTAGGAATGGGGAAAACGATTCAGTTGATTTATGAACGAGCAAGGTTGTTTTAATTAACTAGACAGTCAAGTCTATTTTCCCCCTGAAGAACAGCAGGGAAGAAAAAAGTCTGTTCTCTTCCCCTTCAAGCATATAATTTAGAAAAAGAAATAAACAACAATAAAGATATCATCTTTCTGGAGTATTAGCACCCTGTCACATCTTGACATTTAATAACCAGAAGAGTGGTCAGGGTAGAGTTCCCTCAGCTGTCTGTCAGGAACACCAAGCAGTATGACATAGCTTCTTGCTCAGCAGTAGAAGCAAACCACACGTTGTCTAATGGTTGAGACATTATAGCCAATTAATATAGCAGAGTTTTAGCTTGCTAAGTAGTCTGGCTATTGCTCCCAACTTCCAAATTGGTAGCTGATCCAGCCTGAATACTCTGCAAACAGGCTTGTACTTTAAATGGGCTCAGCAGGGCCCAGTCTGTGCTCCTAGCTGAAGGGTTCAAGCCTAGTGCAAAACTATGCCTCTGTTAATCCTCATTTTTTCAGAAGTCAATGTGAACTAGCATGTGTCCTTAATTTCTGAGGATAAGAGGAGCTGTGGGCTGCTCAGAGACTGCCACTCAATGACAGGGCTGCTCATCTAACTGGGAATTCTTTTTTATAGAGAGGAGGTGTGGGCAACGTTTTCCTTGTTTTCTCAATCCGGATAAGACAAAAAAAATTCTCTCTGTTCTCTTTCTGCTGAATTTTCTAAATTCCCTTTTTTGTCCTGCATTATCTGTATAACTGTCACATGGGAACCATTAATCTCTAGCTGTAAATGTGTGTAAGGTAGAGAAACCAATTCTAGTCCTTTCTTAAACTGCATTAAGGACACTGAATTGACACTATTAATAAAGGACACTAATCCCTTTGCCTCTTCCCACCGTGTTACTCACAGAGCATATGACAGAGTTATATCAATGATTCTTCCCCTTGGGGCTGCATCTCACTGTTTTCTGTGCTACCACTGCTACTCTGCACGCTTTATGTAAAAAATAAATGCCAGCAGAATGACCCAGTGGACAACATGAGGGTTTCTGTAACATACCTCTGCTTATTTAAAAGATGAGTAAATGGAACAGAACCAGAAACCAGTGAGAAACCAGTGATCTTACCTGTAGTCTTCGGATCTGAATGTCTGAGAACTTCCTAACACCATTGACAGAAGGCACCAAACGGTTGTAGAGAGCCTTGCAGAATGAAACAGGTAGTTAATTAGCACTGCTGGCACACCCAGAACAGCCTGATCAAATTGGGCTGGGATCAAATACATTGTAAGAAAGGGTTGTACCTGGTCAGACTGAGTGAGCTCATGGAACATACGTGCGTCAATAGCAGCAGCGACCAGGTTGTTGGCTGCAGTGATAGCATGGATGTCACCAGTGAGGTGAAGGTTAAACTAGAGGAGATAAAACATATCAGTTACCTCATCCTGCTGCAATTTTCACTTATTTCAATTCATCGTAGACAGATGGAAAGAGAAGTATTAATAGTACTGTTAAAGTGGGTGAGGGTGGAGGGGGAGAGATTGCTCAGTGAAGTATGTGGAAGAGAGGAAAGAATTTCTCTAAAACAGAAAAATGCCTCCCCCACATTTATGTCATTTTACAAACTTCTAGAACAAAGCTCCCAAATAAAAAGTTGTTTGTTTTTTTCTTTTCCCCCTCCACAAGAACAGTTCTCAGAAGCTCCTTAACACTTGATAAGACCGTGGTATGGCACATCTGCATTGCTCCTCCTTCACCTTCCTTCTGACTCCCTCATTTGCACAGCAGGCTTCACACATACACTAGCTGAACTTGCTGCTGCTCCCACAAGGGACTCTGAGCTAAACTGGAACTACCAACCTTGTGCAGCACTAGCAGTGGAGCTGTGGTTGCACAGAGCTCTGCATAAGGTAACCACCCAAACACAGTGTCACAGGCAGAACTTGTACTACACAGTGACACTGCTAGTAGTTTTCCTAGTTCTATCTCATTAAAAGATAGTTTGAGTGGGTTTGCCTACATGAGTTATCTGGCTGCACTGTAGCTGTGAAGCTGGTGAAGGGTCTAGATTGGATATTAAAGAAAATTTCTCCACACAAAGAGTTGTCAAGCACTGGAACGGGCTGCCCAGGGAAGTGGTGGGGTCACCATCCCTGGAAGTGTTTAAAAGACATGTGGACACAGTGCTTGGGGACATGTTTTAGTGGCAGGCTTGGCAGTGCTGGGCTAACAGTTGGATTTGATCTTAGAGAGCTTTTCCAACTTAAACAATATGATTCTGTACTGTCAAACAGTTTAGGATATACAGCTTCCATGACACACCTGCATTATGGCAGGTGAGTAAAAAGTGTGGTCAAAACAACCCTTTTCCTCTGTAGCAGAGCAGCAAAGGAGAAAGATGAAAAGGAAACATTAGAAAAGATGATATGACAGAAAACTTTACAACAGCATTTTGTTGAAGCCTTGCTACTTTTGCTGAAAGTCACAGAGCTAGTCACACACTTATTATAAATCCTAAATAGTAAATGCTAATTGTTGTCTCATTCTGCATAAATGCAACAATAAGCTATTATTATTACCTTGGTTCTGCAGTATGAAGTCAAAAGTTTTTCACTTACTATTTTTTTTCCTAGGATTAAAGCTGCATGCAGAATTATTAGATGACATATCAAGGTCATTACTGTAACTAGTGACTCCAGATACTTTAATTTTACGAGACATGCATTGATTTAAACACCCCCACAAAACTATGTGTATTTGTTCCACATAGGTCATAATTAAAGAAAGCTGTTTCAGCCAGTTTGATTCCTAAAGTTTGGTTCCTGTTTCCTACTGCTGCATGCAGTCAAGTATTTTGGCTTGCTTTATTAACACTCTCAAAGAGGAGGAGATTATTTTTCCTGTCACATCTATCATTGACACATGTTCTTGGCACATGACTAAATCAATATTCTGCCTCCTTTAACACTTTTATCTTTTATGGACTTGCTGCATCAATTAGAACAAACAGCCCTTTTGATCATTCCTGCTTTTCTTCCTAAAATTGCCCTGTGTCAATCTATAGTGCACGAGACAAAGGTAGAATTCTACAGGCAATTACTCTGAGAGTTGAGGGAAGCATGAGAGCACGTGCTACACGTGCCTTTCAATTCCCTCCCTCTAAACACAGAATTTTACTTGTTGCCAAGCCACACTAGAAATATGCTCCACTGCCAGGCCCCCAAAGACTGAGGTCTTGACATTGCTGATTCCCAGTTTCCCTTTTTCTAGTTCATGTTAGTAATCTAAAACACAAGAACACCAAAATAGCTCACAGAAAGAATTGGTGACCACCACAGCTGACAGAACTACTTAAAATGCTTCCAAAAGGCATTAAGCCATTACCATCTTCATTTCAATGCTGGGAAAATGAGGCATAGGATGTACTTTGCTCAAGGGTATGCAGCAATTCAAGGCAGAGAGGGGAAGGGAACAGAGGAACTGGGAATTTGTAGTTCTATGAAGTTCCCTGACCATGCAGGCACACTTCTGAAATGACCTGAAGATGTTTGCCTGGTTTTTTTTAAAAAAGGCTTTCCTAAAATCAAGCATGTAGTTCTTGAGAGTGCTACACCAGGCCATAAACTCATGGACTTTCCAAGGTTATCTGACTGCAGTATCTTTTCGAAGTCTGGGAGCTGTATGTGCAATGAGGCTTTGTATAAGGAATTACCTCTTCCATGGGGACAACCTGACAGTAGCCACCACCTGCAGCTCCACCTGCAGAGAGACAGCAGTCAGAATATACAACTCAAGTGTCTCCAGCCCAGAGTGCTATTACATGTGTTTTACTTAATGGTTTTAAGAGGGCACTACCATCAAGCAGCTTAGTTCAAATCCCAGTACAGCACTTGAAGACAAAACTGAAGAACTTACCCAAACTTTTCCTTTCTTAAAATAAATGCAATTGTAACTGGGAATTATGTAAAACTCCAGTGCAGCAGAATAAAATCTATGAATGCCATCTTTCCCCATTTAGGCCAACTGCAAGCAAGAGAACAGCTCATACCTTTTATACCAAAAGTTGGCCCCTGAGAAGGCTGTCGAACACAGGCAAAGACATTCTGGTGAAGGTGAGCTCCCAAGGCTTGAACAAGGCCAACAGTGGTGGTGCTCTTCCCCTCTCCCAGGGGAGTGGGAGTTATCCTGAAGCGACAAAGCAGAAGAGACACAATTAAACCCTTGTAGTGGGTGAGACTTAAACCACGGGGACAAGGGTCATCCAGTGATTGCAATTAATGAGAATTCAAATTCCAGACTGGGTCAGACTTCAGCTAACCTTCATCAGTTCAAAACTGGAATGAGGTTGGCAAGTTATCACAGAACTGCTGACGACTTTCCTCTGAAACACCTTTCTAGTTCCTGCCGACAGCAGGCTACTAGACAAGGAGAACTTTGACTAGGAACCAGCCTGCCCTTCATAACCCTGACCTGCAGACCAAATCAATCAATCTCCTGGAGAGAAATGTTAAGCTACATCCCCACTGTTTGCCACAAGCTACTTCCCAAACCACTACATTTTCACCGTGTGATTTACTAAAACCCAGAGGACCCCATCCAGTCATTCTACTGAAAGACAATACAACAGCAGCTAATAATATTCCTTTTCATCTTGACATCAGGTAAGTCTCAGCTAAGGAAGTACCTACCCAGTAACAACAACGTATTTGCCATCTGGCTGGTTCTTCAGACGATTCAGAGCTGACAGCTGGACCTTGGCTTTGGTCTGGCCATAGGGCTCCACCTCATCAGGGAGGAGGCCAACTTCACTTGCAACTTGTTCAATGGGTTTGGGTACACAAGACCGTGAGATTTCAATATCACTTAAAGAGAGAGAGAGAGAGAGAGCAAGGTGACTTCTCACAAATTTCCTGCTTCTGGGTGGCATAAACTACAAACACCTAATCTGTATTTCAGAAGTGAAGCTTTAACCCCCCCTAGTTAAATGAATCAATCCCACCAATATCAGCTACACTGGAATAGACGCATCCTCAGAGTTGCCTTTTTAAAAATAAAAGAAACTAAACCCCAAACCAAACAACAACACCTACACGCCCCCCAACCCTCCCCCACCCCAAGAATGCCTTTTTGTAGGCAACGTGTTATGATCCCTTGTGGTATTTTGCATATTTTCAGCTGCTCCTTGGGAACTTGACACCAACAACTCCTACTTCAAGATGCTATCTTTTTGCCATGTCAGATTGAAAATATTGAAAAATACAAGTGATTCCTTTGTGTTTACAGCTTCCTCATAAGGGAAAGCAGAGTGGCAGAGACGGATCTCTTCTCTCAGATGACCAGTGACAAGGGATGGCCTGAAGTTGTGTCAGGGGAAGTTTAGGTTGGACATTAGAAAAAGGTTCTTCACCCAGAGGGTGGTTGGGCACTGGAACAGGCTCCCCAGGGAAGTGGTCACAGCACCAAGCCTGACACAGTTCAAGAAGCATTTGGGGAACAGTCTCAGGCACATGGTATGACTCTTGGGATGTCCTGTGCAGGGCCAGGAGCTGGACTTTGATGATCCTTGTGGGTCCTTTCCAACTCTGAGTATCCTGTGATTGTTTCATTATTTGCTGAATCAATTATCTAGCAATATTATCAGGATGACCTAAGCCTACACTTCAACAGATGTCACAGCACCACTGCAGGTTAACTCTGCTCCCTCAGGAAAGCCTCACAGTGCTTTCTCTCTACTCTCCAAACTTCAGTCCCAGCCACAGTCAACATATAGACATATGTCCTGTATTACAAAACACCTGGGAACAGATGTGAATACTACACTGTATAAATACTGCCAGTAGCTTAATTTGAAAGCATTACCTTGGAACAGGCATCTTTAGGTTAAGCTGGTTGTATTGGATGGTCCATTTTCCAGGCTGGAACTTCTCCAGGAAACGCTGTGCACTCTCCACTGTGCTCTGAAATGAGGATGAGAATCCATTACAGCAACCACCACTGTATGAACCACGCTGGCTAACAAAGAGATCAGAAAGGTTTGCCCCTCTCCTCTGTCTCACTTTGGGATTAAACCAAAGTACTTTCAATAAAGCACTTGTTAATAACCCAAAATGTGATTCTGCTTGTAGTTTTCTTAGAAGGAAAAAAACCCCAAACCCCACAGTATTTATATCTCTACTGATCTTCCAGTGTGCTGGATTTTTGGGGGTGTTCTGTACCAGGGTTTCTTAAGCAAAGAATGGTGAAAGAGGGAGCTGGCTTATACTGTTACTCTCCTTTTTATCCAGTCACCCTATTGATAGTTTTAGAATTACAGCCTTTATCGTTATATGACAAAAGCATTTCTCACTGTTTTGAGTGACCACACTCAAAAACCTTAAAAAAACCCCCAAAACAACAACAACAAAAAACAAAAAAACAAACAAAAACAAACAAACAAACAAACAAAACAACAAAAAAAAAACAAAACAGAAAACCCAACCAAAAACCTCTGTCCTAACATTTCCTTAAAGCCCATCTTTTTCCTCAGTTAACTGAATCCCAATTGTCTGGACTAGAAGTTGGAAATCCTAGATAGATCTCTGTAAGAGCAAGAAGGAAGCACCAGTTGCTTTGGTAGTGTGCTGGTGGGTCAGCAGCAACATATCCCAAAGCCAACCACAGAGGAGATGACCACAACGTCACAGTCTGCCCATGTACCTGCATTAACATGGCCACAGTCATGGGCCCAACGCCACCAGGAACTGGGGTGATGTAGGAAGCTTTTTCCTTTGCTGCATTGTACGCCACATCTCCCACAACTCTTTTTCCACTGGCCTTTGTGCTGTCTGGGGATTTAAGGAGAAAGTAAATTTACACATCACATTTCACCAAAACAACAGAGGAGACAGCACTAATTGAAGTTGAAGTCTTTTCCTCTGCTGGAGTAAACAAAGTAGAAGCTGTGTATCCAGGAAGCTGCTAAGTAAGATAAAAAAAGCTAAAACAACATCACAAGACAAAGCTGTTACTGTAGTTAACTCAGAGTGTCAATAGTTCGTGCAACATATCCTCCCATTAAGCACCATTTATCCTCAGCCACACAGAACTCCCTTTCCTGGGGGATACAAGCTGTTTCTTAGTGGAACATGGCCCCCAGGGCAGCCTGAAGATGACTCCAAAACAAATGCAGAGGGACCAAAGCACAGTGCAAGTTTTGTATCTGTGCAGTAATAAAACATAAATGGGATGTACAATAGAGATGTCACCTGAACCATCCCTTTGCAGCTCTTGCTGTACTGCTCTGAAGGATTAGTACAGCTTACAGTGTGAAGGAGATATAAATCAATGGTCTAGAAGGAGGTGAGAGAAGAAACATGACTGACTTGTTCCAAAACCCCAGGTTTACATTTGATCTGTTCCATTTTGGACACCTGGGTCTTAATATTGAATAAAATCACCTGCCTTTAGAGGAGCTGAAGACATAAAGTGCTGAGCTTTTCAATCAGTCGTTGCTATTTTAACGATGGACCAGTAAATACTGCCGTTCACAGAGATCAGTCTTGTCAAAACAAACCTCACAGGTGGCTTAAGAGAGCTTCAGTAGAATAATCTCCTTTCTCTCTGGCAAAAAAGTTTGCTACATCCCTCTGCACTACATGATCTGACAATTCAGAAGCAGATATAGCCCTTTTTTTTTTTCCAATGGTGACCTTTAAGCTCCCCCATAGAGAAAAAGATAAACCGTGTTAGTAAACTAGCACAGTCATCCAAGAAACCCACTGATTATAGCACATGAAAGCAGAAAATTTAAGTTTCTCCTGGAATGGCAGATTCTCATTTCAGATAAAGGACTCTAGGGAACATCTAAGCAGCATGAAAAACCTGAAGATAGATTTTAATGTTGTTATATTGAAATATTATATTGCATACAATGTGTGTGTGTTTGAACAGAACACAATCAATAACTTTACCATACATTTGGTGAGGGGGAGGAATGGAAGAGAAACCAAACTCCTAAACAGCTGATTATGTTAAAACCAAAGGGAGAACAAGAGCAGCTCCTGCCTACACTAATTTTTAGCTGCATTGTTACCGGCAATTAGCAGCTTGGATGCTTTGCTCTGTTTGTGTTTTAAGCAACACTTCTTCTCCCTAAAGCTCAAAGCCTGAACAACATCACAGCTGTTAACCAGTGTTTCTACAGCCACTGTTAGCTTTGCTGCCCAGAACAGCAGGCCAGTTTGGCCTTCCAGCCTAGAGACCAGTCCAATTAAAGCTGCAAAAGGTAAATAATGTAATTTTATTTTCTTCCAAGGATGCCAAGCAGGCTTACTGGCCACCCTGGCCAGGAAGACTCCAGGACCAAGAATGAAGCAAAGAAGCAGGCACTCCAAACACAAACGGCCTCATCTGTTACACAGACACAGATGAGCAGAAGCCAAACAACCCCCCAGTCCCTGCTTCTGCATCTGCACTTCACCCTAGCAGGGCTGAGCACAACTTAGGAGCTATTCAATTACCTGTAAAATATTCTTTGAAGGACAGCTCACATTCAAGATTTACCACCTCTCCCCATAAATTCACCTTTCACAATATTCATCATCCCACTTTTAAAAAATACAAACTAGTTACAGGGAGTAGCAGTGACACTATAACCATTCCCAGTGCATGTGTCTTCTTTGGCCCTGTAGGTTCTCTTGCCAGCTGCATGACATGAAAGAGAGCATCCAAGGACTTTGAGATCAAAGAAGTGAAGGACATGCCTACACACATGGAATGAACAGGCATGATGATCTCCAGAGACAGCTGCATGAGAGACAGCCTGACTGCAGCTTCTGGACTGGAACTAATTCACAGCCCTACTTTCACCAGGCAAGGGCTGTGAATATCCCCATGACTTCCAAGAAAACTTGTGCCAATGTACAGGCAACTAACAGGTTTCTGGTGGATATATGACTGCAAACACACAAGACCATATATGACCCTCATCTATAACACGAGGCCACCTTGCTTGAAGTGTGTTTCTTTTTCTGGACACCACTGGGAAGGGTGTTTCGTAAGGGATCCAACATGCTGGTGATGCCAGCTTGATTCTCAGTGCATGAAGGTACAAACACAGAAGCAAGTCAAGGCTTTCTACATCTTTCTAGCTCCTCTGCTCTTTGAAGGCCATGGCACTGAGATCCACAGAGGCTGATCCTCCTTTGCTGCTCTCACACCCCACTGTTCAAGGCTCCCTGTTAGCAAAGGCTGCAAAATCCCATAGCAGAGGAGGACTTTGAACAGAGTTGCTTCTTCTATCAGGACCCAGAGAGGGACACTCCAGAGGCACTGCCATCTCTGGGAATATCTTCAGCCTGCATTGTTTTCCCTTTCTGTAGTAGAGCAATTTCTACAGGTTTGGAATAAGGCATTCAGAGCATTTGCTGGACTAACCGTCCAACTGCAGCAGTGGGGAGAGAAAAACAAATACAATCCAGCTTGGAAATTAAGACACACCTGTCTACTCTAATAGAGGTTTCAGGAGATCCTTTCTTCCTCTCTGTCTACTTGGAGATCTGGAAAAAATTCAGCTGCAGTACATATGAACACAAAGCCAGACGTGCCTAAACTGCCTATTCTAGCCTCCAAACTGGCACCCTTGGGAGTATACGTGCCATCCTCCATTCGAAAGCACGACAGTTGCATTTGTATGGTGCTACGTGGTTGTAATTTAACTCCAACTTGGCAAGACTGCATGAAGTTAGTGTCCTGACACACCGTATCATTTGGGATCTGCCTGTACAGGGTACCCCAACTAGCAAAGTAAAGCCATATCCAGAGACTGACGTGTTTTCCAGCTGCAACTCGCAGCTAGACCTAGGAGGCACCTAGGTAGGTGCACTTACACCTGTGGTAAAATGTATGGCAACTGTGCTCTTTCTCACCCCTTCACATTCAAAGCATTACCACAGCTAGCACCAATATTCTATCTGTACAGGGATTTAGCTGGAGAAGCTGTCAAACTGGCTGCTGTTCTTTCTGTAGCCCTGCAATTCCGGCACTGATTTCCCACAAGACTCATCTGAAAACTTTTTTGCAACCTATCGGAGGGGAAGAAGGCGGCAAGAAAAACTCAGCAGCTTCAGAAAACCAGAGGGAAAAAAAAAATAAAAAAGGTCTGTGGCATCCATCATTTTGAAATGTGACAATTTCCACGGTACTCTACCAAGCCCTGATCCCCGAGTCTCACAGTGCCACTGAGCGCATTCCGTGCGACACGGACTAGGCTGGGTGCACTGGAAGCTCAGATGTCAGTGCACTGCCCAAGGCAGACTAATTGCAAAGGAGCAGGGACGTGTCCCCAGAGATGCAGTTCACATCACGCCTGGAAAAAAAAAGGTCATACCATCATATGTCAGAAACACAGTGGCGGTTTTATTTGCAACATGCCAGTTGGGGAGACTCTGAGCCATTCTGCTTCATGCACATCAGCAGTGACCCTGTGGGTTTTGGCAAACAGCCTAAGTTTGGGTAGCTTGGAACAAATACACCCAGCAACAAACAGCAACAGCAGATGACTTTTTAATTTTAATTAGACTGAGGACCAATGTTTTTAAAGGCAGCTCAATGTCACCTTTGAGGAACAAGACTGCTGAAAAGAAATTTCTTTACATTCTGTTAAATAATGGCAACAAAATGACTGATTAATTATGAAAACTACCTTTTAAAAGCCTTGTGGGTGTAGCACAGAGAGAGTGACTAATTTTCCATATCATTCAATATCTGTAATTTGGATTTAAAACGAGATGAAAACAGAAATTGCCAGACTGTCTGTACCTCCTCTATAAGGAAGGAGTAGCTAAGTGAAACCCTACCCTAAAATCCATTATGTTAAAGCACTTTATTCTATGCCAGAGCCACTGTCACCAATACTCTTGCAGAATCTGCTTTGTTTCAAGATAACAGCCATTCAAGCCTAAGAAATTAATGCTGTGATTCAACAAACCCACAGCTACTTTAAGAGACTGCTTGTCATTTCTGTATCTCAAACAGAACAGCTTCATGAGATCTAACTGCAAAGTAATGACAGCAAAGCCATACACTCACAAGTGACAAGAGCAGCAAGACTTTAGTGTGTAGTTGGATATTCTGTTGTAATATTTCCTAGGCCTCCTCTTTCTTCTATTAATCATCAGTCTTGTTGAAGGCAGAATCAAAGCTGTCACTGATATGCTTTAGGGCAGTACTTCAGACCAGCTTTTTTTTTCTCTGGCATCTTCAGAGATTTCCACATTACTTAAAAAAGTCCACATGGACTAGAAACACCAAGGAAACAGTATTCATGAACTTACTTAGCAACTGCATTTATATACAAATAAACACATCCCCACTCCTTATACATTACCCACGCACCTGGCACATGGTTAATTCCACAGTCTATTACAATTGCTCCAGGCTTGATCCATTCACCTTTTACCATTTCAGCTTTACCAGCTGCAACCACCAGGATATCAGCTTTGCCAACCTATTAAAACAAAAACACCAACAAATAAACAACTGCGTATCACACCAGCAGTGGAAAAACGCAGAGCTGCTTCAGCAGCAACTCAGATTAGCTGCAACTGCAGTGAAACTGTGCTCACCCACTGCCATCAGAGGGCTGGAAGGGCATTGTCAGCAATTAAAAGTAGTTGGCAGTTCCTTGGCAAGGAGAAAATCCCGCAGCCAGAAATTATGGCTTATTTTCACACTCCTACCCTGAACTATTGCTAGTCAACACTTCAAAACCTCCTCTGAATTCCTCCATGATTCCCAAGTGGATCATACAGACTACATTTAGATAAAATTAAAGCCTTCTGCATATTCTTCCCTTCCTCCCTTCAAACATCCCTGCACATTCAGTGCTAGAAATATACCCAGCCCTCATCAGACAGCAGCCAAGAACAACCCCTGCACAGAACCAGGCAGCACTTCACTTGTGGCAGCACTGTCTTGTGGTTTTCATGTCCAGGACTCTGTAACACACAACTCCAGGGGAAGCTGACTGTATTTCAGCACTAATATGTGTTCAGGGAGTACTGAATTTGACAGATCTGGTCATGAAGCTGGTGTTAAAGACTCTGACTAAAGCTCGTTGTCAGTTCCTGCATTGCTTCATTCATGTTTGCTTCGGAAGCTGCTATTGCTTGGAATTTTCTTCTTTTAATCTTCAAGGGAGATAAGCTATTTTTTAGATTTCATTAAGAATCAGCACTTCAATTTTTAATCAACCTAATGATGGTCTTACTGAACAGCAACTTAATGGCATGAAGCATTGCAGCGTTTCTGATCTTTGTGAGTTATATTCAAATACACCTACTCCCTTTTCAGCTTTAATACTTGCCTACAGAGCCTGGCAGTGTTGATGGCTCTACAAAATCCAAGTAGGTGGCAGCACAGCAACACACTATTTCTGCCACTCTCACTGCTAAAGAGGAAAATGGTACCAACTCCCGGTGATAGAAAATAGACTGAAAAAAACAAACCAACTGAGAAATCATTTGGCCTAGCATTTCTTAGCCATTAGAGCAGAAGACCACTTGGCCTTTTTGGTAAAAAACAAAAACAAAAACCAAAATCCAAACACATATGCTGTCTTGCCAGCCCCTACACAGAGATTAGGAAGGGATAATTAAATCTCAGCCCTTGCTCAAAAAACCCAAAAATAATAATTTTATTGTTATAATTAAACCCCTCTAATTAAGTGCCAAAAATAATCAGGATGCTATTCCAGCAGAAGTATTTACACAACCATGCAGTGAGCAGGACTGGGAAACTGTTTCAGATGAAAGACACCCCAGATCTAATGACTCAGAGCAGCAAGACACTGAGCAGCAACGCACATCAAACACCTCCAGCCTGTTCCTACCTCCTCAGCCAGGGTGGAGGTCTTGGAATGGCAGGTGGTGACTGTTGCGTTATTCCAGAGCAGCAGGTCGTGCATGGGAGCACCAACGATCTTACTGCGACCGATCACTACGGCTCTTTTCCCTGTGACCTGGACACCTGCACCACAGAGAGTCAGGAGAGAGTAAACACAGGTCATTGTGCAGCCCAGTACAAACTAACTCAGACTGCTCTGGAGTCTTCTGGTCCGTTTAAGTCCGGCCCTGGTACTTCAGAACACTATTTTTCTTCTTTGTTGTGTTGTGAGCTGGGAGGGAGGAAGGAAAAACTGCTTTAAAACTAGTTTTTTTACTACTTAAAAGGAAATGTGGCATCTTGACAGAAGTTTCAATGTGAAGCACAGCCCTGCAATGTGCGTAGTTTCTCCACTTACTGAAGATCACTGCACTCATGAATAATGTATGGAAGCCTCCTTACCTGTCTGCCTGATAAGTTCCATGCATCCCTTTGGCGTGCACGGAATAAAGCAGTCTCCGAGGTCCCCTCTAGAGAGTTTCCCAGCATTGATGCTACTTAAGCTGCATTTTGAAAGAATAAAGGCCAAGTAAGATTCCCAGCCCCAGGACCACCATTCAAAAGAAAAGGAAAAACAACAAAAAGGGTTTTCTGGAGTAGCTGTCGTGCTCTCCAGGGGTGAAGTCAGTTTACCCATCCACATCCTTCTCAGGTGCAACAGCATTGGTTATCTTTTCCGTGTTGATGGGTTTGTCGGAGTCGAGTGGCAGCTGCACTATAAAGCCATGAACAGCAGGGTCTGCATTCAAAGAGGCAATGCACTTGAGCACCTACAACAAGCAAAGACCAAAAAAACTAATGGCTGATAACCTGAAACATGACTGATGTAAAGGAAAAAACATCATTCTATCTGTATTAAAAGATACACACTTTACGTTTAGTTTTTCCACTCAACAATACATATCACTCACATTTTTAATTAAAAAAAAAAAAGCTGTTAAAGCCTCTAAATTTTACATTGTAATGTTTTAGTTTTCTTTAAAAAAACCCAAACATCTCAGCAGGTTCAAGCTCTTTTCTCGTGACTTAATATCTATGGGCAAGTGGTTTTTTTTTATCCAATGACAGGGCAAATATAAGTTCGTATCTTGAGCTCAACACCAAAGTTATATGTTTTTTCATCACTTGGTTATATTACTTACATCAGCTTCTGTTGCTGTGTTTGGCAGTTTTATGTGATTGGCACTGATCCCAATCTGCAAATGAGAATAACAACAAATTACCTCATTTCTGAATTGACATTTGATTGATCTGGCTAATCTTTCTATCCAGCTCAAACACAGCTGTGTTCTGTCACATTTCCCAGGTCTATCTCCTGTTTCTGTGGCTACAATCCTATTATTTAGAAACACCACCAAGAAAAAGATTAGTGCTTTGCCTGCTTAGATTGGTCCGTTCTTTAACTGTCCTATTCACCTTTTGACATGAACAACATCATCTTTGCTTGACAGCAGATTGCCTTGAAGTGCCAGCAGAGAAGATGCCAGGCATCACCTAGGGAAATGGGGACTCAACTATGTTTCTGCCCTGCTGTAGCATGTAAGGTACCACTCAGTGACAGACACAAGGCAACTTGTGGCATAAGGCCACAGGCCAGGAAAGACAGAGCATCAGCACTTCAGACACATGTAATCTGTGATGATCACATACAAAGTGGCACCAACTCATGCTACTGTGACAAGTGCACCCCACCTGGCTCTCAGGTTACACAAACACACTGCATCCTTATAACAAAGAATTCAGGCCAACACTGGTTTCTCCAACATGGGCAAAGCTTGGGCAAAGCTTAGACAAAACTATTTGATTTGCATCTGGATTTTCATAATCAGATTTGACTGACTCTAGGAAGGTAAAAAGCAGTACTAAAAGTCTGGGCATTACCTCAGCAGCAGCCTTCAGCTTCATATTGATGTAGAGGTTCGAATCATCCCGATTTCCAACCTAAGGATGAAAAGACAGTTGAATCTCAGCACAGAATAGAGACCCAGACACAGGCTGAGATGGGCTTAACCCTCAGCTTCCTTGGAGCTACATCAAGGAGAGAGAGGTATTCTTGGATAACTAAAAGACACTGATGGAGGCCATAAGTAGCTGGAGCTAAGAGGGAAATGTTCTTTCAAGTAAGAGGCAGCTAAAGACAAGTTGTCTGATCTCCTAAATAAACATTTGCACCTGTTGAAAAACCTTAGAAACACAGTGGTCTCCAAAGCAGAAAATACTCCCTGCCATCTGATCTGAGAAAGTTAAATCCTTAGCTAATTAACATGATCAGCATGTGCTGATAACATTTAATTATCTGATTAAGGCTCTCAGATAAGTTGAGCCTCTTTGATACCCAAGAATCCTAATTTTATGCACATATGTGTGCTTTGATGGAGACATTTCTTCCACTGCTGTTTCAAACCTTGAGAATTTTCCTGCCAAGCAAAAAACAAAATAAGAACAAAGTGATGCACAAAGAGAAAGCAGCAAGTGGAACAAATGCCTGTAGTTTTTGGCAGTATTGGGTGCTTCCAGTACAACTGCCTTTCAGGAGACAGCTTGCATCATCCAGTATGCTTTGTTAAAGGTAATACTCCTTCTAACCTTAAGAAAATGAGGGGCAAATAAGGAAAAGCTGATAAGCAAACTCTTGAAACCCTGTTCCCTGGTACAGTCATCCCTGGTTCTCACACGGATTTACAAGCTGCAGGGGTGACTGTATTGACTGATCACCCAGCAAACACTGGTTCTTCCTCCCCAGGTATAGACAAAGGGGCTGTCTCCCCTGTAAAATCTGATGGATTTAGGAAAAGGTATGCCTTGTACAGGGCAGAAATGGAGGAAGAGTGTGAGCATCAGTAGATGTCAGCAAACACAACACAGATATTGTGCAAATGGGGACGTTCCTGACTACAGGGCAAAACAATAAAGATTAACTGACTTTGTTTTTTTGAGCTCAGAGGACACCAGATGCCTCCCAAGAAAAGAGCACATGTTGTGTGGGGTGCTACATATCAGAAACAGTTCATTGTCCTGACTTCACTGAAGGATAACAGCAGCGAATATCAGTATTAGAGATGAACTCCAAGCCCAGACTGTTTGGCAGCTTACAAAAGTGTCAGACAGCCAAAGAGCTTTACAGGTTGTGAAGGACTCTGAGACAATCCAGGATTGAAGACAGCACAGGCCATGAAAAAAATCCAATAACCCAACAAGACAACAATTTTTGAAGACAGTTCATGAGGTCAACAGTTCAGCAACTTTCATCAAAGCATTCCTTAATTAATTTTATTTAAAAAACTTTCCTACTTCCTTCTAAGCACCTGAAGACAAATCTTCTGTAGAGACATCCTTCTTAAAGCCAGTGGAAAACAAAACCAGAAAAAAACACCCCAAAATACAAACACAAATTTGTTTCTGGCATCAAATCAAAGAGGAGCGTGGCCTTTGTGTGCTATGGTGGTATCAGCACTAGAATTCTCAGACAGGCACCAAAAGCTCTGCAGGAGCCCAAAACACTCAATAAGGACAAAAGTCACTTCTCTAAGCAGCCACTTACATTCCTTTGTGGACACACAGTTCCTTCCTGTTACATGACACGTGCTACTGCCACTCACCTTCTGATATAAGCATAAAGGTTTTCCATTTTTTACAGCTGCAAGGGCAAAAATGTTCTGCCAAACACAGGCCAAATCCTTGTACTGACTGAGTGCTTTTTATCTCTGCAAGCACTTCTGTGTAGACTCTAACACTTACTCACACTTCTGACAGACATCCGATTCAGAAATGGGATTTTGTTTCATCCCCTGCACTCAAAGCCATGTTGGCCAAAGGTAGTTCTGGTTGGGTTCTCTCCCCTCCTCTGCCCCTCTTATGTCTCCATGTTCCGACACAACAGCAGACCAAATCCCTTAATAAACACCCCACTTGGAAGTTTTCTGCTACAAACACATCTCTGAAAGCTGACAGCCTTTGGGGCTCACTCAAGTGCAGAGACTTGGAACAGAGTCTACAAGCACTGTTAATAGGCAAGCAGCTTACTTTCACCATTTCACAAACACAACACTCAAACAGAGAACAGGGTCTGACAGAAGAAAAAAAACCAACTGAAAAACCCAGAAATGTTTTTGGGCCCCAGTACTTTGGGAAAAGACACTGCAGAACTGTGTTACCATCCCACAGAGAACTCTGGTCTTCTGTTCTTTATAAAATGCTTCCACTGCAAGCCAGCTTTGATGAAGCTCATCAGCTGTGCACTTACCATTGCAAAGCAACTCAGATTTTCTGTAGCTGTCATTAAAGAAAACAATACCTGCAAAATTGCGAGTCCTGGTCTGAAGCCTGGAAATTTCTCTTTCATCTCAAGAACTTGCTGCTTCAGTCTGTCTCTCACTTGCCTGAAGAGGGGAAGAAAAAAGAAAAAAAAAAGTAGAAGTTAATCAAGGGACTGACTTCTGATACAGTGGTAAGTCATGAGTTGAAAAGGTGACAGATGGGCAGACTGGCAAACACAGAGTTGTGTCTTGAGTACACAAGTCCCAGCAATGTCCAAATAAGATTGATGTCCATAAATGATTAAGACACTTTGGAACCAGGTTCATTCAAACGTATTTAAATAATTTTTTTTAAGTCCACATTGTGCTGCTTCACCCTCCTTCATGGTCACACAGGATACAAGGGTAAAAAAAAGTTCAAAAACTGGTATGGAAACCCCATGAATTTCAAACTCCCTTCTCAAAAGGAACTCCTCTTTCCACATATGCTGTACTGAAATTACCTGTCTTCCACAGGCACCAGTCAACACTGTCACACATACTGTCCTGGTAAAGGAGGATGAATCTACAATGGTAAAAATCTGGAAAATAACTAAACAAGCAGGAGGTACTCAAAGATACCCCTCTTTTGCAGCTGGTCAATACTATGTGTTTCTGTTTCTTGTCTGCCTGGCCTAACTCAGGCTGGACTGGCTGCAGTGCTACATGCACCTTCCTGCCCTCAATGTGCTTCTGAGTGAGAAAATGCCCCCAGCCCAAGGGCTTCCAAACAAGACCAAGATTTTGCCATGAAAGCACAAAGGAGAATGGGAGGTGGACGGAAGTGAGGAAAGGTAGCTAAATCGTGGTGCACAGCTCAGATCAACTCTTCAGTAAAGGCAAGTTTAAGAATATAATTGTTAAAACACAGCTTTGAAACAGAGTATGAGAGGATTCATTGATTAATTACTCTAGGTCGGATGTAAACTCACAGTTTACTAGGGAATGTTTTAGAGATGAGTACCCATCACTGACAGATTAACCACAGAAAGCTCAAAAGCCACTCAAAAGTCACCACCTTCCCCCATCCTTGCACTGCTAATTTCTCAACCACTCTCTGGCCCCACATGCATGATCCTTCACCAGGGAAGGTGGAGGGGAAGAGGTCCTGGTGCCAGGCCCAACTTGCTTTTTCAAATCAGAAATTCTGTCAAAAGCCCAGGTGCAGACCAGCACCACCGCTCTGTGTCCTCACCAGAGGCAGTTGGGATTCAGAGAGAACAACTGACCATCTTATGGGCTCATGACACTGAAAGGAGGCACATGTGGCACATGTAAGAAATACTCAGAAGCAAAAGCCAGGTAAGCAAAACCCCACAGGACATCAGAGGCTTGAGAGGTCTGTCCTCCACATGATCTCCAGCCCATGTTGCACCCGTTATTCCCAGAGATGAGAAGGTGCCACCATCACAATTAACAAATCCACCCTGTGCCAAACACCCTTCCATTTAAAACACAGGTGGTCTCCTCCTCATGCTGATCTACCCTCAAATGAGTATCACCAGATCTGTTACCTCCCAAGCGGAACCAGATTTCCCAGACTGCAGGATGTGCTGTGGCTGCCAGTTCATTAAAAATGTGAACAGCAAGGGTACAGGGACAGAGTAAGCAGCTGACACCAGCTGGGAGGCTGCGATTCCTGCCACATGGGGAAATTGCAGGATGACAAAAAGCCAGTGAAGCCAACTCTACCCTGCAACTATAAGCTCCAAATCAGAAATGCCAGAAGCAGGAAGACAGGGAAATGGGAGCAGAACACGCTCTGCTGCAACCCAGCAGCACTGATCCCAGGGGGTGGCTGCAGCTGGCCCAGCCAGAAGCAGCCCTAAGGCTGTTCCCAGTCTCATATCAGGGGGAATCACAGTCTCCAGCTATATCCCAAATCATACATCTCTCCTGCTGCATCCCAAGTCACACAGTCAGAGCTCTGCTGCAACTAAGGAGCAGCTTCAGAGTATTTATAGGTGTCTGGCCAAGTGGTTCAGTGTCTCTTAACAAGTTTCAGCAGAAGAAGCTGTTTTCAGCCTTAGTTAAGAAACAGTAATTCTGAGGCTTCCTTTGGCTATTACCTCAAGATGACTTGACACCAAGACTGGCTGATGATTTCAGAGAATAGTGTCATAGCAAGGCTTGTCCTAGCAATTCTTCGTGCTTAAGTGACAAAAGTTCATCTCCTGGGCAGCAAAATCACCAACTGCCTCTCCTTACAGTCCGGCTGTAAGCCCCTAGTGAAGGCACCTGAGCTGGATCACGAACAGCCTGTAACAACAACAAAACAATCTCGAGGAGCATCAGAAAGCCCCTGCACATGGTCTGTGAGCTGGGGCTGTGGGCAGCTCTTAGAGGGAACTATTTTTGAGAACAGTCTCTGGTGTTTCAGTAAGGAAAAGGCAGCACTGGTGTGTGCAAACAAAAAGAAATGCAAACAAATATGAAATGTATTACAATTTATGATGCCCTCGTAAGGGACAGCCAGCTGGAAAGGGTCCCAGGTCTAGGTATTACTTTTATTCCAGTCCTCTCAGCTGAAGAGTAACAAGCCCACCCAATTTCCCCTGCCCTCTGTGAAGCAGGGCTGTGGTGTGTTTTTACCCCCAGGAGCCACATCTATTCACATTGCTGCCATTTTCTGTAATTAGGCACTAGCTCGCTTCCCCTTCAAACTACAGAAGAAAGGTAACACACAAACACAGGAAAGTGGTGCTGATTTGCTTTAGGAGCCTTGAATCAAGAAATCACTTGTTAGACAGCCACCTAGTGTTAGGCACCACTGCTCTCCAGTGACCACAAAAGCCTCAGGGGCAAAGGTTTGAGAGAAAATTCAGGAAAAATGAAGAAATCCTTGTTTTAACTCTGCAGACTTACAAAAACCTTATAAAACAATCTTTGCAAGACTGTTTAGCAGCTATTTAGAGATACAGTCTGCAGGTCTTCCCAAAGATAAAAGTTCATATTGATAAACCAACACCACTTTTTTACTAGCTATGTGAAAATTCTTTTAAGTCTTCAAACAAAAAATTTGCAATTCTCTGTGGCTGTTTCTCCAAAAGCCTTCACTCTGACTGAGACCCTTCCCGTGCCCATATGCCCTTCCACAAACAAACTCACACAGCAAACAAGAGTCCAGGGTCCACACAGGTCAAGGACAGCACATGGCTCTAAGCATACAATGCAACAGCCAGCTCCAAAGATTAAAGAACTTTTTAGCCTTTCTTTCTCTAGGCTGCAACAGTGACTTGAATTTAAATTCATTAAGTGAATTTCCCAGAACAGCAAAGGACAAACCACACTCCTCCAGCTCTGCTGCAAATGGAGAGAGAAGCACAGCTCCCACGCCAGGCAGAAACTCCCCCCCACACCTGTGGGATTATGTACACACATTGCTCATCTGGTGGCACTGTACTGAAGGTGACATCAGGCTGTGCTTCTGTCCCTTCTGTGAGTAATAGGGTCCGGGGTCTATGTGATACTGCCAAACACAGGACCTGGCAAACACCTCCTCAGAGACAGTGATGTTCTAGAAGATGCCTGTCCCCAAAAGAGGAGGGTTTGGCCTTACTGCCTGGATCATAGATTCCCCAAGGGTTTCAGAAACATGCTGCAGAAACGCTCTTGCTGCAGCCCTGCAGAAATGGCTGTATGAGGCTGATGGTCCTCCCCAGGTCCTGCACCATCCTGGTCACAGCTGTTGTCCCTGCAGCCATTCCTCCTTACAGCCTGGAGCACTGCCACTGCTCACCTTCTGTTTCTCCCACGACAAATCAACACTGTAGCGTGGAGAAACAAGCTTTCCCTTCTCCAAGCCCCCGTGGCACCACGTCCTAGCACAGGACAACTGCATTACCTTCAAACGCTGTGAAGAGGCTGCGAGCAACCACACCACAGAACACCCCACTGGTACCCTAATGAGGAGTCTCTCCTCATGGGAGTCACAGGTTGGCTGTGTGAATGAAGTGACATTGGGATGGAAAATGCCTTGGGAAAGTCCATCACAGCTGGCAATTCAACAGACGTCTCCAGTTGAGGGAAGACACCACTTAGACAAGAGAGCTGGAACCAGTTCACAAGTCTCCCACCCTTCGGTCTCATGCTCCACCACTGCACGATCCTGGCACACTGTCATTATCTCCTAGGAGAACTGTCTGCTACTTTCTACCACTTCCAAGCTCCCAAGGCTTTTAACCACTTTTTTGGTTGTGCCAGCTCAAATATTTTCATGAGCCTTCTTCAGACCAGATAAATACATGAAGATGTTTTTTCTTTTTTAGATGCTTTTTCATCATGTCTGGAATTTTAATCCAAGGTGGTCTACAAACAAATCTGAATGTGGGTCTGAGTTGCAAAAGCAATCATCTGTAGGGGATAGGAGAGGCAGCAATTGAGGCACTTCTAAATGTGGCTGGCTGCCAACAGAACAACAGAGCTTAACATAAAGGTGAGTCTTTAAAACTTAGAAGAGTTTGCCCCAAAGATGAGTAATGATACCATGAACTGTCATGATCAGCTTTCCATGCTGCAATATTAATGACTCTAACCAGGTCTGCTTCCCAAAACGGATACTTCGTACAACACCCAGGTGATTAAATCAGGTGATTTAATCAGAGGAAAACACATGAGAAACAGATAAAGACTCAATCCACCTTTGTGGGGCTGCAGGCATTCCAGACAATACTCTAGGCCCTTCTACAATGCTCTGCCTTCACAAGGAGCAATAGTGAGATTTTATTCGTTCCCCAAAGGAACAAATGTTCTTTCCGTTCCATCCAGCCTGGTGCACAGATCACAGCACTGATCTGTTGTCCCTGGTGACCCTGTTGTCCACCAGACAGTGTTTTCTCTTACCTTATCACCTCTTCAGAGCAGGGCCCCATTTTGTTTAAATTCTGTGTCTGCACAGCACCAAACACAAGGGGCTCTTGCTCATAATTGGGGCCACCCAGTGACACTGACAGTTCACTTTAATTTAGCACATCCATAGTGTGGCATCCTTCAGTGCAAGCCTGAAACATTCTGGGTAGGATCTGGTAAATGAGATCTCACAGATAGGGGAACTTTTCAGTTCAGAACACATTTACCTGGAGTTTCAATAGGAACTCCAAAAAACTTTTGAGTTCCAGTCTGAAAATGCTGAGGAGTTGTTTACTGCACTGTTACCTCCAGTTATAAGCTGAGCCTGACCATTGCTATATCCAGTTCTTTAAACTCAAAGCACTACCTCCCCTATCCCTAGTGGCTGTGAGGGCTGTTAAGTCTTCCCTGCCATCACAACTCATCAGCCACTCTTCCAGACCAGGAATGTTGGTCCATTCCTGGTGCTATCAACCAATTCAGGCCAAGTCAGAGGTTTCCAAACCTGGGCTCCTTCAGATGGTAAAGAGTGAACACACAGCTCACTGCAGTGGATACAAGCTGTAAAGAAGAGCCACAACCATGTTTTACTCTGAGTATCTATTTCAGACACAGAAACAAAGGTTGTTTTTTTTCAGGGAATACTAGCAATAAAAGGTGTGTAACGCTGTATTTTTATTACCTTCAACGCTCCATATTCTGCATACTTAAAGCACTGCTTCTCTTCCCCTTACTAATCATTTGTTTACTGTGCTGTTACACAATAACTTGTCTCTTGCAACTCATTTGCCAATAAGGCAAATTTAACTTGTAGGAAAATCTAACGACTAATTACTAAACAGCCACTCAGACAAGTAGAGGAAAGCCAGCCTGAGGTAACTAGCAAGCTCAGACTGATGCATAACCCATCCAACATTTAATATCTTTCACAGAGTTTGTGTGTACTGAGAGAAGCAGCCTTTGAGAGATGCATTAACATCAACACTAAAATCCTGTACAGAAAACCACGTCTTCTGTGTTCTCCTTCCCATCCACAACCTAACTACATTCACAGGTAATACTCAAAGCCACTGAAAACGTCATTTTCCTTTGTACCTTTTTTGAGCCTTCCAAGACTTTAGGGTGTGAATTAACTTTATCAAGTTTTCCTTATTTATAGAGGCAAGCAAACTCTCTCAAAGTATTTATCCTCTTTACAAGAATTATAATGCCACTATCTACCCGATTTTTGTTTAAATAGCTGGTGTGACTGTGAATTAGGTATTTCTTTTGCCTGTCTCTGGGGAAGGGGTGCTCAGTGGCTGGAGAAGAAAGTTCACAATAATTATGAGTTGAGATTTGAGACACACACAAAAACACAGAATTATGTAGATGGATCACTACTTGTTTGATTCACCTAATTTGTCAATATTTGTCTGACTTATAAACAAATATTTTTGCTTGATTAAAGGGTAAAGTAACAAAATCCACCCCCTAAAAGATAGTGACTGAAAAGGTTTTGCAGTTGATGAAAAGTCAGGGACACTGCCTTTCTACAACAGGCAATTCAAGTGAAAATTCTTAGAACAACCATATGCCTGTCGCTTCTTCTGCTGCTGCCAGACTCTTGACCAGGAGATGAACTCTGGATAATGAGAATTCTCTGGACCAGCACTTCTCTGGAGAGTCTGGAAGAAAGGTACAGGTGTCTGCAGGGCAGATAGCCCAGTTCCTCAAGCCTCCTTCAAATACTCCACTAGGAAAAGGCAGAACTTGGCAAGGCCCACTCCTGTGGAGCAAAAGACGTTTTTGCTACACTGGACATAAATACAGCAGAAATAAAGGAACTGAAGGACAGCTGCAATTACTTTTTCATTTTGTGGTGCCTTCAGGTCAAGATTTGATGACTCTGGAAGACAGATTCGAGCGAAACACCTTAGAGATGTGCTGGAAGCTAAGCAAACCTTTCTCCTGTTAAAAGCTCATGCCTCTTCTCAGGTATTTGCACATCATGAATGTCCCCATCTCTGAAAACTGCTTGTTTATAGCTGCTACTATAATACAGAAAACTAACAGCTATAAAAAACCCCACCAATTTAAATAAATTTAAATAAAGTAAGTAATGCAACATGCACAGCCAAGGAAGCTAAAAGTTTTAATGTGAAAGCTCAAAACACATTCATTGTACCCAAACTAGCATCTTTCCAGGTTTTTTTTTCACTTTTAAACAGCAATAATGTGTAGTTTGAAAGGACCCACTGCACTTCAGGGTCACTTTCTAAGCCAGAACAGAAACCTCCAACAGGCAAATCACTTAACTCCCACCAGCAGCGTGCACAGGCATTGCAGTGTGCTGGCTTCAACACTGCCAAAAGGATCAGGTGGAATGAAGCACATAAGGCTGAGAGACTGCAATACACAGCTGGCGCTGGCCCAAAAATTACCAGGTAAAAAATACGCAGGCAGCCTTTCATCATGGGTATTCATATTCAAGGCACATTAGGCCTACTCTTCAGAACTCCACTGTCAGTTAAATGTAGCTGTGTCACTCATAACAATATCTAAGAGAAGGACTAACAGCTTTTCTGACATTACTTCATACAATTTCAAACTTACCCCTTCTATCTGAATTCCCTGATTATACTCAGGAGGTACCCAATGAACCTACCTAACCAAACTCTGTTTGCACAGAATGTAATGGAAACATTACACTGCATTTTCCTAGGGTTAGGGAAACTTATTTCACTTTCTTATCAGATGTGCCTGTAGAGTGGCAGCAGGAAAACCAAACAAACTAGAAGACACAACACAGGCTCACCTATACTCAGGGCTTACTAGTTAAGTAAATGCTGAAAAGTACAAGGAAGCGTTTTCCTTTAAGGTCTCCCAAAACTTTCAAATAGCTTTGGCAGGACACCGGTGAACGTTCAGCTTTGTATTATCCCACACATGGATTAACTTATTCTGTTTTTATGAGGAATGATCAACGCCTGTACCGTATGAACAGAGACTATACCTAAAGCACATGTTGCCAACTCCTGCATCCCAAACAGCCCTGCTTACACACAGAGAGGCTGTAGGTCAGCCGGCGGCTTCACACCTGCCTGGGCACTCATCTCATCTCAATCTCATCTCATCTCATCTCAATCTCATCTCATCTCAATCTCATCAGCACAACGATGCTGAGCGGTCGCCACCTGCTCTGTGGGGCTGGTGCTGCCAAAGGGACCCCAGCAAATTCACCGCCGGTTTCTGGGGAGGAGGGGGCACTGACAGCACTTTACATTCTCCCGAAGACCTTTAACACTGTACTACATCTCACAACTCCCAGTTTCCAGCCAGGAAGAAGCGAGCTTTGACTGCAACGCAGTTAAAAAGCTTCAGGGTGCCTCCAAACCTGATTCGCCCCCACAGAGCCAGTGCAGAGGCCCCCACAGCCCCAGCAGAGCAGGGGCGCTCCTCAGCTCCCCAACCACACCGGCTCCTTCCCGAAGGGCAAAAACCCCGCGGCTCCCAGAGCTTCCCGCCCGAGGGAACCCGGCCCAGCGCGGCGGGCAGGGCGGGCGGCCGGCCCCGGGTACGTACGCGGAGACAATCTTTCCGCTGAGGATCTCGGCGGGGGCCATGGCGGAGGAGGGCGGGGAAGCAGCAGCCGAGCGCGGCGAAGCTCCCGGAGCGACTGCGGGACGCACGGACCCCGCGGCCGCCCCACTCCCGCCCCACGTGGCCCTGAACTTTCGGCGGGCACCGGCCCCGGCCCCGCCGCGCAAGCGCTGCCCCCGCCCCGCCCCGGCAGCGCTGGGGGCGGCCCGGGGCTCCCTCACGGGGGTGGCGGGGCCGCGTCTCCTCCCGCCGCCGCGCAGGGCAGCGGGGCTGAGAGCCGCGGGGAAATGGCCGCCAAAACGGGCTCCTGAACGCCTCCGGGCGCCGCTCCCGGCCTCTCCTGGTCCCGGCTGTGCGGAGGGCGAAGGCTGCCCCGGAGGGAGTTGGGGCTGAGGGGTGCGCGGGGCTGGGCCCTGCACAGCGAATGCATAAGCGTATCTTTAAGAAAATCCCGAGTCAGTATAAGAAGAATCTGCGTTTCATGTCCTGTGGTACTCATAACAGGTTATGCTAAGACTAGAAGCTAATAGCTGAATCATAGAATCACAGAATGGTTTGGGTTGGAAGGGACCTTAGAGATCATCTAGTTCCAACCCCCCTGCCATTAGCCAGGGACACCTTCCACTAGACAGAGCCCCATCCAGCCTGACCCTGAACACTTCCAGGGATGGGGCATCCACAGCTTCTCTGGGCAACCTGTGCCAGTGCCTCACCACCCTCACAGGATCACAGGATCACAGAATCTGCTGATCTGAAAGAATCTGTCAGGATCATCGAGTCCAGCTCTTAGCCTTGCACAGGACCACACCAAGAGTCACACCGTGTGCCCGAGAGAATTGTCCAAACGGTTCTTGTGCTCTGTCAGGCTTGGAGCTGTGACCACTTCCCAGGGGAGCCTGTTCCAGTGCCCAGCCACCCTCCGGGTGAAGAACTCCTTTCTCATATCCAACCTAAACCTCCCCTGACACAACTTCAAGTGATTCCCTCAGGTCCTTTCACTGGGCACCACCGAGCAGGGCTCAGTTTCTACCCCCTCCCTCTTCCCCTCACAAGGAAGTTGTAACTGCAATGGGATCTCCCCTCAGTCTCCTCCAGGCTGAACAGACCAAGTGCCCTCAGCCACTCCTCATACGCCTTCCCCTCAAGGCCCTTCTCAAGGCCCTTCACCATCTTTATTGCCCTCCTTTGGACACTTTCCAAAGTAAAGAATTTCTTCCTAATACCTAATTATCAAGTAAAGAATTTCTTCCTAATATCTAATCTAAATCTACCCTCTTTTACTTTGAAGCCATTCACCCTTGTCCTATCACTACACGCCCTTGTAAAACATCTCTCATTCTTATTTGCATAATAATAAGTAGTCCTTATTTTTCAGGATTTCAACACATTTGTCCAACATAGAGTCACCAAAACAGTGGTTAGCCAAAAAGAGGGCAATGACTCAGGCTTAGATTGTGGCCTGAAGTTCATAGGAGCTGTCAAGAGTGAGAAACAGGTTCCTAACATTGGCCTGCAAGGGATATATTTGCAGTAAGTAATCCCATTAGAACTGGTGAAGGTGCAGCTTCCAGTCAGATCCCTGCAGTTGTCCATGGGTACTGTTATTTGTATAACCAAGGCTTTTCTTTACTCTGCAGGCCAATGCAGATGTTCTAGGACCTTGCTTAGAGAGTCGGTGGTTTTTCTCACACATATGGCAAATAAATGATTAGGGTCCAGCCAGAGGTGGAGATGGAAAAAGCAGTTAAATGTCACTGAAGCAGGCTTGCCCAGGCAAGATAACTCTGAGACCCAGAGAACTGTTAAGGAACTCATCAGTGTTCCTTGCTAATGTTTAGCACATGGTTAGAGAGCAGGTCCATGACTCAAGAAACTGGTGATAAAAAGTTCAGGGGCTGAGAACTGGCAAATTGGAATCAATGCCGGGCTGGCCCTACAGCATTAGGTTGTTGTAGGGGAGTAGTAGCACATTCCTCCAGTAAAGCAGTGCTCTTACTGTTTTGGGACCTAGCAACATCTGACACGTGTTGGCAGTACAGCAAAGAAATGGAGTAACCTCACTGCAAATGAATAAGCTGTGGAGAATCAGGGCTGGATGCTAAAACAGCAGTGTTCCTGCTGAGATTGAGGCTTAAAAGGCCTATGTGAAATGCTTTCCTGTAGAATGCGCAGGTTAGGAAAAATAAAGTGCCTGTTCCCAAGAGTTTGCTGAGAAAGCATTCAATCCCACTACTCCAAAATGTAATTGAATTCAAAAAGGAATTTGGGGAACTGTCAGATTTTGAGAAGGCAGAAGCACAGGCCTCGCAGCTTCCACCTAGGGCACAAAACTGTGAGGATGGAAATATGAGGGCCCTTCTGTCTCAGAAGCTTTAAGGTTGCTTTTCCAATATTCTAGGAGGAGAATATAAACCATACATAGTTCAAGAGTTCTCTCAGAATAAGGCTTTTCTTCTTTTTGTTTCCTTTTATAGCGTAACAAGTGACATATTTTCTACTTTTTTTCTGATTTCTTTCCTATTGAGGGTAGAGATTGTTACCTTGAGTGATTAGACTACCTTAAGTTAACAACATGTTGTAATTGTAGGGTTAAAGGTCAGAAATTTCTCTTTAAAAGTGACTTGACAAAGAGTAAAAACATTGTGGTTTAGGACTTTTATATGCTAAATAGAAAAACATGGGAATAAATAGAAAAGTCTGGAAAGAAATTCTTTTCCTCTTTCATTATGTATTCCCTGTATTTCCTGGAATGCTTCAACAGGCACTTGCAGTATTATACAGTCAAAACTGAAATACGCAATTAACAGAGAGAAGGGATTTTTCTGGGCTGCTTAAAATTCTGTGCCTTATTTGTTTCTTCTGGTGCCTTTATCTGAGGCCTGAATGAACTCTTGGAGGGGGAAACGACCCTGTGTTTAAAAAAAAATGCGAAAGATGAACCCTTTCAGTTAAGAACAGGAAAAGCTCCCAAAACCAACTTTTGCCAAAAAAAGAAATGATTTGACACTCAGGATGGTAGTGTAAAAATATCAGGCAGGAAAAGGAAAAAAAAGAAAAGCACTTTATTTAAAATATTCAGGTGACCTTATATGAAGAGTGAGCAGAAGAAGCCATTGCCATCAGGAGCTGTAGATTCCTACGCAGAGCTGCAAACTTACATGATTTACAGGTGTGTGAGAGCAATAAATCTCCCTTCCTGCTTTTCTTAACACCCCAACTCCTGAAAAATAGATGTGTCATGTTGATAGATAAAACTCTGAGAATTATCTGAATTTATTGTAGGAAAGGAACTAAGAGTAATTCCAAACAACTTCTTCTACTATTTCTTTACTTTTGATCCAGATTCTCACTTTCAGGAAGGGACAGACTCATGAATTTTAAATTCTTATGCCAGAAAATCAGACTTGCTAACCTCCTTTTATCATAGCAGGAAGTTCTTTTGTATTTCTAACTTGTCTCATGTGGCAGTCAAGTACTAAAGCTGAAATTGTTCCTCAGAAATTGTGCCCATTGTGTCTTTAGGTAAGAACATGTTCTTTAACATTTATTCTTAATTGTCATCCTGAGATCAAAATACTGGAAAAGGAGTGGGAAAGGAACAGAAAAGGGATTATGTGATGAGAAATGGCCAAACAGATCCTTCTGCTCAGTTCATATCAGAGCCACATCCAGCCCCAAAATGCAGTAAAAAGGTTAAAGCTACTATTCACGTATGGGAAATCTCAGAGAGACGCAGTGGCAAAGGAGATAAACATTGTGAAAATGTTTGCAAACAGCAAAGATCAATGTTTTAAGCATTCAGCACCAAAGCAGACTTATTATCTAACGGTTGTTAGAGTAAGGAAGGATAAAAACAGTTACTTCAGGATTGGCTGAAGTGTGAGAGATCTCTCTGCTCTGAGTGTTACCGCAGCACAGTTATTCTCCCTCACCTCCCTGCCAGCATACTTGGGTTTGATTTGGCGACTCCCAGAGTTTGATTGTTTACCTTTGCATCCACCCCCTCTTACCCAACATGACAAAAACTTATGAAGGCTGCAAAATGCATGCCAGAAACACTTGCAGTGTTAGTGGTGAGCCAACAGCTGTGCCTCTGACGGCACAGGGCCCCAGAAGCTGTGATCTGTCATGAGAAACTGACCCCAAATCATCAAACTGAGGAAGAACATTAAGCTTTGCTTCACCCCTTAAGTGGGATGGTTAGGATAGGACACTGTCTCCAGTAAAGGAGGAGGAACAGAAAAGTTAGATTAGCTTTATAAACCTTGGTCAGAAAAGAGATTTTGAGGAAACCTGTTTGCAGGAGCACACCAGAAAACCACTATTAGACTTTGATTCTTCAAATGTTTACAGGGAACTTTTACCGCTTAGAGATGCCCCACTGAACAATGAATGACATTACCCAAGAATGTACCTTATTTGTATGTACCATGATGAGGAACACAACTTTGTAACAGATTAACAGTGACACGTTTAAATAGATGCTATTGGTCAACTCTCCCTTTAGTCAGAAAATGACTAAACTTTGACATAAAGCTTGAGATTGACTCAACATACATGCTTTCAAACAGCCCTTGTAGCTAAGCTGTGTTGATGAACTAGGAGATAACTTGAGCTGTGATTTGTTCCAGTGCAAAGGCAGACAGATTAACCAGATCACTCCCAAGAGCAGTTTTAACTACAATGAACTGATTTTCTGTAAAGCCAGTGAAGGGTACTTTAATCGTAGCTATTTCTGGCAGGGAGGTAGAGCCGGTTGTGTCCCAGAGTGCCAGTAACAAACAGGCCTCTCAAGTGCTTTCCTGCCCCCTGTCTCAAGATTCCTGATCGCTTGACTACCATAAGGGAGTTTCGTATTGATTATCTGTCACTCTAAAGACAGCAATAACCGGCTCAGACTGTCTCTGACCTTCTACTTGTGTTACAATGCCAGTGACACAAATTTGTACATACTTGAGTGGATTTTCCATTGGCTGCTTTTCTTGTTGCTCTTTTAGCTGACTTCCTTTAACTACATCACCTTGCCTTTGCACAGAACTCTTCCAACACTTCCCATTGACCTCTTTGGGATCCTGCAGAAGATGTCTTGTTAACTGCTTGAAGACTTTTTCATCACACTTGATTCCACTGAGAACTGTGCCGGAGTCTGTGATAAATACGGGCTCTAGGTTGTCCTGACTCTTTGATGTTAAGAGATAAAATTCAGAGCAAAGAAACAATTTTCTAAGTAGTTCTCTCTCACATATAGTAACCATTTCTGATACTTCTTCAGTATGCTGGGGCACTCCCTGCAATAAACAGCCTAATTCACTGTCCCAGCCTGCCTGTGAGTGGTTTATTGCCACATTTTCCAGAAGGATTTATCGATTGCCTAAAGCAGAGTACAAACGTAAGCAATAGAGCTGTGATTAACTACCTTGCCATTTCCACATCCTTCTAATTCTCTCTGGCTAATAGTTTTTAGTTAATGGCTTGCAGCTACATGGGCCCTTTCTTCTTTTTCCAACTGCTAATTTTCAGTAGAAAACAATGAAAAAAGCATTTCCAACATTTTCAGTAGAAATACCATACCAATTCCACCTTTCTAACTGCATAGGGAGTTGCACACACTGACACAGGCAGAGCTAGGCACGGAGAAAGATGAGATTCAGGGCTGCAGGTAGATTGTCCAAAAGACAATATTTCCATTGCAGTTTAATCCACACTGCCTCCCAGATAATTCTCCCAACCCAACCAAGGACATCCTTGGCAGAGCAAGGTTACATAGATGGTTCTGTGCCATCTCTGCAAGAACTTTCACAGGGCACTCTCTCAACCAAGCTAATCCTGTCCCGAAGAGACAGGAATAGGGTGAAAAGATTCTGTTAAGTCTATGGTGGTGGAAGTCCAAGAAACCAAGTTTTCTACAGACCATGATTCCAGGAAGTGGTCTCTGGAGGAAAAAATAGATAAATTTGCTCTTCAGACCTGGGTGATACAGTCTTTATGCTTCTCTTCATATCCAGCTTGACACACTGAGCAGTGTTTGATAATGCACACAGTTCATAGGATGAAGCAGACTTAAGAAAGTGTACCTTCAATGTCCTTCTACTTACAGCATTCCTGATGCTATATAGTTGCCTCTAGATCATTGAACTGTCTATAACAGATCAGACAAAAGGTTATCCCATCACAGGGTCATGGTTCTAATGGTAGCCAGATGGAGATGTGTAATGAGGACTATAGGAATGGGACAAACAGATGATATTCCTGGTCTCCAACCATTTACAGCTGAAAGAATTTCTAAGACAAACAGAATAATGGAAATGGGGGAGAAATAGAGTAAAGTTAGGGACAAACAACAGTCTGAAGCCTGTGCCTTCTGTTCTCAGAGGTTCATGAGAGCCATAGATAATTTCCTTTTGATATATAATATATAGAATGTATTGATTTTTCTCAACACACAGGATCTTAGTGTTCTTCCCCTTTTCCATAACACCTCTTGGCTATGTGAGTCTGTTGATTAGTTTTAATGGTAACAGGATAAGGTACCTTTGCACACTGCGGTGAATGTTTTTTTCCCTTATTTTTCTGTCTCTAAAATGTGGATTTATTTGCCTATTGTGCTTTGTTTTCTCCCTATTGGAGTTGTTTGTCATTAGACTTTAATTACCCCCAGGTTGCAAGCAACAGGACAAGAGGAAACGGCTTCAAGTTGTGGCGAGGAAGGTTTAGACTGGATATCAAGAAAAAATTCTTTATAAAAGGGTGGTCAAGCAATGAAACAGGCTGCCCAGGGAAGTAGTGGAATCACTGTACCTGGAAATGTTAAAAAAATGTGTAGATGTTGAGCTTAGGGGTGTGATTTGGTGATGGACCTGACATTGTTAGGTAATGATTGGACTTGATGATATTAAACGTCATTTCCAGCCTTAATGATTATATGATTCTTAGCATTAAAAACAAAAATCCATATTTATCCCCCACTGCCCATGTTTGGTGACTGTTGTTTGCAGTTAGAAAGGAACAGTAAATTGAAGGAGGAAGAGGCCTAACTGAACTGCTCTGGAAAAGCAGATTTTTGTGTGATGTGCTGTTCATATAAGCACATGTCCACACATACATGAAACAAAAAGATTTTCCTTTCCTTGAAGGTCTCCTAATCGAAATATTTGGAACTGAGTTTCAGATTTGCGAGAGCACAGCTTGAAAAAGTCAAAAAGTGCTAATGCACAGACTATTCAAGTATCTCTTTCTTTTTCTTTATCTTGTATCTCTGAACAGTATGAACATAACTGATCTCAGTGAAAGCTTGTTCCACAGTCATTTATTTATGTGCCTGTGTCTATGTGCATGTATTTCCCAGTTGCTATGCTTTATATTACAGACCATTTTATCCCAAAATTTTTTCGGCTTCTAGTCAGAGTGATTATGTTTCTACAGTTTCCTTTTGCCTAAGAGCTGTGTGAATTTTCTGGTATATAAAACCATTTATAAATGATGCAGACCCTGGTGAAGGCACCAGGTTCAGAGACACATGGCTAATGTTTGCCCTGAAGCTGCGACGTGTGTCCCTTCCCTCATACTCATATGCATCAGAGAAGAAAAGCAGTAAATTAACCTCACAAGTCTGCAGAGCTTTAGTGCCTGTCCTGCACATCTCTGGGAGAAAGATTTCTCAAAAGAACAGCAAGGCTTGCTCATGTCTGCTGCTGTGAGCTCTCTCTGAGCTTTCTGATTCACAAACCAGCTGGAGAACTCATTGGAAAGTCTGTGCCACGTACTTTGCTGCTGTCTCTGAGAGCTTTAAGTAGTCCAGCAGGGCAACGTAATGTTTTGTCCTATATCAGCCATAGGTGGCAAATAGCACAATAATGACTCTTCTGGTCCCCTCCAGCCATCCTTTTGAAGCTTTGCATTTTGACATCTTTAGCCTGATGCAGGTGCTTGCCCTTGAGGTAGTTCTGCTGTGCAGCCCCACTGCTTTGCAGAACAAACCATGGGGAGCCTGTGCTCCCAAACTGTGCCTGGGGAACAGACAGTGCCTGACACTTACCTGGGCCACAGGAAGAAGCAGAGCCTGTAGACTTGCTGTGGAACAGGAATACGGTGAGCTCAGCAGGGAGGAGTCTGCTTGGCCTGTGATTCCTCCTTATCACTTAGAAGCCTGGAGAAGGAAATGAATAATCCTTCCAAGAGGAGCTGTGCCAAGCCAGGATGTTTCTGGTGTCTCTTGTACCTGCCATAGCAGTGTAGGACTGCCAGAGAGATTATGAAGGAGGCTGAGTCCCTGTACTAATCACACAGGATCAGCAAAGACTATATCGTAGCAACAAGTCAACAAGACAGCTTGGGCCCCGAGACCTTTCCTGCAGTGTAACATTGACACTAATGTAGGCATTGGCCCTGTGGACATATATGGTAGGATGTCAGTATAGGATAAGATAAGCAGTACGGTCTGAGTCGCTGCCATAGGGCCACATTTGGGGCCTGAGCCTTCCTTCCCTTTTCTTCTGAGAATTCAGGAGCATTCCTGGAGCTTTTTGAAAGGATGTGCTGAATGGCGTAAATAAGAGGAAGTTGCTTTCCTGCCTGCCCTGGGATCTGAAGAGGGGTGCCTTGACATTTGAAGGAGGAACATTTTCACACAGGACTCCATGGTAATTTGGACTTTTTCTTTAAAAAAGCCTGATTCTGAGACAGCACACTTGTGTCCTTCACTCAGGCACCGCAAGCATGAGTGCTTATGACAGAGAAGCGCTACGGCTTTGCATGACAGTGCTTCCTAAAGCCTGAAGAATCATCTTGTGTTCAGTGCCTGGGAAACACAGAGACACATAAGCAGATAAATAAGACCTTCTTTTTCTATTTATATGGATCAAGTATTCAACTGCCTCTACCTATTCCAGGGAGAAGAGAGCTTCAGATATCACCAGCTTAGGAGGTTATCATGGGAGGTTATGGTTTGCTTGGATTCCCCACCTCACTTTGTGTTTTCAGTCTGTTACCTGGTGTTGGTGATTGAAAGAGGCTGAACTCCATGTACCACAAATACATGTATCAATGATGGCAGGTATACTCACTGACTTGCTCCTGGAAGTAGGAGAACTCTGAGTACGAGGGAAATAGATTATGGGAAATCAGCGAGTGTCAATTGTTGTTGTACTTTGGGTGACACTGGGTCTTTTTAAAAGAGAGGGAAAATGAAGTGCTTGTTTACTGATAAATATGAACCTGTTTCCAAATTTGCTTATTAACACTGTCATATGAGAAGACATTTCCTGGTTGAAATAGTCAGTTTAAAGCTAAGTTTATAGCAGTTTAATTTGAAATGTGCTTACTAGCTAGGATTTCTGTACAGTGGGGGTGCACAAAGCCTGCTGAGACTTAGGGCTTGGAAGAAAATGTCTTTTTCTTTAGCTCAGCCTTGGAAAAAACTGACATGGCAGAGACCTGCCCACAGCCTGCATCCACAGTGGTGCTGAGTGCCCAGAAATGGCTTGGAATTCAAAGGATCAGGCCATGAGGATGGAGAGGAAGAAAGAAGCCTTTACTGCTCCAACCATGTGGCCCTGCCCTGGGATGGTTTGTGCTTCCCAGGTGCACCTGCACTACTATTCCAACTTCTGCTTTCCATGGAGGTACACAGCTCTCTCTGCAGGAAGAAGTATCCCAGAATATGTTGGATGGGACAGGGGGGGGTTCTGGCTTTATTGTTTGTGTAGGAATACTTTTCTGGTTTGGGAAAGCACTTTTAAATATGTTTTTGGCCAAAATCCCTCTCGAGCAATTCTTGCTTAGATGGGTCCAAGTGCTGTTGAAACCAGTGAGGTTATTTCTGTGCCTGTTGGTTCAGGAAATTTGTGTGTCATTCTGTCTGCATCCCCTCACCAGTGGATTTCTCTTCAGGTGTGACCCTGTTCATCATCATTGATGTTAGCAACATTAGTGGAATTTTTAAGAGTGAAAAAGATAAAAAATAATAGTTGGTTATCCTGTAAAAGGAAACCACCATTCTCATCCAGGCCGAGGCCTTAGATTTTGCCGAAAAAGGAGGCTGTAAGGGGCATTACTAACATAAATATTTCAATTGATTTTATGTAGAGAACTTTTTATTTGCAACAGTGACATAATTAAGCCTTTTAAACTGAGCATATTCAGCCTTACTACTGCTGTATGTTAGGGCTGGATTACTGGAAATTGGGCAAAGCCTTCTCTGCACACCTGGGAGCAGCCTCTGCTCCTGTAGCACTGGCATCTCCCACAGCTGCAGCTGAAGAACCAGAAATTCAAACCAGAGAAATGACTCTATGCTGGAATTGAATCGACCAATCTGTCAATAACCTAAGGCACTAGTCACACAGGAAAGGATTAATTTTGTGTGCTTTCTCTTGCTGCATGTGGGCAAGCTGCAGGGTGGAACAGGGGTGTGAATCCTGAGAGGTCACGGCTCTCTGTAGTTGCAGGCCTGAGTCCAGGCACAGGGAGCTGTGTGTACATCTGCACTGCCCTCAGCTCATGTCTCAGCAGCTACAGCTCCTTCCCCACCTCACTGCTCCCTGTGTGAGGCATTCCACAATTACCTTTGGAGTGTAACAACTGATGCTGGTAGCTCGCAGTGTGATGTTTATTACATCTTCTTTAAGTGGGATTGTTACAAGGGGAAGAACATCCGTGCTATTAGCTAAAATTGCTTACAACCACAAACACACATTGCTTTAGTCTCAGTGATTTACTATTTTCAGTTGCCCCAGTGCTGCTCAGTGAGCAGGAAAAGTAGTTGGGATATGGACCTTGGCTTTTGTCCTAGCTGATTCCCACCCATGCCTATATTATAGATGATGCAGGCTTAGATTTGGAAGATTTATTTTATGTTATGACAGAGGGATTCTATGAAGGAGAATTGGCCAGTCTGTCTGCTTGACATTGGCCATACGACATCCCTTGAAGGCCCTGGGGAGTAGGGAATGGAGGAGTCTGGTGGACAGCCAAACAGCACTGCGGGGTAGATGTGGCAGAGCCTGTGCTGAGCATCTGGATGAGCTCAGGCTTTCCTTCTAACAGTCCCAAATCTCACCATGACATAAACATTTGCTTCCGAGCTTGGACTTGAAACTAGGCAGCTTGACTGCAAGATGAATTTGGGCTTAAAGCTGAGCAGACTGACTGACTTAGAGTGAGCCAACAGTGGTACACAGATCCATACCAAACCTCCCAGCTCATACTCTCTTGTGCTGGTCACTGCAGGCCTACTGTGCCCGGTCAGGGAAAAGGTACCTCGTGTGACTCCAGCCATTACTGTACTCATGGCACCAAGATTTTCTGCAAGGAGACACCAAATGTCTCTGTTTGTGCAAGGGGATGCAGTCAAATATATGTATGCAGTCTCCAACTGTTGACATCCTCATGCAAGGATCAATATTCCCAATGGGCAGAGCCAGTGTTAGACCCATGGGTTCAAGGTATTAGCATGGGGGTCCCTCCTTCCTGTCCACCTATATAATCACTTGCATTTCATTCTGGATTATTTTAGCCCTCCACAGCTTGAGCTCCAGTTAATTATGTATCTATCCACTGTGAAGAAACTTAACTCTACCCAAGACTAAACCAGTGCAAAATGGCAAAAAAAAAAAAATTAAAATTTCTTTATAGTCATTTTCATATTGGAAGAACAAAAAGGCTCTTGATGTCCAGGCTTTGTTGCATCTTTGAAGCCAAGCAAGTTGTGATGGGAGAAGAATGAAGAGAATTCATATAAGGTGGAAGACATTTAGGGAAAGCACTTTCTGCAGTGACATTTCAGAGTGGTATTTTTCTTCAGTTTTTGGGTTGCATTATGCTGGTTTTTGCAAAAGGTGACACTAATGAGGACATGCTCTTCTGTTGACTCAGTGATGAGTGTACTCTGGGTTTATGGAAGATGTGAGGACGATTTGCTCTAATAGCTGCCACCTTTGGCATTGGGCTTTCTCTAATCTAAAATTTTAGGTGTTCAAAGCCTTTTTAGCAGGAGTTTTTTCTAGGTTTTAATGGGAACAGATCTCTCAGGTAAGTACTGCATGTCCCTTCTTTAATTAGCCAGAGTTCTCCAGGATGGAAGGACAAACATGTGAACCAGTGTCCTGTTTCTACAATGCTCCCTATAGTTTTACAATTGGTAAAGTCTGAAGGAGAGTGTCTTGATGTGTGAAGAAATTAGAAAATGTGGGCATAGTTCAAGTGTCCATGCCTTCCTGATACTTTCTAAGGAACACAGAGTGAACTCTGGAGCCCTTAGCACTTCTGATGTGGAGCTTGCTGTTACACATTAGGAATTTGATTGCATCACTGGTCCCTTCAGATATTATTTATTCCCAGAATCATCAGTTGGGAACATTTGAGACATTTATGTCATAATCTCTTTGTAACAATGTTTCCTGACCTTATTTTAGCAAGTTTTGCTAATGTCTTCTTCTCAGTCCTAGCATCTGGGTCCAGTTGTTCTCTCTGCTGTTGTGCCAATACTTGAGGCTGGAAGGGACCTTTTGAGAACCTCTGGTCAAACTGCTCTACTCAAGCAGTGTCAACTAGATCAGTCTGCCCAGAACTGTGTCCAGTTCAGTTTTGAAGATCTACTAGGATGCAGAGCCCATAACCTCCCTGGCCAACCTATCCCAGTGTTCACATCTCCCTTATTATTGTTGTTTTTCCCCTTTTGTCTCAGCTGTTGCCTCCTTGAACCACTCCTTATGCTGGACTGTGCACTTTGTGCTCTGACCAGCTTTAACACTTGTACTTTTTCCTCCTGAGCCCCACCTCATGTCAGGAAGCTCTGATCCAAACCAGAATGGTTGGTATCCCGCCACAGGACAATATTCCTAGAAAGCTTTTCTTCTTGGCACAGCTTGAATGTGTAGGCTTGGACCAGTCAAGAAATCATAATTTGTTTTATAAACCCAGAGCATTGCCTATCCACTGAGAGTAACTTCTGTGCTTTTTCAGCCATGAGCAATCTCCTCAAATTCTTGAATACTTGAATTCAATAGGTACCCTGAATGTTATCAAGGCAAAAAGACACCTGAATCTTGCAAGTTCTTAGACAGGGGAAAGCTTTACAGAGCAGAATGAGCAATTAATTAGTACATAAAAAGGACAACATAATCTCCTATCAATTGCTTCATACTTTTTCATCACTGTATTTTAAGAATTTCAGAGCATTATTTTGTTTTCTTTTGTGGGATTTTTTATAGCAAGGTTGCTATCAGCAAGGAAAAAGGCTAAAATTCAACCCAACCTGATTACTTTTTAGTCTGGAGTTTGCTGAACACTTTGTACGCTCACATTAAGTGCCCAGTGAAAGCTAACATTTCTGATGGGAGGAAGAGGGATTCTCCTGAAGAGACAGGCAGGAAACACTACTCCTTACAATGAAGTCACAAAATTATGTCCCATGCCCAGAATCAGCTGATCTCAAATACTTCTTTACAGCAGGTTAAGAAATGAACAAATAGAGTTGAGTGATGTGAAGAGTACCCCTACTGAAACCTATACTTGGGCCAACCATTCAAACTTGAGTTTGCCCGAGATACCAGGCTAAAAGTCCCTCATTGGGTTTTGGATGCCACTGTGCTATGGGACCCCACACATGGCCCTGAGGTAGTGCTGTTCCTACTGTGGTGCTGTGATGGAATACGTGTGACATCCCATCCCAGTGACGTTGGTGGGAATCTTGCAATTTGTTCTGTGACTGTCAATGACTTCTGTTATCACAGGTGATGCAACATCTGTGCTACAGTGATACAAACATCACAGTGTTGGTGCTTGACCCCGTGGCAAAAAACCAACTGAACAGTAGCAGCAGCCGCCAGCCAAGGCAAATAAAGTATTGGAGGCAGGCAAATTGCTTGGGATTGTTTTTTTTTTAACTTTTACAAAGTGTTCTGGATACGCACAGGACTTCTGTTCTTGTTGTTAATTAGCTCTGAAGAAGAATTTGTCAACATTTTTGAAGTATTGAGAAACATTTTGGCTATAGCAGAAATCCAAAGTAAATGCTCCTCACATAGCAAGGGCAGGAACCAGTGCTGGAGAAATATGAATGTCACAAAGAACTTCTTTAATTTTAATTTACTCTGTGAGGTCTAGATCGGGTTATTTGTCTTCTGTGTCCATTGGCATGCTATTCCCCATGGGCTGAGACCTCTGGAAGCCAAGGGGCCAGCCAAAAGCAATCACTTCGGATGTGGTTTTAGACTTTCTTAATATGGCCCTGACTCTGCACAGGTATGGCAGGTACTGCATCCAGTAATGGTGGAGGTGAGCACAAAATGAAAACAAGCACAGAGCAGAAGGGACATTTTAAGCTGTGTGTAATGAATGTCACAAGCTCACTTGGTGCTTTTCTACAAACCCCCAACAGCTGCATTTAAACAATCCTGAAGGACTCTGCTGGTAAAAGGCAGTGCTGTCCCTTCCCATTGTGAGTGAGCGATGGATATGAGCTGAGCCTTTCCCCCACCCTCTCATGACAAGTGGCAGTGACAGCACGTGCTGAACCCATTCAGACAGTGGCAGTATTCCCAGTGAAGCACACGCTCCCCTGAGCTTCAGGAGTGGAGCTGGCTAGACCAGACAGCATTTTGCCCAAGGCCTTTCCATGCTCCCAATTCTACTTGGAGAGAGCCAGTTATTTATAGAAAGCAATGTGAGTTCTCCTGTATCGGTCTCTTCCCTGCAAACCGTTGGCATTTCAAGGAATTTTTTGGCAATGCTATGTCCAAGTGGTAATATAGTCAGAAGTTTCTCTTGGAAGAGTCTAGATATCCTGCAGCTCAGTTGGAGAGTCCTTTGCACCATTCCAAAAAAAAAAAAAAAAGGAAAAAGGAAAAATATCAGGCTGAATTCAACAGCCTGTAAATTAAGCACAACCCACCACTCAAGCCTGTTTTATGAATATTTACAGTTTTCATTAACAAGAACTTTGTGGATCTGACTGTATTCTACCATTTGTCCTGTTCATTCATGGAATAAATCTGGTAAAATAGAAAATGTTAAAAGGCAAATCAGTTTCCCAGTGTCTGGTGTAAGATCAGTAGACTGAGAATAGTCAACAGAGTGGTTTTCTTGTGAAGTGACCTGCCTTTGGTTTTCTCCCCAGAACCCCTCCTACAGTTGTAAAAATGAAAGAGGTTGCACACATTTCCATCAGAGTATTTTGGTACTGCATTTGCACTTCAACATGTAAAAAATATACACCATTGTACAGTGACCAGATGGCCCTTGCACGCCAGAACCTGGATGACAGGACCTGAGGTAGATGCAAATCAATTGTGCAGCTGAAGCTGTTATTCAGATGTGTGACACGAAGGGGAGCTCTGGTAACAGAGAAGAGAAACTTGCCCTATATCACTGAACGGGAAAGGATGGTGTAAGACTGTTTCTAGCATTAGCCTTGTCCTACGGCTTTATTTGCAAAAGCTAAGTGTATTTATCTCATTTGTTAATAAAGAGCTCTTTTTATGCAGGCAGCTAAAGCTTGTACAGCTGGTGAGATAATCTCCTGTGTCTGTGCTATGGAGCTCCTGCTTGTCTGGATGAAGACAAAAGATTTCTTTTTGTCTTTCTCATCTTATAGGTTTCAGGCACAGTTTTATTGGCTACAAATTAGTTCAGTTCATATGACTTAGTTCATGCCAAGTTTAAAAAACAGGGTACATACTTTATCTGAAGGTGAGATCCTCTGTTGTAAGATGACCTCATATGTGTCAAGATCATATATTTATCTTAACAAAGGAAATAAAATACTCACATTTAATTACTTCTTTTCTGTTTTCTGATGGGCAGAATAAAGGCAGAAGGAAAGTTAAGAATAGCTTAAATTTTGGGGAATTGTAAAATAATTGTCAGGGAACAGGAAGGGCTGGTTGCTCCCTAAGGGAAGGTGAGCTGGGAGCAGAGGATGATTTCAGCCTGGTCGGTGTCTTCACTGATGGCTGGTCATAGAATCACAGAATGATTTGGGTTGGAAGGGACCTGAAAGACCATCTCGTTCCAAACCCCCTGCTATGGGCAGGGATGCCAGCCACTAGATCAGGTTCCTCAGGGCCCCATCCAACCTGCCCTTGAATACCTCCAGGGATGGGGCATCCACAGCTTCTCTGGACAGCTTGTGCCAGTGCCTTACCACCCTCACAGTAAAGAATTTCTTCCTAACATCTAATTCTGTCTCTAATCCTTTACCCAAACCCCTGCTGGGTGAAGAACCTTTCTTTAATATCCAACCTAAACCTCCTCTGACACACCTTCATGCTGTTGCCTTGGGTCCTAACACTTGTCCCAGAGCTGCAAAATCTGTAGTTTCTGTTATTTTTTATATTACTGTACCCCAGTTAGCCCAGTAGCACTTCTCTCCTCTGACTGTCCAGATTGTTTAAGGAAGATGATGCTCGGTGTAAGGGTCTCACCAAACACTTTTATTTGTGAAAGACATGTCTAGAGCACAAGATGTGATGGTTCCTTGTTTAGTTATTACTGTCTTCGTCACATCTAGGAGGTCTCTGACATTTTCCTGTTGGTCTTACAATCCTCACATTTTGTCAGGGGGAACTGTGTGATTGGACAGGTGCTGTGGTAGCAGGTAGGTGTCTGCACAAAAACCTGGTTAGCTCTTATGGCAAATAAGAATTTTACCCATGAATAAGGTTGCTTGTGTCCTTCCTGTTTTAGATGCCCTGCATGTCCAGTCACACATCTCTTGTTTCTGATACATCCATGATTGCTTGCTCCTGTTATATGTATTGCACCTGCCTGCTTAGTCATTCAGACGCTTCACTTCACTTCATGATTTTGGCTTTTCTGCAATCTAGTCATGCTCTTTATACATATGTAGACCCATTAAGATCATATGGATAATTTCAAACCCACAATCTCCCCAATTAAATTTGTATATCATTGCCTAAATCAGAATTTCACTGGGTTTTTTTCTGACTAGATGGTTGGCTCCTCTGTTAGATCAGCTTATTGAAAAAGATCCCACAGAGTGGCAGAGTTGGTTTTGAAACTGAGAGCTTTTGTAAGTTGAGAGACTACTGTTGCTTTTCAGGGCAAAAAGATCACGGATCGTCTCCAGCTGCTCTCGTTTGCACTGGCCAGTGGATGTTACCAGACTTACTAACAGTGGCGTGACTCAGCCGGGCCTGATCCAGATAGAAGTGACTTTGGGATACTTAGTAAGTGATGAAAGCCACTCTATTATGGTATGACTGGTCAACTTCATCAAAAAAACAGCCAGGAAATAACTATCAGTGACTGATTGGATTTTGTAATGTGCTGAAATAGATTAGAATTTCAAAATAGTTGCAGTAGCACTCGCAGATTCATACTACATCAATTATAAAAAGATATGATAAAGACTGGTAATTTGTTACCTGGAGACTGTACCAACCACCTCATACATGCACAGGTTGAAACTTATTTTCTCTCACTCCAATGAGTGCACCAAAAGAATAGCAAATAATTGATGTAGGGAAAACATCTATCAAATATCATATTTTAAAAAAAGAAGGGGCACAGTCATACCTATACCTAATAGTGTTTTTTTTTCAAAGGACTTTTTTAATACAAAACTGTGATTAGTTTAAAAGTACCTACTTCTGGCACTTGTTTCCATGACAACAAGAGCAGCAGCTAGAAATTACATGTTTTGAGTTCTTATTGGTTGCACAGGCGCAGGAAACTGCAGATGTATACAAGCACTGGGACCAGTCAGTAGAGTGTAGTTAGGAGAAGAGGAAGGTTTCATGGTGTGTTAAAATCCCTTAACATAATTATAGGAACTCCTTGCAGCTAATATTATTGTTATTTTTTAACACCAACAAAAAATTAGGATAATTTTCAATTTAAAGCTGAAATTATTAGTAAGAAGTAAATTTTGCTTTGGAAAACTGCACCTCTCAAGCAGAAAATAACATTAGGCTTGAAAAAGAGACAATATGATTGTATTATTGTGACGACATTATTGTATTATTCTGAGCCTGTAAAACTGCCTAATAAGAACTTATTTGCCTTTTATCACATCCTTTCCTTAATAGCATCCCATCTAATTTTAATATGTGCTGGCTAAACATCTTATTATGTGTTGCTGAATCACATATTTACTTTGAGCGTGTTACAATGAACAGTCTCAGTTTTCTATGTGATTTGCATAAATATTTTCTTGGACCATAAGTGTTTTGCAATGCAAAATTTAGGCATGAATTCCTCCTTAGTTGGGCAATAATGTAAAATCTGGAAAGTAACATAACCAGCATGATGGAGTGTTATACCCCTGAGGAAGTTGTTCAGATGTCTTTCATGTATAACGGAGGTGTGGCTATTTGTGCAGTCATTTAAAAAATGGGCAGAGGAAAACACAAGACTTCAGCTCAGGCAGAACCTCAGTGACTGCAACTATAGGTACAAGTACTGCATCAAACCATCAAATCTCACCTTTTCAACTTTGATTATGAACTGCAAAATTTCTGAATGTTTGCAAAGTATCAGATCTGAGCAGCCCTGGACTAAGTATGACAGCTTCCTGCTTCTTCCACAAATTCACTCTCCTAAGAAATGCAGAGCATTCCTTCACCCATAAAGTGTATTAAAAACATAATTTATGAGTCATACCACCTATGAATTAATACGAGATTTAGAACAAAGTTCTACTTAGAAAAATATCTTGTTTCTCTGGCTGGTCAATAATTGATGTCCAAGAAAAAGGGTAAGGAAGGCTCATATGACTCCTTCTGGCAATCAGTAAACTAAGTTTAGTTTTTGTGTGAAGGTATAAAACCCTTTGTCCTGTATCTGCTTACAGGTGCTTAATTGTGCAATCTTTTTTTCTAAGCTCATTTTTCAATAAGTTGTTGCATGCCACGTTTAACAATATTGAGTTAATTGTGCTGTGCCTATATGGAGGCAACTATTTTTTCCCCAAGGGAAAAACCCACAAGGAACAAAGCCTGGAGACTGCAGGTACCTCATGTGTGTGCTGCTTTTGCAGGGAGAGGTTGGATAGCTTGTAATTGATGCAATTTCTTGCAGTAACAAAATGTTCCTGACCGTCTGTTGATCAGTTTTGCAGCTAGTACAGCTTTTAACAGTTTGGTTGCACCAGTGGTGACACGTGGTGCTCTAAATAACAGGGAACCCACCCATGATGTGTCTCTGCCAGGAGTTAGGACAGAGTTCAGGCGTCACTCAGCTGTAGCTGTGGTGGGACTGCATGGAGTGGCTAAGGGATGTGAACTGTGGTGGGATTTGGACTATTGTTACCCTGGAGTGACAAGATGTGGATCATCCAAGCTTTTCCTGAGATCACTGGCTTGAATGGCATGAGTAATAATTATAATGAGTGACTTTTTTTGTTCTTTTCCTGACAGACAGTGTGACAGCGCCACTAAGCAAGTTTCAGTGGTGTTTCAGAGCAGATGAGTTGGAGAATCTCTTTCAGTAGAAGTCTGGGACTCTTCCTGGAGACTTCATTCTGCAGTGGAGGCTGCACCATGAGGCAGGACTGGGAGCACTGGAACTCTCCCATTCTCGTTGTGGTACAGAATTCTTTACCTGATCACAACCTCTCTTGCCCCTTTCCCTACCCCTGGAATGGGAAATCAACAAAAATTATGCTGGCACCCTCTAGCAGCAGGACATATGAAGAGACAATATAACAGGTTGGTACTGATTAAATTCCACCTAAATCATGGAAAGCAGCAAGGGTGGTATACAAGAGTACTCTTTCAAATACCATCAGAGTATGGATAGTTCGTAATTATTGGTTTTGAGTGGTATCATGTGCATTTAAGAAGTATTATGCTACCAAAATATCAATGGATTGCCTCTCACTAATAGAAATGACTGTGAGAACAGTATGTGAACAATTTAATTTACAGTTTCCTCTAGGGGGAGGGAATTTGGACAACAATATTAAACTCTCAACACTCACTGAAGCTATATCTTAACATGCATTTTCAAATATTTTAATTAAAAAGTAACTGTTACGCACTGTCATGTATAGTCCTATGTCCAATCCATAAGAGCATTTATTGTCTTTGGGGAGATCTAGCTGCAAAGATATTCTAGCCCTGACACAGGCTATGCTGCAGCTTGTTGTAAACAAAAGTAATTATTCTTTGAAATGTTTTCCTAACTTAAACCATCTTATCCCTGTGAAGCCAAGAAATATGAAAGAGGTGTGCAATTTTAACTTCGTTGATATTTGCTTATCCCTAGATACCATTTTCAGCCAATTTTGTTCTAAAGAGTGCTCATTCATATTTTATTCTGGATGTCCCTACAGCGAGAGAAAAAGAAGAGCAGCAACAGCCTAAGAAGAATCTGAGAAGCCAGAGGCAGGTTATCCTCTTATATGACGTTAATGGCAAGAGGATCTGCTGGGATTTCTACTAATAAAGGTGAGGGTATTCAAGTCCCTCTTTATTTGCAGAGATTAGGATGGGAATCATTGCAATGACTTGCTGGGGTAGTTTTCACGGCTGTGCTCCTCTGTGCTGCCAAAGGAAAGAAAATTTGTCTGTTATAAAACTCCTGGCAGAGGGGACATACTTTTGTTGTTGGCTCTGGTCAGATCCACGATTCATTTAGTAGGAGAAGGTGAAAGAGCTTTTGTGCCCAGCTCAGAAACTCCAGCAAATGTAGAGCTTATTTCTGTGTCATTGGGTGCAATTGACTTTCAGCTGCAATAATAATCCTTCAGGGTGACAAAGACTGAGCACACACTCCCCGCTGTGTGGTTTTGAACTCTTAGCTATTAAGGAGGTAAGCTGGGATATCCAACTGTGAGTGACATTCAGGTAAAGTCACAGATGAATTTAAATTCTCATGCTCCTGCTTTGTACTGACACTCAATAAACACACCCATATAAAACATGCTCCTAATCCTCTCTCAACTGTTAGTACCAGCTCCCACCTGAGACCAGTAGTTTCTAAGAATGCACAAGTGGATTTAGTTGTGTGTTAGCATCCCAAATCTTTCTGTACATGCAGGATATCAACAGTCATGCTGTGCCTGGGACCAAGACCTCAGTGAGTGTGATGAGAGTCAACAGCTCCTCTAAGAAACCAGTAGTATCTCCTCTATAAATTTAAAGCAATTTGTCTCTCTCCGCTCCTACCTGAGGTGAACTCTAGGTAAAAAAACACAGTGATAGAGCAATGCTGGCAGAGCATCCATGGTACATATTTTTTTGTGCTGAAATTAAATTTCTAGGAAAACCTGGTTCTCTCTTTGAAGCTTTATGTACACGGATTCCTTCCTGCAGCCAATATGTTCCTGTAAAGTAATTTCCAGCTGGTGAAATGTCCCTAGAAGAAACATCCTCACCTGCTGCTTCAGGTCTGAGTAATCAAAGGCATCTCAGAGGTACAAAATAACTTTGTTGACTTGCCATTCACTTGTTATACCCACAAGTACATGAAAGTTTTGTGTAAATAATAAAAGGTGTTTGCTGTTGAGTGACACTGGTGTTCCCATATTACATTATATAATGTTCATTACTTTCATTCCCTGACTTGAACCATAAGTAGGACACCAAAATGTGTCACTTTCTTTGGGTATCTGCCTCTTCTAACTCTATGATTCACAATACCTAGAAAGAACATTGACTGGGGAAGGCCAGCACTGCACTCTTGAAAAGGGATTGGGTGCTAAGGAAATTAAACTTAAAATTACTAGGGAAGCTAAAGTGACTTCACCTTGAGAAACAGAGCAAAGGAACAAGCAGCAGCAGCTGGCTTCGTTGAACAACAAGTAATACAATGTAAAGGTAGGAAATTCTTATTTATCTCTCCTACTGATTGCTATCAGTTGGCTGCATCATTGTGGAGAGCTATGTTATTTAGCAAAGAAGGAAAGCTTGATGCCCTTTTTTCCTTGTGAGAAAAACAGCACTAATTTATGGTACCTTGAACCATTTATGCTACCTGTTGATGTTCAAGGGAGTACTTATCAAGGGCAAAGTATTTGTTGTTCTCAAGTTCAACAATGGGTCACTTTCCCCTGTTGTTGGGCTTTAGTGTCCAAATACTTCCTGGTTAAAAACTTATGGGAGTACTGGATGATGCAGGTCCTGAAACTAATCCTTCAGCAAGGAGCACAAAGAACAAGTGCCAGCCTTGCCACAGGCATGAGCAAAACATTGTTTTTCTCCCATAAAATAAAATAAAAATAAAATCAAAATATTCTGAAATATAAAAGGGGTTTTGTCCTTTTTGGAGATGCACAACTTGAAGGGAAACAGAGTACCTTCTATGAAAATTGTATTGTGGGAATACTGTTGTATTTAGGAGTCATAAAAAGAGTTAAGAAGAAAAAAACTGCAAAGTTACAATCTTTGTCTTATAAAACAGCAGTAACATGCACTGTTTAACAGGCAGGAGAAAATGGTTGCTGTTTTTCTGAGTGAAGTTGGTAGCTGGTGACCATTTTCATAGCCTGAGAAGAAATGCCTTGATGTGGTTTGGTATTGTTGACAGAGATGAGATGGTACTGACCATGCAAAATACTGAATGGAACAATAAATTTTTCCTAGAGACAGGTAAAATATTTCCCAAGGTGTAATTCCACAAAATTCCACATAAAGAAGAGAAAGAAAAAACCCTAAGTTAAAACTCTGTTTGACTTCAAGTACAAGACCACAACTACCTAGAGCTTACTTTTGTTGGCTAAGCTCCTGAGCAACAGATTCCTGACAAATTGAGACAGAAACAGTGAAGAAAAAAGATAAAATAACTCTGTGGCAACAAGTATTCCAGAAATTTGCAAGATGGATCTCTCTAATTTAAATTGCCATTTCCCTTAGGTTTTATAGTAAGTCCTCAAACGTAGAACTTTGTCTCTTCCATTTTATCATTGGGTACATCACTTTTCTGCAGTTTTACAGTGTAAATTATTTCCAATAGGATTTGAAGTGCTGCAGTTACATCAGCTTGAAAATTATGGCATACAGAACCATACGCCTTTTTCTAAAAGAGTCTTTATTTCTGTTTTTTTGCTTCACTTGAGCATCATGAAAATCCACAAGCATTGTAAGCAGCCCTGCAGAAAAGGACTTGGGGGTTTTGGTGGATGACAAGCTGGACATGTGTCTTACCAGTTGACATTCAGGGTGAGCATTGATGTGGAGTGTGGTCTTTTCTGAAGATGCTGTGTTTGCACCATATCCTTAAAGGTAAAAATGTTATTAAAAGCCTAAACCTGAAAAAAATTTATTTTCAATTTATTTAAAAATGCATACCAATCATAGACTGCTTTAGATGTGTGAATTCTTACCCAGCCTGGCAATAGGGAATATTTTTTCAGTGCCTTTTGATGTTATTTGCAGCCTATTTTGAGCATCTTCCCAAGGTGATCAGCAGCCCTGGAAACCCTCAGATCACCTCGTCCTTCCTTTCATGTGCCTGGAGACTTCTGGGGTTACATTTCCCTGGGCAATTTGTGGTGCAATAATCAGATTTTCTCCATCATTCTTTATCATAGTCTGGGGGAATGCTGGACATCCCCAGGACCTGCCCCCAGGAAGGACTTCTGGGGAGGAGGAGTAGCTGCAGCTTGTCCTGCAGTGAAGGCAGGGCCAAAGGATTTTCAGGAGCAAACAAGCCAAGAGATGGCCAGATGAACTGTCAGCTAGTGCAAGCTCCAGCCAATCACACAATCACAGAATCATTAGGGTTGAAAAAGATCCCCAAGATCATCAAGTCCAGCCTTCAGCTAAATACTACTATGGCCACTAAACCATATTGTGAAGTGCCACGTGTACTTATTTTTTGAACGCTTACAAGGATGGTGACTGCACCACTTCCCTGAGGAGTCTTTTTCAATGCTTAACCATTCTTACAGTGAATAAATTTTTTTTAATATCCAATTCCACTGGAGTGGTTTTCACAATACTCAAAATATTTTAAAATGCAATATTTAAAAAAAACCCCAAACCTCAAAAAAACGAAAAACCAAAGCGTGACAATCTTGAACATATGCATTACTGAAGATCAGCAGCACAAGGTTTGGACACCCAGCATAAGGAAGGACCAGGCATTTTGCTGCCTCATGACACACAGGCTGTTTTCCCCTGTTTGTAGCACAAAATCTGGTGTTTGCTGTGAGGAGGATGCTGTGGGCTCCCTTTGCCAGCATAATCTTTATGCCCCCTCTTAACTAAGCTTGAAGGGCTAAGGAGTGCATATGAGGAATGGGAAAATGAACTAGTCAGATTTGAATTAATAATTTTTCCTTTCTGAGATTCACATTTGACAGCAAAGCTGTGAGCTCTGGAGCAGGCAGTGGCTTTTAGAGACCTGAACAAGGCATTGCTGTGGCTCCCAGGGCAGGCTGCAGACTGGCAGCCCTGCCAGAGTTCACCTTTTCCTTTTTCCCCCCAAAACACCTCATCCTGTAGCCATGGCAACATGCTGCCAGGAGCAGGCAGCATCCCTTCATGGGCTACAGCATCCTCTTCTGAGCCACAGCATCCCTTTGTGGGCTGCTCCCACATCCACACCAGGGGTGTGGAGATGCTGGATGAGACTCCACATTAAATCATAGCAGAAGAATGGGTCTGTTTTCTTTGGAAGGGTTGTTATCAACATTTGTGTTTTCTGCTGTCACAAACAGCCCTGTACCACAGTGCACATTTTGTCTGTCTCAAAAAAATTACCTCTCCAGTGAGATGTATATTCTGGGGTGAAAAAAGAATCTGATCCTTCTCCAGCATCAAGGTTAAAGGCGTTAAAGGGATGAAATTGTGCAGCCTGGGATTTTGCTCCTAGGCTTCTTGCTGTTGCTTGTTATTGCAGACATTTGTTATACCCTGCACTAGTTGGGTTGTCCTTTAAGATGTATTCTCACTCTCTTCACCCTCCCTTAGTGAAAATATCTTAATGAAGACTTCTTAATGAAAGCCTTTACTTAAGGTTTCCAATATGTTGCTCTTCTTTATTCACATGAGCAGCCCAAACCCTTTTCTTTCATTGCCTTGAGGAGTCATCCACCTGAGGGCCTGAGGAAAGAGAAGATGTAAGAGAAGAGCAAACCCCCACACCCTCTTGATCCTGACAGCACCTTCTTAGCCCTGAGAGAGGAACTGGGGGCAGCTGCCTCAAGGCATCACCCTGAGATGATGGGTGGAAACCATGGGTGCATCCTGACCTGAGCCAGCAAGGGAGCAGCCTTGCGTGAGACCTGGCTCCATCCTTGCTGTGCACCTCCTGCAGTTCATCTCCTGCTTTGCTTTACTCAAAAGCATTGCTGTAATCAGGAGCTGCAGCTCCACAAGACTCCACACTGATCCCTGTGGAGTCATTCTGGCTTTGCTGGAAGAGGCAATGCTACGCCTGCAGAGCCATGTGTTCCAAAATCCAGAAAAAAGGCCACACAGGAGCCTCAAGATCTGCATTGTTCATGGTCTGCAGTGCTGATATTTCTGTGTGCCCAAGTGCCCACCCCTGGGTTTCACACCAAGTGTTGTTTCTAATATAATGATACTCCTGGAAAAGTGCAAATCTCTTGATTCAACACATCCATTATGACAGTGAAGATGGGGAGACCAGACTGGCTGAAAAGGAGATGAAACTATGATGACACTTGTAAAACTGAGAGCAATCCATAGGCATCATAGAATCATAGAGTATGCTGAACTGGAAGGGACCCATCAGGATCATCAAGTCCAACTCCTGGCCCTGCACAGGATATCCTAAGAATCACACCGTGTGCTTGAGAGTGTTGTCCAAACACTTCTTGAACTCTGTCACACTTGGTGCTGTGACCACTGTCCTGGGGAGCCTTTTCCAGTGCTCAGCCTGGGTAAAAAATCTTTTCCTGATATCCAGCCTAAATCTCCTCTGACACAGCTTCATGCCCTTTTCTTGAATCCTGCCACTGGTCATAAGAGTGAAGAGATCAGTGTCTGCCCCTCTGCTTCCCCTCATCAGGATGTTGAAGACCACAATGAGGTCTCCCCTCAGGGTTCTCATCTCCAGACCAAACAAACCAAGTGACCTCAGCTGCTCCTCACACGGCTTCCCCTCCAGACCCTTCACCATCTTTGTTGCCCTCCTTTGGACACTCTTTAATAGCTTTGTATCTTTTTTATATTGTAGTGCCCAAACCTGCACACAATATTCAAGGTGAGGCTGCACCAGTGCAGAGCAGAGCGGGACAATCACCTCCCTCAACCAGCTGGTGATGCTTTTCCTGATACCCCCAGGACACGGTTGGCCCTCCTGGCTGCCAGGGCACTGCTGACTCATAATCAGGTTGTCATTGACCAGGACCCCCCACGTCCCTTTCCTCAGGGTTTCTCTCCAGCTTCTCGTTCCCCAGTCTGTACACACAGCCAGGGTTGCCCCATCCCAGGTGCAGAATCCAGCACTTGCCCTTGTTAAATTTCCTATGGTTTGGGGTTGCTCATCTCTCTGATTTGTCGAGGTCTCTCTGCAGGGCCTCTCTGCCCCGAGTTGACAGCTCCTCCCAATTTAGTGTTGTTGGCAAACTTACCTAGTATTCTGTCAAGTCCTGTGTCTAAGTCATTAATGAAGGCATTGAAGAGAACTGGGCCGAGGATGGAGCCCTTCGGAACCCCACTTATGACCGGACACCAACCTGATATTATATTATATTTGAATATATTATATTATTCCAAAGAGAGGAGCCTATTGGCAGATTATCAGTGCCTTCTGGATCTGCATAGATCTATTTGATCTTGTAAAGGTGCACAAATGATTCAAACATTCATAGACTAGGGACTGTTGATGAGGCCTTCTTGCTTCAGCTTCCGGAATCATCGTGATCGCTAAGTATCAGCCTGATTTCAATCTCAGAGACATCTGGTGGGAGATCAGAGTAGCAGGCTCTGAATGTCTGAGGAGACTCCTGAGGCTTCCTTTGCCTGGTGTGACACCAGACCACAGTGAGCAGGGCCAGGGTCACTGCAGTGATCCAACACGGCCACTGCTGCTGCAATGTAGAAAGGAACGTGGCTTCCTTCTTCCTCTCCTCCATCTCCTGCAGCAGACGGATCATCTCCTGACGCAGATGCACTTCACGCTCCAGCATGTCCTTGGCTGTAGCCACATCCATCTGGTGATCCTGCTTCAGGCCAGGCTGGAGGGCCAGCAGGAAAAGGAAGAGCATGGTTGCTGCAGACATGGTCCTGAGAAGGTGTGAGAAAGGGGGTTCATCAGGTCTGGGTGGGAGGGAATAGGGAGCTGAGGGCACCCAGCATGTCCCCAAAGTCTCGCTGGGCACCTGCCACCACTAGGATTTACAAGTCTCTCTGCCCCCAGCCCTGAGGGCATTACTGTGCCCTGCCCGGAGGGGCTCAGCTCTCTCTGTGGGCTAGAAACCCCTGTGGGCATCTGCCATCCCCCATCCAGCCCAGCCTTCCGCCTGCAAGTGTTACTTGCCATTTGTCCGAGTCTGACTGTGGTAGGGCTGGGGCTCTCTGTGGATACCCCTAGTGACAGCTTGCACAGCTGCTTGTGCAACAAGCTGGTGATGGCCCCAGTGACAGCTCCCATTGTGACCCATCCTCCGTGATGTCACAGCCACCGGAGATTCATGACCCAGCTGGAAGCCCAGTCCTGGGCATCATCACACCGAGTGCAAACCCACCCCAGGGTCTCCCTCCCCAAAGCTGGGACTGAAACAAAATGCCAGTCGTCTCCCTGGTGCAAGTGTAAAAGAACCACCACTAAACCATGTCCCCAAGTGCCACATTTGCATGTCTCTGTTAAGGAATGGATTCATTATGAAGGGCTGTGTCTGAGGAACAGCCACAAACAGCTTGAGAGCCTGTGGACAAAAATCGTGGACCAGACCAACAAAGGGCACTTTGTGTTTGGAGTCTGCTACAGGGGCCTGACGAGGGGAGGCCATTGGTGAGGCATCTTGCTTCAGCTACAAAAGCATCATGTTCCCAAGCTCTTATCCTGATGAGGGTTTCAATCCCCTGAATTTTCTGCTGGGAGAGCAGCACAGCTGGCTGTGAGCAATCTGGGAGACTCCTGGAGAGTGTCAACGACAACGTCCTGGTCCAGGTATTGGACAAAGAGCCAGAGGAGAAGCGTTACTGGACCTGGTGCTCACATACACAAATAAACTCATCAGAGAAGTTGAGACTGGAGCAGCCTGGGTTGTAGTGACCGTGCCCTGGGGGGAGTTTGTGATCTCAAGGAATGGGCCTAGTGAAGAGTAGAGTCAGGACCCTGAACTCTGGAGGAAAAACTTCCAGCTGTTTAAAGAATCAGTGTATGAGCAGTGGGCAGGTGTAGTCTGCTTTGTAGCCCTATGCTTCTGAGAAAGACTAAAGGCAGGATTTGAGTAGAATATGTGAGGTTTACTTCAGTGAAGCGTTCTTCCTTTTCAGGCTTCTTTTATACCTGCTACAGCAGTTCTGTTATTTGCTTTTTCACCATATATGAGATTTGGATTGAACATAATCACTTTTCATAGATGTGGCAGACACCCCTGCTGCTTTTCAGCCTTTCTGATAAATCTGAAAGCAATATATCCTGCATGATATATGACTGTGTTGAAAACTGCTTAGTCTCCAAATGTCTACCCTATTAGTTTTTGGAATAACCCTGAGTGACAGTGTACTAATTTCATCTACAGTGAAATTTCACAGATTATGAAGAAAAGGTAAGATGGATGAATTCTTCCTGAAAACCCTTGCTAAAATTATTACAGTGAACTAGATCTTTTTTCATAGGAAACCATTTTGTCTTCTTTTTTTTCCCCAGAAGTCAGGAAATGTCCTTTCTTTCCATTCCCACCCTCAGTTTACCCCATTCTGTTGCTTTCCTGTAGTGCCCTCAAAAAAAATACCTTATTCCCTTTCTTTGTAGTTTTTGGATTAAAGACAGTTGGTGGAATGTAATTGTAATATCAGTTCAGATACTGTTTGCTCTCAAATAACATATTCTTTACATAAGGAAAGTGATAGTAATAAGCATGTAATGGATTCACTTTGCTTTAAATTACAAATATCTTTTTAAAAAACATTTTGTGACTCTAGAATAATAACAATCACAGTTGGTGAAATGTCATTGATTAAATTTTAGTTCTATCAGCTTGTGGAAAGATCCCTTCACTAATTATATTGTTCCGGAAAGTACTTACATAACATTTTTCTCAATGATTTTTTTTTTAATTCTTTTCCTCCTCTTCCCTGTTGTATTATAAAAGAAACAGATGAGTAATTGTGTAATATAGTTTTGATGAAATCATACTAAAGATAATAAGACATTTAGCAATATTTTTGCCATTTAATCTGTTGGATTTGCTTTTGTTCTCAAAGATTTCAAATTAAAAACAAACTCATGGCCAGTTCCCTGTGAAATTTTAGAGTAAAACGCACTCCTACACAAATTGACATAACGTCTGCTGTCACTTAATTAAAGATAATTATGCAATCTTCAGAATTCACAATGCAAGCTGCTGGTAAGCAGGACGATGGGCTTGCCCTTCTGCAGAGCACCCTCTGCACTACCCTGTTGAAACATTATCAGTGGCACCAAAAGCCTTCCATGATAGCTCTTCCTGCATGGATTTGTTTACAAGGAACATAGTCTGTAAACGCTCTTAGAGGTGAAAGACCTGAAAGAGAGAAGACATGAAGGAAGCAGTGTCCAGTACCAGAGAGAACTGATGAATTGCAGCAGCTCTGCAATCACCTTATGTTGACCCCAGTAAATGGTCGCCAAGACTAATAGAGGGATGGAGCAAATACTCACAGAATCAGATAATGGGTTGGGTTGCAAGGGACCTTAAAGATCATCTAGTTACAACCTGGGCATGGCCGTGGGCATGGACACCTTCCCCTAGACCAGGTTGCTCCAAGCCCCATCCAGACCAGCCTTGATGCACAAGGAGAAGCCAACTGAACAGTTTTTTTTTCAGCCTGGAGAAAGGAGTGATCTAATTAATCTAATTCAAATATATCTATGAACACCCACTAGAAAACACACCCAGACTTTCCATTCATGTGAACACGGAGAGGACAAGAAGCAACACAAACAAATTTCAGCAAGGAAAATTCCAATCAGATATAAAGAAAAAAATTCTTCACCATAGGACTGAACCAGCACTGTTACATACAGCCCAGAGGGGTTCTGAAACCTCAGCCTTTGGAGATATTCAGAATTTGACTGTGCTGGGCAACCTAATGTGACTACAGAGGACCCTCCTTTAAGCAGTGGAGTTGGACCAGATGACTTAAAAAAAAATTCCATTACTAACCTGGTATGTAGAATAGCAGTGAAATCCGTACCACAAAGCACTGAGGACAACTTGTAAACCCAGAGAAGTACTTCAAAAATTTGAACAACTGGGAAAAAGAAAGCTTGAGGAAGAAAGTTGGCATACAGAGAGAACAAGATAAAAATGAAAGAACAAGATTAAAAAGAAAGAATAGTGGACCCTGTTAAAGGCACAGTCTGATTCTGGCAATAGCAGTTCTGATACCCCACTGACTAATTCAAACTATTTAGCCTTGATGAGGCAGTGACACTGGGTATAAAGCAGGAAGGAACCATCTCTGAAGGCACTGGAAACTCTCAGATTTCCTAGGGGTTAAAAAACACTCAACACTTCCAGGGAGTGAAACTCCTCCAGGAGGAAGGGATAGATTTTAACAAGGCAGAAGAAGAGCCTGGTGAGCAAATGAACTGGGAAATCTGTTACTCTTTCTTTCATTATGTTTTTTCCCTTGGTGGTTTTTTTTTTTCATTATCATTCATGGCTCTTCTCATTTCTCTTTCCCATCAATTTCTCTGATGCTTCATCCAGTCACACACATCCATTTCTTCTAGGAGGTTATACATGGGTCAATGAGAAGACAATGAGTATGAGTGTTGATTTTGGGGTCCTTCTGGCAGCATCCATCTTCTCCGTGCCCTTCGCTGCTGCACAAAGTATGAAGGAACATCTGATTACATTCTTTATGCCCAGATACATCTCTTAATTCAGTTTAATGGAGTAATCAAATAGAATTGAGGTATTTCTGTTTCTCATGAGATGCTTTGGGATTAGAGCTTTGATGACATTTCTTATAGATACAGTAGACACCATTCATATCTTTGCACATGGAATCTGAGATAATGTGCCTTAAAGAAGGGAATTCTAAACAGATTTCTAACACACAGAGACTAGTAGCTGATTTCTTAAATACCTTGGCTATTCTTGGAAAAAGTGGAGCAGCTCAAAGAATGAGACCCGACTATCTGTGCTCCTACGAATTGTTGCACGTCTAACCTACAGGGAAAGTCAGTGTAAGTTTTCAATTTCACATGCAAAATCAAGTGTGATTGATTCCTCCTATTTTAGGATGGTGAATCAATGTTACCAGGAGGTTGTAGTCTTGTGTCCATTTTTGCAATTCCATGGGAAACTATGTAATAACTGGATGAGCAGAAATGTAATATATTGAGAGATGGATTATTGATCTAATGAATACTCATTAGTCAACATTAAAAATACAAACATACTCCCCTTTCTACAACAAACTCTTCCTACAATATACAAAAATCTGTAACTTTAATCTGTAAGTACTACAGATACAATATTGGTTGCAAAGTACTTCTAAAAGCAACAACAATACGTTCCATATGTTAAGGCAAATTTTCTTGAAGCAAACTTCAGATGAAAAATCTGATCAGTAGAGTTGAAAAAAAAATCCATTTTTGCTAATCTTATCTGAAAGTAGAAAGGGAGCATATAACATGTGAAGCTCATCCAGGCCTTTGGCAATATTTTCCCAGTGAAGCCTCATCATGGAAGAAATTTGGGTCTTCCTACTGTTTAGAGGAACACATTGCTTTTCTTCCTCAGAGGTTGCTGGAGCACTAGGACATTTTCAGTGCTTAGAAACAATTCTAGTTTACTTTCCAAGCATCATATAAGCCATTAACTGTTACTGAAACAGTAAATTCATAAATTCATGAAAGTACTTTGTAATAATAATATATGTATGTTGAGAAGAAATTGTGTCATCTTGCCTTTTCATTCAAACCTGATGGTTATCTTTGTTTCAGGGAAGAGATGTCAAATGGAGGAATTCAAGTTTTTCATGGTACATGCTCTATAAAATTAATTCTTGCAGTATGGGTAAGGTTTCCTTTCAGGGAGGGGAAATAAATGTGCAGAATAGTACATAAACACCAGAGATTTAATCAGCCTGAGAGAGGCAAAGGCCAACAAGGTTGTTTCAATGCTGGAAGTTTCTCAGAATCTCAAAACTCACAACAGTGCTGAGAAACTTCAGGAGTAGCTCAGTGAAAGGACAATGTCAAATCAACAGCTACAGCCTCAATTCACAGTCTGAACAGTAAGTACAGCAATCCTATTTTACTGACCAGGTAAAGGGCATTGCTGCAGATTGCTTACACAGCAGCACCAAGGCAGTTTTTGACAGTTCTTCTCAAGTCAGATGATTGAGCACGTTACCCAAGTTACAGCAGTGAGCAAAAGGTATCAACTGATGAAGTTCTAACATTTTAACCCAAATCTGTATCAACTGGAACAAGATGTCTCCATCTGACTATAGCTGTTTCAAGCAAATCAGTAGGTACATCTGTTTCTTCACATACTCCACAAAATTTACATACTCTGCACCTGCATACTTCACAAAATTTAGATAATAGTTTGAAAATTTGCCCCATCTTATTCTTTCCACGTTAAACTGCTTATTGGATGAATTACACCCCAGATGTGTCTGACAAAGCCACTAGTTTGAGGAACTTAGCTTCTTGTTCACAATTTGAATGTTTGAATGTAATTTCTGGTTTATTTCCTGTATTTATGAAATACGTTTTTCAGGAAAAAGACCCACAGCAGAACCCTAAGTATTTTAGAATGACTTTAGAGGACTAGAGAAAAAGAAGTATCTGGAAAGGTGGTCAGTTTGAAAACAGATCAAGTTTCCACAGGCTATGAAATAGAAAAAGATGAAGACAGCATATTGGAAGCAGTCACTGGTGAGCTGCACTCGGCCAAAAGAGCACTTGAAAAAGTAGTAAGATGGGGGAAAAAAGAGCCAAGTACTTTTTTTCTCTGTATTGCTATTACAGTGAATCATTAAGGTCTCTTAAGACACTCTCTAAAACTTTATTAAATAGTTTTTGGATGCTCTAGCTAATGCAAGTTGGCTCTCTGTTCAAATGATGGTAGCTTAAGGATTTTTTAAGAGACTTCTTCAGCAACCTGAAAGAATGAGTTTTGTCACAAAGAGAGATAGAATACATTGCAGAAGTACTGTTGGTAATAGAGGAGTCTCAAGAACTGTATTGTTCCTTTAAAAGGCAATCAGGAGTTGGTTTATTCAGAGTTTAAAAAAAAAAAAAGAACAAAGAACAGTTTTAGAGTTTTAATTAAAAACAATCTTGATCTTTTATTAAAAATCATTCTAGTAACAGGCTCATTGCTTTCATTTTTTTTCTGGGAAAACTATTATTAGCACATTGCTGTGAAAGTAACCACATTCAGTGGTTCACAGAATATGGTATGAAGATTATGTGCTTTAATAGAAATGCATTGATTGTGTCAGATTTAAACATTAGATGCTTAGAGTAATTGCTGCAGTCACCTAAAGAACTAATCAGAACTTTCAGCTGTTGGGTTCTTTAGCATCAGAGCAACTAGGATGTCAGGAAGTACATTCAGTAAAATCAGAATTGGGACGATATGGACACTAGTTTCAAGTGATCAAAATGTGAGACCATATTTATGTCTGGAATTATTGGAATATCTCTATAATTATGTTTATCTTAAATCTTCTTCTCACTGTTCTGCCACGGTTCTATCTTATAATTTTTCTATACAAACCACCATTGCTAAGATAACTTTCTAACATTCATTCTTCTCACAACATATAGAGGGGTTAAAAATATCCTGTGAGCGTGGTAAAAGAAGTAAACCTAAATAAAATATATAATAAAATAAATAGATGTAGTTGTAGATCTGGTCAGAGGAAATGTTCTTGCCTATTTACTGGCATATTTTCATGTCTGAACAAGTGGTAGAAGAAGAAGAAATTATCACAAGTAACCAGTTGCTGGTCCAAAAACGGAGAAACATCTAGGTGAGTGTCTTTTGTTTTGTTCTTGCAGAACTATACTTACAATTAGATATTAAAATATATCTGGAAGCAAGTAAAAAATACATACATATGTGTGTATGCATATTATGCTTAATTTTATGTTTCAAGCAGGCTTTTTGTTAAATTGGTTGCATCTTCAGGTGCAGGCAGATAATGATGATTGTAAGAGATGCAAAGTTGCTTTTCATGAAAGAAACCTAGGGATTACAAAGTATATGGAATATTTTAGGATCATTTTTAGGGCGGCAAGCAAAGACTCACAGTTTAGAAAGTCATTTAAACAAACCTGTATACAGATTAATATCTCATGTCCCAGTACATGGAAAGTATTTACCACATGCTTTTCCAATTACAGTCTTGTAAATTGTCTACTCCACTTTTCACTGGATGGGAAACTGGAAGGAACTAAAATGAATTAAAAATCAAAAGGAGTGAAAGTTGTAGTCAGGAGATAATGAGGTCTATTACATGTAGATCTAATACATGTATTTTTTCTTCCCAAAAATGTAACTGAAAAAATAATACTCCAGGCCAGGCCTACTTCATGCTACATCATGGTAAAACAGTCTGTTTTCCCACAGCTATGTGTTGTGACCTCTAGGGAAAACTACTTTTTGCTACCTTTGGACCACCTTCAAATTGACATATTTCAGGCTATTATATCTTAGAAGTGTATTCCAGCTCTGGAAAATACGTTTAATCAAGGTTGTTTCACTAATGGAAGTAGAGTTGTGCATAACAGTGCTCTTGAGGCACTCACCCTGTGACACAAAAGGGTCTTGGCAAGTAGGTGCAGTCAAGGGAAAAGATGGTTGGCACTGCTGGGGCTGCTCTTGGCGGCCCTCAAGCATTCCAGGGGTGGGTTTAGTTTCCCTGAAACACAGAAGTAGTCTACAAGCAGCCTTCAAATCAAAACCTCTTATGGTGATACAAAACCTCTGTTGTTTTGGTGGGCTCAGAAAACTGGCTTCAGGACATTTAGGTGCTGGGAACCTGAATATGCTGTTTGTCTTTGCTCTTCTTTGGTTAATCTTGGCACAGAATGCAAGTAAAGCCTAGTCAATGGAGTCTTGGGATGATTCTGGATTTTGGATGCTAGCTTTCTTGACATTTAATCCCATACGGAAGTAGTGATCCTGTCCCTGGTGAATTTAACGGCAAGACTTCCACTGACTTCAACAAGGACAGAACTTCTCAGAGAGACCATGCCCTTCCACCAGTAACAGCATCATGAAGCTAGGAATTTGGAGACATAGCTAGAAAGGAGGTTACTTTCCCAGAAAAAATAACTGAAATAGTTTTGAAAATGATTTTTCCAACACTAATAAAGAAAATGTAATAGACCATTTTATGCTCCTGTCCTTAGGCTGTGCCTTATACCATGATCAATATAAAAGAAAATGATGTTTCCTTGATTACTCATTCAAGCAGAAAATGAGTCCTTTTACCTGAAAATTTTGGAGTTTCCTGAGTAATTGGATAGCCTTTGTACATCTTCAATTTTTGATGTTATTGGGTAGTTTATGGTATTTACTAAGATGTTTTAGTCTAATCATTTTTTTGACAGGTTAAAATATCACTATTACAGTGGGAACATTCTCTTGACAGAGGAGATCATTTAACAAATTAGATGCTGAATACAATTTTCTGGTCAGCAATGCCGAATATACAATGCATGTGCAAAAAATAGTTTAAATATCAACTAGAAGCTACTTATGTAAATTACACAAAAGAATCCTGCATTGTGCTGGCTTTCTCTTTCTTCCAAGACTGCAGAAGACACTGGCAGAAATAATTTGAACTTTGCAAATAAATTATATAGAAATCTGTCTGCTCCAGAATTACAGGCTCTCCTTTCAGTGCTGAGCACACTTAAAAAAAATAGAGTTTAAGATTTGAAGGAGAGTGGATTAACCAGCAGTATTCATGCAATTCTCTCTGGTTCTTATAAAGTAGTCATCAGCCTTGAGGGGCATCTACCAAAAAGACAGGCTGATATCTTCCAAAGCGTTCGCAGGGAAGTTCTGCCAACTTGGCCTGCAAAAGCGTCCCTGAGGCACATCAACTCTGGTGTGGGTCCTTGTTTGGATTTGTGACTAGTGCACAGCAACAACACCAATTCAGCAGGTGACAAAGAAAGATCTCCCAGTTCTTGCACCTGCTGAAGTTTCAGTAGAGTTGTGGTTTAACTCCAGCCAGCACATCGCCACACAGCCACTTGCTCACTCTTTCCCCCTCAGTGGGATGGGGAGAGAATCGGAACACATCCTCATTACCCACCATCCCCCTTCCCATTCCTTGATACAATACAGAAAAAACATTCCCTTAGTCTATGGACCACCCCTGCCAAATGTCTGTCAAATGTCCATAAATATCCACAAAATACCCAATCAGTTCAATCATTAGTCCATGATTTTGTGCTCCATCTGATATGGTGGCCACTCAGGACAGTGCTGTGTTGTGTGGAGTTACTGGGCACCAAAGCCAGCTCAGGTCAGGTCACTGCTGCACTTGCAAAGCTTGTCCTCAACTGCTTCCTCCCACTATACAAATTCCTTAACATGCAACCCAAGTCCCAGGTTAAACAATTTAAGGATATTTCCATTACAGCCTCCACCCCTGGTGCCTTTGAGACAGGTTGTATGGTTTAACATTGCGATGAACTCCTCCATTTGTTCCTGATTCAACTTGCCTTTATCCACAAACTGCAGTTGCTTAGGGTTGTACCTGCTCCAAGTGGAGCCTTATCCATGAGCCACAGTCTCTCCAGGGCTGTACCTGCTGCAGCATAGACTTACCCACAGCCACAGTCACTTTGAGGAGCACCTGCTGCAGCGTGGCCTTACCCACAGCCACAGTCCCTTCAGAAGTGAACCTGCTCCAGCATGGCCTTGCCCTGCCTGCAGTCCCTCCAGGGATGGACCTGCTCTGTCTGGTGTTTATCCATGGACACACATTTTGAGGTGCTCCAGCACAGCCACTGATGCCTCAAGGTGTACCTTCTCCACAGTGGATGCATCCTTGGCCCACAGTCCCTTCACAGCTTCAGCTGCTGCAGTGCAGACATAACAACGGCCACAGGTGCTTGGACGTGTTCCTGCTCTGGCAAGGGCTTATCCATGGCCATGAACATTTTGGGGTGTCCTGCTCCCATGGGCACTCATCCCCAGGTCACCATCCCTTTGACTTGAATGCACACTGGAATTCCAGCCTGCCCGGTGCAGCACAGGAACAGCAGTGTTGCCCCTGCCAGCCCAGTGCACTGCCATGGCCGTTCCCAGAACGTTCCCAGGCACGGCAGGGTGAGGCTGTTGGCAGCACAGCACTACAGCAGCAGCAAAAAGCAGCCACTAACAAGCACCAGACTCTCATATATGGTCAGGCAAGCGAGACCCATGGCAAGCACAGGAGCTGCTAATTAATAGCTAAACAGCCCTGACAGCTATAAATTCAATTTTGCACATTCCAATCAAATCTATAATTATTTTGAACCCTTCGAGGCTCCCATTGGGTGCCAAAAAGGTCTGACGTGGTTTAACCCTAGATGGAAACCAATCACAACTCAGCCTGTTGCTCACTCTCCCCCTGTGGGATGGGGGAAGAGAATCAGAAGGGTAAAAGTGATAAAACTCGTGGGTTGAGATAAAGACAGTTTAATAGGGAAAGCAAAAGCCAGGCATGCAAGCAAAGCTAAATACTGAGCACAGAGGCAAAACTAAAATGGAATAAAGCACTTCTCATGTTTGCCTCTCAGCAACTGGCTAAGTGCCATGGTCTTCCGACAGATACATTGTTTGCTAAAGGAGAAGTCAGCATGGTAAATATGCAACAGCTCACAGACTACTGTTATTTCTAGATTTTATTTGTGGTCCTGGGAGATGAGTGACTTTCACTTAGTCAGAGATGTAGAGGCAGCTGCAGTTTCTCTTCAATTCTATAACCTGAAACATGCTGCAGAGTATAAGAGAGAATAGTTTCCTCCAGCCTCCCTCTTCCCTATAAATCTACTTCAGTTGTGCTAAATGCTGTGACTATATATTTCCAACAGTTAAAGGACCTAGTGTGTCCAAGTTTAACTTCTCAAAAAAACTACTGAGTGCTTGTAAACACCGATCCTAGCTCGGTTCAGTTCCGTGCTGCCCCTCTAGTGTCATCCTGTGAGAGATGCGATGAGAAGCTGGCGTGGAAGGTCATGGAATGCAGATTTTGGCATGCCTTTTCCTTCTTGCCAGGAAGATAAAACTTCTTCTTTGGTCTCATCTTACATGGACCACCCTTGTGGGAATTGGTTGAAACTGTTGAAACTTTCTTCTACTTGGTGGTGGACTCTGCAATTGCGTGAGATCATTGTTTGTCAGTGAGGTAAGGTAGTGGGGTGGGCTGTGCAGTAGCCCAAAGGCCTTCTCTAAAATTAAACAAGCTGGCACTGTATGGTAAATTCTAAGTATGTTTGAACAGCAAATGGTTGTGGGGCTCTTTTAAGTGTGCTTAGTGCCCACTAGATTGAAATGTTACCAGAAACAATTTAAAATCCATATATATATATAACTACCTTTGGAATAAATTTGAGGATGCTACAGGTAGGGGTGGGAGAGACAGGAGAAGTAAAGACAGTTCTATTTTCTAGTTACCTTTCATTCTTATATTTCTCCCCGATCCATTTCTGATATTTTACTTTCTTCTTCAGGCATTGGACTCAGGTATTGTCTTCTTGGCAATTTCCCCATTCGCCCTAGACTGGATGTGTTTTTATATCTTGTTTCTCTAGACTTTGTCTTCCTATATGTACACTTCTGGTTTTGCTTTTTGTTTGCTCTTTTGTGCTTTCTTTTTTCTCTGAATCTTTCAAAAGAGATATATTGGCCAGATGATTTTAGTTTGCATGTTACAAAGGTTTCATCTGTATGGAATAATTGAATAGAGTAGTTATTTTATGTGTAAAATTTGTTCAGGAATGGAATTCTATTGAGAGGCCTGTTCTATTCCTTCCTAATTCCTACCATCATTATTACTACATCTCTTCACAATGCTGCCCAGGCAGAGTTTGACAAAATAGGAAATTAATTAGTGAAAAGTCTCTCATGTTCATGATTTTTTTGACTGTTCAAGATAAAATAGCTTTGAGAGATAAATAAGAATTATGTTTGCACTCAACTACAGCCATTGTTTTTAGTCTCTGACACCTTTTTTATTACATTCGTGACTGATGCAGCAAAAGTAAATGACTGCAGTCTCTGCTGTGTTCAATATTCACAATCCTGTGGATTCTGTGAATGTCCTTTTCTGACTTTCTTCCTGCCTCCTGGTTTCATGTGAGGATCCCTCGGAGTTTTGCCCTTCATCTCGTAGNGAAAGTGACAGAGAGAGATTAAGGTTAAAATGTCAGGTTTCTCTCAATTTTAGGCGCTGATTTCATGTGTCCAGGTCCTGATCCTTTCAAGTGCACTCTGCATTATTGGACTTTCAGATGGAAGCTGCCCTTTGAAAACTAACCATTGTTGCTTCTTGCTTTCCACATCCTTCTTGTTAAAAATCTCTATAAACTGAAGGGTGTTCTAGTTGCTTTCCATTCTAGCAGAAAGTGGGAACAATGATGTGCCTCTTTGTTTAACAATAATTGGAACATGGGAAGCTACTTCAGAGACCACTCTGAATGTGAGCACAAGCTGGAAGTGTTGATCTCCTTGTAGGTGGGTGTGTGATTAAAATAAACAAGGAAAGAGGGAATTAAAAAGAGGAGTGCTTCTAGTATGAGCTTGAGAGGAAAAAAATTGCTTGGAGCTTTTTGTGCAAAATATTTCTGGAAGAAGAAAATGAACTTCTTGAATGCTTGCTACTACCCTGACCAGAGAAGAAGTGATTTACCTGTATTTTGCAAATAATACAATAATCTCTGAGAGAGAAACAATTGCAGACCTTACATGGTATAAAAGCATGGGCTTAGAAGAGAGCTCGACCATAAACACTCACAACAAAATGGTTTAATGAGCACTTGGATTAAAAACATTAAGTGCATGGTAGTTTGGAAGTCCTACAACTGAGCTCACCAGGACAGTCTTCACTTACGTGCTGTATATCTTCTGTATTTAACTTCCTAGTGCTGTAGTGGGCCACATAGTCCCCTCGCTGAACTGTGCTCCAGGAATGAATACAGGTGGAGTGCTGAAAGATGCAGTACCCTTGACTGCCTGGCCTCATAATTTATTGAGTTAACATGCTAAAGCATAAAAACCAAGCTCCTTCTGGAAAAAAAAAAAGGATAAATCAGTCAAGACAAATGACTCTGAACACTGGTTTTTATTACACCAATGCATTATATAGCACTAGGTGATGCTTTAAAATTGAGTGTTTCAGGTGCTTATCTGGTGCTACTCTTTCCCCATTGGGAATCTAGGTCTGGCTCTTCCAGTTTTGAGAAACCAGGCAACAGGCAGCAAAGATTTCAACACAGCAAGTGTGCAGCCACAGCCAGTCACCCAGGTGATTATTCTTGTTGATCTCCTCAACTGGATAGCCAGATTCTTTGAGATTATAGCTTCTTTGGGTTTTTTTCTTGAAGATTTATTTTTTCAACAGTTCAAGCAAGTCAGACTCTGCTACTCCCCTTGCCCCATTACGTTTGCTTTAGCAAGGTAATAGGTGAGAAGAATGTGTTCTATGCTAATACAGTGGCAGCATATTTCCTCTAAACTTCTATTACATTTAAAGCCTATTTGCATTTAAGACTTTGCCTAAATTCCTAGTGATTCTGGATGAAGGGCAAACCTGTTTAGTCAAGGAATATACTGTCTCTCAAGAGTTATCCTGGTTGAAAATCTGGAGCTGCTCTCCTAGGAGGATGCAGAAGTTGTGTCCCTACGGTAGGAATTTAACCGCTTCCAAAACATTCTGTCTTTGTATCGGAGAACCTCAGCTCTAAAACATCTCAGTAGACCAGCCATGTACACCAGAGGCTCCTTTGAATATGAGGCTTACATTTCATTATTGCATTTATTATGGAGAACTGTTTTAGGTTAGAATCCTTCTATTTGTTGGTTTCCTTGAGAAAGTGATAGGTTTTTTTGGTTTTTGGTAAATTTTAATCTGGATCCCTTCTCTGTGCTATGAGGCAATGAGAACAGAAGGAGGAAGGCACTTCTTTGGGGAGGGTGTATGCCGGTCATGGATCAGCTGGATAGAAAAAGAGGAAAGGGATATGGTTTGAGAAGAGGGAGAAGGCTGGTGCAGAGTGAAACCGAAGTGAATACAGGAATTTGTGCTGTGGGAGAACAAGTCACCAGCACAGTGTGGCAACAGGGCCTTTCAAGATCCAGAGAATAGAATGATAGAATAGTTTGGGTTAGAAAGAACATTTAAAGGATATCTAGTCCACCTCTCCTGCAATGAATACCCTAATGTTTTTGTGACACCTGGTGCTGGCTCCTGCCGCCCATCATCCTATTCTCTTATTTGTAGCTTCACTTCCATGGGTGTAAAGCAGGATTTTCTTGGAGGGCAAGGGAAAGAGGGGTTCCCAGTGGTTCTTAATGAGTTTGGGCAGGGTATTGACTCCTCCACAGTTTGGGATGATGGAGGAAGAGGGGTGTCTGCAGAACCTGTGGCCTATAATTTTATCCAGTCTGTGCCTCAGCTGCAGCTAGAAGTTTTCCTTGCAAGAATAAAGGAACTGATCTAACAGTCTGCAGTCAAAGGAGCAGTCTTTCCTCACCTATTCCTGCTTGTGCAGCCCTGCGTTTCTCTTGGTTTGCCATTTGTCTGACCTCTCAATGAGCAGATTCCTCTTCTTAGCCGAGCACGGAGATGAAAAAGAAAGAAAGAAAAAAAAACCCCACGCCTCTTTCCCTCCTTCTTCTTTGCTGGGATAGCTTCCTGTGAAGTTCCCAAGCTGCAGTGACTTCTCCTGGGTCAGGTGAGCTCCAGAGCCAGCGTAAGGGGAAGGGAGGGAGTGCATAGTCCTGAGAAGGCAGGACAGAGAGGGACAATGCTGCTGGTGATGGCAGTGAGCTGTCAGACAAGAGGAGATGCCCAATCCAACCTCAGCCAGTAGCTGCTCCCACTGAAGACTGATTGTTTTTGAGGGAAAGTTGAACTAAACTTGTTGCAAAATGAGATCTGATTTAGAAAACTGTAAATTAAAAAGATATGTGGGTAGAGTCACCAGTTTCTTTATCTACCTCTTTGTGGTGACATTGAAAAGAGATACAGGAGTTTCACTACCATGCTCTTTGAAAAGGTGGCAAGTTATTGTTAAGTGTCTGCATTGATCAAAGAATATATATTTATTTCCTGGAGAGCAAGAAACAAACTGCTTCTGAATGATCTCTCCACAGACGTGTACCAGCAAGAAAGAGCTCATGCTATGGAAAGGGCTTTGTTTCTATCATCTCCAGGGGCCAACTTCCCTGGAAGCAGAAAGGCTGGAGAAACAGAGTCTGGTTTTGGTTTGGAAGGAATGGGGTGGCCTCCTTCATAACAGCAGCCAGTAAGTTAGGACCTCAGAAGAAAAATTATATTTATTTATAATAGCTTAATTGCTACTTCAGGACATATACATCTAACAGGTAGCTTATTCAAGGCCAAGAGGTCCAAAGGAAGATAGAGGAGTCTGCTGTAAAACCATGAGCCATGGCTGGGAGCTGTATATGGAAAGAGCTAAATGAGGACAGAAGGGAGTTTGAACTGTGGCAGTAGGGGAAATCCTTTGAACCCGACAGACCAAATCTCCTGTTTAGTAATATCCTATACTGCATGTGTGATATGGAGACTGCTGTTTTTCTCATGTATGATTTATATAGAAGTTTCAGATCCCTGTTGAGTCTCTGAAAAAAACAGGTCTTCTACATTTAAAAACTTAAATTCAAAATGGCCTATGTTGAACCTGTACTGGATGAGGTAAATTGGAGGAAGAGAGAATTCTCTCTTGCACAGAATCGAGAAACACAAGTTCCGTATTCTCAGCCATTGACTTTCAGCCTTTGACTCCAGTTGTCTGCTGCCAAGATTGCAACTAATTGAAAAGAGAATAAAATATGACAGCAATCTTGAATCCAATTGTATGTTGCAATAGTTTAATATTAAAGAATTTAAAACTTTAGATAGTTGTTTTCTTCTGTGTGGTGCTGGGGTGGAAGACCTGTGGTAGCAAAGCAAGGTATTCACCCACTGGATACTCACAGATGATGAGAATATACCTTTGACTAAGATAACACAGGGGCGAGTAGTTTCCTTCAAATTCTTTTAGGCATAATTGTGTTATTTATTTCTACAAATTTAATATTGAATCCTTCTTTCCCTTAAAATCTACATCTTTTTATGGATATGTGAGATAAATATGTAGGGTTTTTTACAGCTATCTGTGAGTGTCCTTAAGGAGAATGCTACAGCAGTTCAATAATAAGTATGTAAAAACATGTAGCCACTGATGAACATTGTCCAGAAGGATTCCTTCTGCAGTTCTGTCTTGACCTTTTTCTTCACTCCTCCTTCAGTGTGATCCTTTTACTGTAACACCTCTAAAGCTTGTGGGTGGTGGACAAAATGTTCTTTGTTAGGTGAATCCTCAAGTCAAGCCACTCTTCAAATTGCTTTTATAGCGTGAATGTGCTAGAAAGCCAAGTCATGACTGTGAGACTTGGGGTGCTAAATATAGTAGGAGTGCTGAGAAGTTGGGGCTTTACTCGGGAAGTTTATGGACAGTACACACCACTGTGAATCCTGTGGCCTCGGGAGCTGCTCAGCCTTGAGTAATTTTAGGTGATAATGATGTAAATAACTCTTTGAGTCTGGAACAAGACAGTTATCAGGGATGGGCCTGCATTGTCAAGTAGGTAAATCTACACATTTTATTCACTACACCACCTTTGCCTAAAGGAACTGCTTTTTCAGTCTGTTGGCACTAATGTATTCTCCTTCATGCATTTGCACACACAGGGGAGTGTAACAGCCTGAGATACATTTGATTTGGATCATTTTTGTTCTTGTCTATTGTCTCAAGGCTCCTTGTAGCTGCTCCCCATGCCTGCTAGGCAGGTGCTGCTCCACTTACAAACTGCTGTAGCTCGGAGTCTAAAAATCCCTTTCTATGCGTGGAAACTCCTGTCTTGACACTCACCCCCCAAAAAAAAACCTCTGAGGAAAATACATTAAAAGCCTTAATTTTATACTGTTTTAAGAAATATTAATTTACATTATATATATAAAAGAGAGAGAAGAGAACCTGACATTTTTCTTTGTCTACTGCCAACCTGTCCCTGATCATTTATCTGGTTTCTCTTTATTCCATCTGGTTATCTAACACATAAAATCCTTAATACAACCTTAATTAGCCTTGACTGAAGGGTTTTTTGTTTATATTACCCAAAGTAGCTGTGGCTCCTAACTGAGAGAAGATCCAAATGGAGAGGAAAGGTACAATACACAGGTAACTAATTCATGCTGCTCCCAATGCCCATTTGGTATCCAGGTATTTAGAGTAAGGGATTTACAGGACCAGGGCCTGGTACAGGTTGTTTAGGGGCTATGCCAGGATGTGAGGGGAAAGCAGCCCTTATATGTGCAAAAAACTAATGTGCACTTCTATGGTATTTAGCAAAAAATACTATCTACCCCTTTAGCACTGAGGATGGTAGGGAACATGATCTCACCCTTGCACAGTGTTAAAGGATTGTCACAGATGTAAATAGGATTGGATAGACACAGATCACACTCCATATAACAACTAATCATCAAAAAACATTTCCTGTAGCTTGGAAAAGGCTTTATCTGTTAAAACAAAAGAAATTCAAATTAAAAGCAGCTGTGTTTGGACCTGCAAAATAGTAGTGAGAGGAGGCGAGAGGGCTCAAGGAAAAGCACAGAGAAACAAGGTAGAAAGGCATATCCGATACTGAGAAAAGTTACATTAGCATAAAATAATTATAGGGAGGGCTGTCTGAGTGGGCAGTAATATTACCTTGGTCAGGTCCTGGCTATGCTTGCACAGAAGCTGTTGATAGCAAAGGGGGCAGAGCTATTTCAGCTGCTAATTCCAACAAGTGGTTTCAGAAAGTTGTGTAGACTTCGAGGTATTTTGGGGTCAAAATTCCAATGATGAATACCATGAGGCTTTTTCCAAGCAAATTGTTAAGCATGTCAGCTTCCCTAGAGTAAATTAGATTTATGCTCTGCAACTAATCAAGCCTTTTCAAAGCAATCCCAATGTATAATTGAGAACTGGACCTTGCCTGTCTTCAATTTTTAGGTTTTTGGGGTTTTTTTTTGGTTTTGGTTTTGTGTGGGTTTTTTGATAAACATTAACACACTATGCTGGTTTTGGCTGAGGTAGAGTTACTTTTCTTCATAGTAGCTAGCATGGACTATGTTTTGGATTTGTGCTGGAAACAGGGTTGATAATTCAGGGATGTTTTAGTTGTTCAGAAGAGGGGTTTTTGTTGCACAGCATCAAGGCCTTTCCTGCTTCTCGGTCCACCAGTGAGTGCCCTGGAGGTGCAGGAGAAGCTGGGAGGGAGACATAGCAGGGACAGCTGACCTCAAGTGACCCAGGGGATATTCCATACCATAGGGGGTCATGCTCAGCAAATAAAGCTGGGGAAGAAGAAGGAATGAAGGGATGTTTGGAGTGATGCATTTGTCTTCCCCAGTCACCATTACACATGATAAACAGCTGTTTGCCCATGGGAAGTGGTGAATGAATTCTTTGTTTTGCTTTGCTTGTGTGTGTGGGTTTTGCTTTCCCTATTTAACTATCTTTAACTCAACCCACGAGTTTTCTCAGTTTTACCCTTCTGATTCTCTTCCCCCATCCCACCTGGAGGCAGTGAGTGAGCACCTGGGTGGTGTTAGTTGCTGGGTGGGGTTAAACCACGACAGTGGTTTTTGATGCCCAGCATGGGGACTGAAGGGTTTAAGATAATGACAGATTTGATTGGAATGTGCTAAATCGAAATCAGGCTTGTTTAGCTATTAATTGGCAACTCCTGTGCTTGCCATGGGTCTCGCTTGCCTGACCCTATATGAGAGTCTGGTTCTTGTTAGTGGCTGCTTTTTGCTGCTGCTGTAGTGCTGTGCTGCCAACAGCCTCACCCTGCTGTGCCTGGGAATGTTCTGGGAACGGCCATGGCAGTGCACTGGGCTGGCAGGGGCAACACTGCTGTTTCTGTGTTGCACTGGGCAGGCTGGAGTTCCAGTGTGCATTCAAGTTAAAGGGATGGTGACCTGGGGATGAGTGCCCATGGGAGCAGGACACCCCAAAATGTTCATGGCCATGGATAAGCCCTTGCCAGAGCAGGAACATGTCCAAGCACCTGTGGCCGTTGTTATGTCTGCACTGCAGCAGCTGAAGCTGTGAAGGGACTGTGGGCCAAGGATGCATCCACTGTGGAGAAGGTACACCTTGAGGCATCAGTGGCTGTGCTGGAGCACCTCAAAATGTGTGTCCATGGATAAACACCAGACAGAGCAGGTCCATCCCTGGAGGGACTGCAGGCAGGGCAAGGCCATGCTGGAGCAGGTTCACTTCTGAAGGGACTGTGGCTGTGGGTAAGTCTATGCTGCAGCAGGTACAGCCCTGGAGAGACTGTGGCTCATGGATAAGGCCTCCTTTGGAGCAGATACAACCCTGTGGATAAATCCAAGTTGGAACAGGGGCACGGGGAGGAATTCATTGCAATGTTAAACCGTATAACCTGTCTCAAAGGCACCAGGGGTGGAGATTGTAATGGAAATATCTTTAAATTGTTTAACCTGGGACTTGGGTTGCATGTTAAGGAATTTGTATAGCAGGAACTACCAGAAGTAGTGATCTGACCTGAGCTGGCTTTGGTGCCCAGTAACTCCACACAACACAGCACTGTCCTGAGCGGCCACCATATCAGATGGAACAGAAAATCATGGAGTAAATGAACTGATTGGGCATTTTGTGGACATTTGTGAACACACATGGCCATTTGGCAGGGGTGGCCCATAGACTAAGGGAATGCTATCTCTGCATTGTATCAAAGGATGGGAAGGGGGCGATGGGTAATGGGGATGTGTTGGATAGTGTGGGACCTGAGGATGACGTAAATTGTATGGGATAAGAAGTGGAGAATGTGCTGGTTTGGGCTGCAGTGGAGTTAATTTTCTTCATAGTAGCTGGTATGGGGCTGTGTTTTGGATTTGTGCTGGAAACAGTGTTGATAACTCAGGGATGTTCTTGTTATTGCTGAAAAACACACAGAGTCCAAGTTTCTCAACACCCCATCAGCAAGGAGACTGGAGGTCCCCAATAAATTGGGAGGGGACACAGCCAGGATAGCTGACCCCAACTCACCCATGGGATATCCTATATCATATGGCATCATGCTCAGCATGTAAACCTGAGGGAAGAAGAAGGGGGAACATTCAGAGTGACGGTGTTTGTCTTTACCAGTCACTGGTAAACATGATGTATCCCTCCTTTCCTGCCTGCCCATGGGAAGCAGTGAATGAATTCCTTGTGTTGTTTTGTTTGTGTGGGTGACTTTTGCTTGACCTATTGAACTGTCTTTATCTCAGCCACGAGTTTTCTCACTTTTACTCCTCTAATTCTCTCCCCCATCTCACCAATGGGAAGCATGTCAGTGGCTGTGTGGTGCTTAACTGACAGCTGGGTTTAAACCATGACACTCAGTAAAACAAAGATATCACCCTAAATGGCTTCTAATTAATTTGCTTGTTTTGAAAATGAATGTAGTTACATTGTCTGTGTTTTATGCATCTGGAGTTTAAAAACAATGCCAAAGGAGTTTATTAATTATGCTGCCCAGAATGTCTAAGATGAGAACATTTTTGCTTCAGAGCAAATGTTAATTATGTTTCAGGTTTTCCTGTGACAAAGATATAAAAAGTTTGATTTAGCTTTTTAAAATCTCAGTATTTGCTGCCAGAATTGCAGGTTAGTTAATCTTCAGATTTCTGTGCTACACTTGAGAATGCTTGGCTTGTGAAACGATTCCATCATGTAAGAGCTTTAACTGCAGTGAACGACAAATTCAGAAGCTTGTTATGTCAGAAAGGAGGAGGAGGAACTTCTGTTTAGGTCTTGCCTTCACCGGGAAAGGATACACTGATAGTATTCGTGTAACCTTGCACTGATGAGCAGACATCACATTGCTTTGGAAAGATTCATATTTGAGATCTGATGACTAAGTGGTGGTGGGCACAGCTGCTTTAGAATCACAGATAAAGGAAAGAAGGAAAACAAATCCAGAATTGCCATGTGAAAATCTTGCTGACATGTAATGCTGTCACAGCATTTATAAAGAGCAGAAATCCTATTCAGTGTCAATCAGGTACGTGCTATATTGAATGAAATATTTATTATTGTAAATGTTGCCAAAGATCTGCAATTGATAGTCTCTGGATTTTTGAACAATAGCCTCTGTAAGCTAAATGAGATAGTTAAATTATCAGTTTTTGTTTTGGTTCCAGTGTAAATTTGTTCTTAAAGTCTAACACTTTATGCAAATTAAATGGTCTTTCAATAGGTTTGGTTTTTTAAAATATTTGTGGATACAGAGAAAATTATGGAAGTTTGTTGTATTTTAGGACTTTGACTTAAGGATCCAATTAGAATAGGATTGCTGCACTGAGAGCAGAAGGAGTATTTTGGAACATACATTAGGGGATTAGTTTTTTAAGGTTCTTGGAAAACTCCACAGATGAATATGCTAGGAAAGGATGAATGCCTCTTCTTAGCATCATAGTATTTGGTAGGACCTGATCCAAAACAAATCAGAGTTACTGGAAGTCTCCTCATTGACTTGACTTGACTTTTCAATTTCCAGGTCTCAGACTGATAAATATCTCACATTTTGTTCTTACAGTGTAGTTTTCCCATTGAAGTCGATGATGTAGATTTACACTCTTTTAATAAGATCTTCAGTTTTTGAGAAGGATCTTCCTAATTAGGCAATGTTTCTTAAGCCTGTTTCCTAAGTTTGCTTTTGGCACTGCTAAAAGGTTTATTTAACAGTAACTAAAGATTGTACAGCACATGTGTAAATCTTCATCAAACCTGTCAGAACCTCTGCCTGAATGCTCATAAAGACTTTTGGCTAGCAAGGGCAAGAATGGTCTGGTCTTTAATCCTGGATGTTATATAACTAAGGTTTTATTAGGGAAAATAAATTTCAATCCGGAGAGAGAATGGGATAAACAGAAAATTGTGCAGTTTAGACCTTGAAATGGCTGATGAATGTGTTATTTCTTTTTGGGAAAGGGTCCAGCCTTCTCATAGGGAGAATGATGCACAATTACTATTTATGTGCAGAGGAAGTTTTGATATGGTTATGGGTTGCACGACAAACCACTTTTGAACATAAAGTCATTTACTATTTGATTCTGATGTACTCAGTGTTACCAGCAATCTGTTTCCTCATCTGTACCCTTGAAATTCTTTGCTCATCTCTTGTCCCCTCAAGAGAGGGGGAATTTTAAAACCAGTGCCTTTGCTGAAGCAACAAGTACATTTTGTATTTCTAATTCAAAGCTTTAGAACTTTTATTTGGTATTTGAGAAGTCTATTAAGATTCCTCTTTTTGTTTGTGAACAGAGTTCAAGCATAGAATCACCCCTCTGTGGCTACCCCTCGTTTTTACTTTCCTTTCTCAACTTCCCTGTAGCTTTTTAAATAAGATGTAACTTAAATTTTGCAGACACAGAGACTGTAACACAGTGTTAGAAGAAGATGGCTGTAGTGTCTCCATTCTCAGGCTGGTCACTCTGTGTGTGTGTGTGTGTGTGTGTGAGTGAACAGCTCAGCTTCCTCAGGCTTTCAAAAGAGAAATAACAATAAAAATCTGAGACCTGAAAGGAGGGACAAATCTGATGTTTCTTTGCAGTTGATCTCTTTAGTGCTGTAAATGAGAATCAGTTCACGGAGCTTCAAGTATTGCTGGAGAAAGTGGAAACACAAAACCTGTTTCATATCCTAGTGAATTTGTTTGCTGATAACCTGAAAAACTTAAAATATCACAGGAAGAAAATACCCATAGTTTTAGAGGTGTTGTTAAAATGTTGCAATTGCAGAATTGTCTTCAATAAGTCAGGCAGAGTGTCTTTAATGATGTAATGGATTAAATTATTTTAATTAAAACCACTATAAATCCATGTTAGTGTATGATCTCTTTAAATACTCATAGTTTTAGTTCAGATTCTTGAATATAGGCTTAAAGGTACAAGTAGCAAAGAGCTTACAGTGAGAAGGGATGGTGACCCAGGGGGCTGAACAAATTTTATACCCTTTACTTTACTGTCCTCTTCTTCAGTTACCTGCAACATGCTTTTGCCAGCAGCAAGAAATATGCACATAGAAGAGTTTGCCAGACCATTCCTTGAGAGACAGAACATAAGAAGCTTAGAAAACAGAAATGCCAGAATAATTCCTCAGAAATCATTCAATAAGACTAGGAGGAGACATTACAGTTTTGCCTTAATTAATATGTTAGACTAATGTCCATTGGTGGGGAATATCAACAAAATTCTGACTGACTCAGCTGAGACAGGATTTTACTCACAGTAAAAGGCAGGTTTTTGTTTCTAGATGAGGCAAATCTAGAACAACTTTTTTTGTTTAAAGGACATATACACAAACTTTTGTTACCTGTAGATGATGTTAAGCCTATCTGACCTGGGATTTCATAAAGTGTTATAACAGCGTTTCATAGTTTGAAAGGCAAGAATAAGCAATGCCTTGGTTTCTGTGTTATTTCAGTGATTTTAGTGATGATGGGGGAAAAGTTACAGTGTAATTACTGATTTGTTAGGTGGTTGTAAGTCTTTTAAGTCATCAAAAATCAGGTATCAAAAACTGTTGAAAAAACTTTTTTTCAAGAAGTTAGAATAAAATTTCAGGGGAAAATATTTAGTCCTGAATTTGTTGTAAATGTGAAGATGCACAATGAAATGAATAAAATTGGCATAGTATTTTACAGAAATTCCAATAAGAAAAGTAATTTACTGTAACTAAAACCAGAAAAGCAGCTGAAGATGTTCTGCATTTCATACATAGATTTCATTTCTACACCATGATAGAAAATATTGTTTATTCACATTTTATGACTAAAAGGACAAAAGTTTTATACTTTTACTGTGTGAAGGTAAGGCAACCACATATTATGTAAGGCAGGCACAGATTTCCAAACCATGTTGTTTGGATATGGAGCAAAGCAAGTTGTAAACCCCACCTCTGGAAGTGTTCAAGGCCAGGCTGGGTGGGGTTTTGAGCAACCTGGTCTAGTGGAAGGTGCCCCTGCCTATGGCAGAGGGGCTGGAACTGGACGATGGAGGTCCCTTCCAACCCCAACCATTCTATGATTAAATGGGACTCTCTTTGCTGTCAGAGTCCCACAGTGAAGCAGGTCTCTCAGTATCTCCCAAAGTGCAGTGCAACCCCGCAGCTTTAGTGGCTGCCTGAGTGGCAGTGGTGGAAAAGTACATCTGACATGTTTTTCTTGGACAGACACTACTGACTGTCTTTAAATCAATGCTGTCAAGTGCTGTTTGTTGAAGAGGCTTTGGGATCATTGCTTAATAAGACCACTAATGAAACAGACTATTTGACTACCTAAATTAATCCTATAGCATAAATCATTTGCATAGTAAAGGGGCTGTCTGGAAGAACACAGTAAAAAACACCATTTGGGGTAGGAGAAGGTGGAATAAGGGATGTTGCACATTGGTCTGGCAGGAAGTAAAAAACAAACAACACTTCTTTTTCTTCAGGTCATCTAGATCCGAAAAAAAAATTCCCTGACAGCATTTCTGCAAGGAAGGTTTTCTTTTGCCCAAGACAGCTATGGTTATGACCATTGCTTCTCAGCCTCATAAAGCAAGACGTCATTTGAGGAGCCTGAGGCATGGCATGGTATGGGGAACAGCCAATGCATCATGTCTGCTTAGCCAGGAGAAATTAAATCCCACATTTGCTGACATACATGCCAAATAGAAACTCCCACTCTGTCTTTTAGAGTTATGGCAGAGCAGATCTGCCAGGGTGGTATAGCCTGAGCTGCAGAAATAAATTAGTTCACATAATTTGGGTATATGTTCCACTTGTCTATCCATCTATCTAATGTTGTTACCAATAGATTGCCAGGGGGTCAGGTTTTAGGGGCAATTATGACTTTACTCTTTTGTGCATTGGCCAAAGGGCTCTTAATCCTATCACAGGTCTTTATGCCTAGTGATGAACAGTTGCTGCCAGGGAAGATCTCTCACCTTTGCTTTCATCAGAAGGAAAGATAGATATTATCTCCCCTGAGAAAGTAGGAAGTTTCAATTCCTTTTCTATCCCTATTGCCTGATTTACTTGTTTTTCTTCACATATTGACTTTTTTAGACACCCTCCCTTTCCTCTCAAATTTCTGGCTGGCATGAGCGCATTGCTGCCGGCTCTGCTCACTCTGTGCTGCCGTAAATCCTCACAGACCTGTGTGTGGGAACTGCTGTGGGAAAAGGGAATAAATGCAGGAGAATTTTCAGTCCCCAATTTATTTATAAGACAAGAGATGTTGAATTGCTGAAAGACTAAACAGAAAGAACTTGACTTGAGTCAAAGACTCTCAGCCCCTGTGCCAGCTCATGTCTACATCGTGCCAATAACTTAGAGACAGTTATTCAGTAATCCTCCAAGCTGTGTAAAATTCATACTGGGGAAAATGAGGAATTTTATCCACAAGATTTAGCCCTTTTTGATGGCAGATGCTTCTCAGCAGAGCCATACAAATTAAAGATTTCCCAGCAACAAGCGGGGTCCCTCGGGAGTCCGTATTAGGACCAATATTATTTAACACCTTTGATGACACGAACAATGGGATCAAGTGCACCTCAGCAGGTTGGCCAATGACATCAAGCTGTGGGGTGCTGTCACATGCTGGAGGGGAGGGATGCCATCCAGAGGGACCTGGACAGGTTGGAGGTATGGGCCTGTGTGAATGTCATGAAGTTCTACAAGGCCCAGTGCAAGGTGCTCACTTGGGTCAGGGCAACTGAAGAAGGAATGGAGAGCAGCCCCGAGGAGGAGGGACTTGGCTGTTGGTTGACAAGAAGCTCGGTTTGATCCAGCAATGTGTGTTTGCAGTCCAGAAAGCCAACTGTGACCTGGGCTGCATCAAAGGCAGAGTGTGGCAGCAGGACAGGGGAGGTGATTCCGCCCCTCTACTCTGCCCTTGTGAGACCCCACCTGGAATACTGAGTACATAAGGACGTGGAACATAAGAAGGAGCGAGTCCAGAGGAGGTCACAAAGATGATCAGAGGGCGGGAGCACCTCTACTACGAACATAGGCTGAGAGAACTGGGGTTGTTCAGCCTGGTGAAGAGAAGGCTCTGGGTAGACCTTATAGCACCTTCTGGTATCTGAAGATAGGGATTTCACAGCTTTTCTGGAGATCCTGTTCCTGTGCTTAATTTTCACTGTGGAGAATTTTTCATATATTCTGCTGAAATTTCCCTTGCGCTGCCTTGTCACTGTGATCTCTTGTTCTGACTTGTGCACTTTTTCTGAAAAGAGTCTGGATTTCTTCTCTTTGTAACTCCGTTTCAGGGGGTAGAAGATTACAGTCTTGTATTCCTCTAGAGGGACAAGCCCAGTTTCCTTGGTGCCTCCATGTCATGTGCATTGAGCCCTGAAACATATTTATAAACACTTAGAATAGTCTAGAAGTTGTCAGTGTCCCCGGTATCTCAAAGGCTAACAGAGGCCAAAGGGTGCTCGTTTTGCTTAAGTGTTTCAAAGTATTCTTTCCTGTCTGCTTTTAATCTGCAATATTTTCTTCAGAGAAGGTCTTGAGGTCACTGAGAACAGATTATTAATTTTGCAGGAATGAGTACAACATCTGAGGTCTGGACAGATAGCTGTGTTTTCATTTTACTTCCCTGTCTCCCTCCTACTTGTTGCATCTAGTCCTTCTCAGGTAATAATAAACTTGTTTACTTGCCTGCTTTCTGTTGGCAATATCTGGCACCGCTGTGTTTAATGTGTAATAAGTTTTTCACAAAACCTGAAGCACAAGTGTCATTTTGTAGAACGACTTTCCTTTAGTGATCACTTTTTCAGAAAATGATTCAGTTTATTGTTGTGGTGAGTTGTGTAAAATGTAACTTAACAGAATATTAATAGAATGCTCCACAAGATGACTGAGGGGCTTCAGCTGTGGGGTAGTGGAACGAACCCTTGCTGAATCACCTCTATTTAGGAGAATGATTGCACTTTAATTTAAGCCTAGCGGAGAAAAAGGTCATCTTGATTCTCTATTGCAAGAAGTCTTTACTCAAAATATATATAAAATTCCAAGCATGTTGTAGTGTATGTTGATGGAAGGGTGCCTGAGAACATCCATCACTCCCTTGCTTTTTGCAATGTTGCATTTTTCTAGGAAAAGCTATTGTATTATGTACCCAAGCAGGCTATAAAACGTGGCACCCTGCCCTCTCTACCTACTTTTCCCCCTTCAAAAACTAAAAAAAAAAACTCTAATAACCAACCAACCAAAAAAATTAAATTTGTTTTTTCACACAAGGCTTTTAAAGGGATACTTGGTATAGGTAATGTGCAATAAGTGGCTTTTGAGTTTGTTCAAATAGGTCAGATGGCTTAATTATTTACCCATGTGTCTGTTTGACTATGACATCTAAACCAGTTCGTGTCCCTCATCTGCTGTGTCTTGCACATTCAATTGTTGTAGAGTTTTTTTAAAGACAAGAAACCTAATTTTTTTTTTTTTTTTTTTTTTTTTTTTTTTTTTTTTTTTTTTTTTTTTTGTGGAGAACATTGATAACATCCTTTTTTTCCCCCACATCATCCCACATAGCGGTGTCATCTTCTGAGTGCTGGAGACGATGGAGTTGTTTTCTCTTCTGTCAGATGTGAATCCTGCCCGTAGTGTCTTAGCTCTGTGAATGGTAAGTGTGACTCAAGGAACTGGCCAGAGTGGCTATTTATTTCATAGTGGCATTTCGCTTGTTGAATATCTTGCTAAGCTAAACTGACTTAAGTGGTTTGAAACATTCTCAGACTCCCAGAAGACTGGAGTATAAAAATAGTGGACACCTGGTTTGTTTCTGTGTTTGGTACAGATCTAGTGCAGTGCTGATAGACTGAGTCTAAATAATGTGCTTTATAGTTGAATCTTGCTTTTAAAATCCTTCTTCAGAGTAAGAGGTAGTGTTGGGACAGGACTTCACTTTAAGAAGTAGTTATTTTCTGTTTAATGAATAGTACCTAAGATATGAGGACATTATACCAGGATGGAACAAATTTATTAGCCTGTTGCACTATTTATTGTAATCCTTGTCTTAAATGTGGTTGTGCTTCCTTCTGAGTTACTGGTGTTAGTGGAGTTTGTTTTCTCCAGCCTCAGATCTTGAGATCTGGCTTCCTCAATCTTCAGTCCTTCTTTAAGACACACAACTTCACAGTCCAGCAGTAATTTTTTAGGACCTTCTGAGCAATAATGGACAATTTTATCACTTTCATTTTATTTGTGAGGCTCTGGGCTTCCCATTTTAAACTCTCTAGATATAAGGAAACGTGAACTACGTGATCTCATGTAGATCCATAGTCTACTGCGCTAAACTATTTCTGCTACCCAAGTTAATTATCTGAGGCCAATGCTGTTATTTTTTCACTATATTACAGCCTGCTGAAGATCATGAGTACAGTTTTCTTTAACCTCCTGGACCCTAGAGTCCCTTCTCTTGTAAATAAGTCATAAGCAGTATGTTTTTCAGGAAGGCTCTACTGACATCTCGTGCTTGTGTGAACTCCCATCCCTAAAACAAACCTCACTCTTGCTTCTGGTAACTTCTCTGTATGTTGCTAAATACTGTGTGTTGCCCTTTGGAGACAATATGTCCTTCTGTTAAACAGGCAGTTACTCTGCATACACACACTAGTGGATTCCCTCTGCAGAAAAACATGACTTAAATCTCAGCTGATTTCAGTTCATAGAATCGTGTAGTAGCAGCTCTGTGTTCTTTCTGCTTCTACAGCATGTATTTTCCAAATGCTGGGGGAAACTACACAAACAATTGCCTGCTGCAAAATCTATTGGAGTATCACAGCAGAATGTGTCTAGCTGACCCTAAGAGAGATGTTGCTGTAATGTTGCTCAGGTTCTTCTTTGCAAAGGGTTTGGGGTTCCCCTGCAGTGGGTGCCCCTCCAAAGGGGACAGAGGGACCCAGTTAGCACAGACAGCTTTTGCTGGATATTCTGGGTGCGCTGGCAGAGTTTCCATGCACATCCTCAATACATGCAGCCTCTAAGATTACAAGGAGTATACAGCTTTGCCTACACAGAAGCCTCCAGTGCATATTGAATCCAGTGTGCTCACTGGGCCCACTTGCAGTAACCACTGCAAATACTCCCTAGATAATTTCTTAGTTCCATCACTTGCTGCTGAAAAATTGCCCAGGGTTACCTACGCTGTAACCTGGGAGTGAAAGCACCTTTGGGATTGTCAGTGCTTTTTGCAGTGAAATTTGCAGGATGCTTGGTTTCTCTTAGAGGAGGCTGTGAAGCATCTGGTGGGGGCAGATGAAGCCTGTAGGTTGTGTGAGGGGTGAGGTCAGATTCTCCTGCTTTGACTGCACTGGAGTTCCAGTCCAAGAACTGCTGGACACAAACAGCTGCTGAAATATCTCACTTTCCTGTTTCCCACAAAGGAAAAAACAGCAGCTGGGACTGAAGTGCCTGAGCTGATCTAAATGAGTTCCTGGATATTTCTACATATATCTTCAGTTTCATAGACAGTGCAGAGTGAGACAGGACTCTCAACTATCCATTTTAGTCTAAAAGACTATTTCTTAGGTTTTTTGTTAATGATTCTACTCTCAGTCCTCACCCTAGAGGAGAAAACCGTGTTAATTGCCCAAGACTGCATACTAGAAATGTCATCTGGCTGAGAACTTTGGGGATGGGGAGGTTGTTGTACTTCAGCAAACTTGTGTTTGAATCTTCCTCATCTTGCTTTTTGGTCATGTGAGATGAAAAAAGGTAAGAAGATTTAGCATCTATACCTTGGCAACCTGAGAAACAGCAACGCTGTGGGTGACTGTTTAATTATCCAGTGATTTTTTGTGTTAAGGTCTTTTCTGTAAAAGTACACTGCAGTATCAGATTGAGGGGGCTGGAACTTGATATTTCGGATATGAAATTGTTTTGGATTGCAAACTATGTCTGTCTTCAGAGCTGGAATGAATTGCAGATGAAACTTTTAATGAAGAATAAAGAAAAAAATATTTTTAAATGCCACTGTGAAGTAATGCTTCCAGGACAGGAGTTATGTTTTGGAGGATGCTTTTGGTGGGCTTTTTTTTCTTTTCAAAATTTTTTTCTCTCTTAAATAATTTGGGTATACCTAAATCTGGCAAAGAGTATTTACTGTGGGTGTTTTAAGGTCTCTGTTTTGATAGCTGAGCCAGATGAGAAGAAGGATGGGGAGTACTTGGGATGGGGGTGGAGAGTGGCAGAGAATTAAAAAACTTCTGGACCTTATGAAATCACTGGAGTTGTGTTGTCAGCTTTGGAAATATTGTGTGACTTCTGCTTTTCTAATGGCTCTGTTCAGAGGTGCCGTATCGAGGGACCTCTCAGTGATGAAGTTGCATTGCTTGCTGACATCCATTACATGTCTTCCTCCTCTGTGGAGAGGGATGTGCAGTGGAGTTCTGGGTTAGGAAAGTATAGGGGATACATGTGTGTGTGCTTGTTTTCAAAATATCTGCTGTTACATGTTTGTGATGGAAAAGGGAAGTGCCCTGTAGTACAAGGCTGAAGACTGTAGTACAGTTACAGCAGGAGATGATGAGTTATAAAGAGTTGATTTCTCCTCCATGACTGTGGACCACAGGGTAATTTTCCTTCTGATGCAGCGTAGTTTTACCCTGGTTGTAACAAGTTACTCCTGTTAAGATTGAAGTTGTCACCTTCATATTTGTTTCGAGTTTTAAATAATTTACTTTTTAAAATTATTGTTATTATTTTTTAAGGGAGTCTGAACTCAACATGTGTCTTAGCCTTTATTTTTTAAGGATATTCTAGAAAGCTTTCTTTTTCTTAAAGGTAGTAAATTTGTACATTGATTAAGAGCAGTTTAATCTGTTTTAACAAGACATTTTTATATTTTCTGGTTTAGTGGTTCCTTTTTTCTTTTAGATAAAATAATTAATACAGAGCTTCTTACTTTTTTAATTCTTTCTTTTTTTTTTCCATACCTTATCTTTTTAGGATGAATATTTAAACAGCATCCTTCAACCTTGCTTCAAAATGTCCCTGTGTGCATCTTCTCACAAGGACTTTTCTCAGTTGCTGCCTCTTCAGGATATCGGATGCAATAAAACAGAAATCAAAAACTCACCTGCTGGCGTCATCTCTCCAGTTCCCTACAGCTGCAACCAGACCTCGTTGACAGCAGAGCACAGTCCACTCTATATTCCCTCATCTTACATGGAAAACCGACACGAGTATTCTGCAATGGCCTTCTGCAGCCCTGCTATGATGAATTACAACATTGCCAGCAACTTTGGGGATTCAGAGAGCGTGGCTGTGAGGCAAACCTCGAGCCCCAGTGCGCTGTGGTCTGCTCCTGGCCACCTCTCCCCTCTGACCCTGCACTGTCAGTCATCACTGCTCTACGCAGAGCAGCCCAAGAGCCTGTGGTGCGAAGCAAGACCGATGGAGCCAGTGCTACCCGTGAGCAAGTCAGTGCTATTTGGTGCTTTAAAACTTGGCTGAAAATTATTTATAGCTTCTTTGGTTTAAGTCTTTTTTCCTTTTACATTTGGCTTCTCTCTTGGTCCCTCTGAAAAATGAAACAAAGCCAAAAAAACTCCACCAGATGCCAAATCAGTCCTGAGTTTTGTGTCTGTTCTTTTTTTTTATGTAACCTCTGAAATGAGATTTTTTTTTCAATATCTCCTTAGAGAACTATACACCAACACAAAGCAGTACAAACACCTTCAATGTGGAAACAGTTTACTCTGTGCAAACATAAGTTCAAGACTGCTAGGTACTACTTTGTGTAGCAAAAATTAATTTTGCTCTTGCAAATTAAGTCCTTTGAGCGAAAGAAGTAAAAGTTCATTCTTTTTTCCTTTTCATACAATGTTGTTTGAATTTCTTTTTATCCAGATTTGATTTTTTTTTGTTGTTTTTTTTTTTACTGAATGTAATAGTTGTGAAGGCTTTTCAATAACTTGAAATTCAAGGGAAATGTTTTCCTTGCTCTTTGGTTTTAGTATGAACAGTCACATAGCAGCATGCATCATGTTAAAAGGGGGCTGCTACTGAAAAAGTCTGACTTTGTTTCTTGTTGCTGTTCTCAACTGACTTTGTAAAGGTGTTGTGAACAGCAGTCAGACTAAATTTTCAACTGACAAGAAACTCTGCAAAAATATGTTCTCTTTCCACACATTTACTCATACTGCAAACCTTAAGCAGTGTGTAAATCATCAGCTGATGAAATTACTCCATTCATGGGCACATTTGTTGGATGGATAAAAGCTCAGAATGTTGCAGGTGCTGTTCCTGCTTTAGCAGCTGTATTTTTATTCGTAGGGCTCCTTATTTAACTTCAGCAGTCATTTTGAGTATGAAAAATAGCGTGTCCTGGCAACAGTTTTAACTCAATTGTTAATAAAGGATTTGTGCTATTTGGAGACTACCCACATTTATACTGCAGTGGGTGAGCTTTAAGCTGTCTGCACAGGACTAAGGTATGGGATCCACATCTACTTCTGACTTGTAGGCTGCACAGACCTTCATCCCAGCCACCTGACTAGTCACTACTTGGAGTTGGCAGAGAGTAGCAGGCAGTTCTGGAGTGTGAATCTACTTTCAGTGTAGGTGTGTGGATTGGGAGACACTGTTTGGGTAGCACTTACACACAGAAGAATTCCCTGAGCAGCTTTGATGTGAATAGAGATAACATGCAAACTCTTCCCACTTTGGTTAGGGTTCCAAAACTTTGACAGCCCTGGGAAGGCTGCTGTAGCTTAGTGTTTGAAGCTGTCCAGATGATGGGACAACAGTTGGAATAATCCAAGAGCTCCTGTCTGATGCTCTGCAGTGACCTCTCTACATAGACGGAAGGGAAGTCAAACCTGCCACACTGGAGTTTAAATAAATAATTCTTCTGCTATTTGTACAGATGTATAGGGACTATTGCTCATGTAACTCATGATGACCTAACAAAGAGAAATCAAGAAAACCTGGAGTATAATTTTTTTCTCACAGAATGGTTTGAGTTAAAAGGAGCCTTAAGGACCATCTAGTTCCAAGCCCCCTGTCATGGGCAGGGGCACCTCTCACTAGACCAGGTTGCTCAGAGTAGTAGGATGACTAGTAGCAAATTAATTACTAGTTAATTTTTAAAAAGTCTTAATTCTTTTTATGGAAACTTAACATCTCTATATAGAAACCATAGAGAGGAATACAAGAAGGCATAAAGCGATAAATCTTTTTCCATGTGGTTCCTCAGTGGCAGCCAGGGTAAACCCCCCGTTTTCCTGCATCCTTTGGTGCAGGAGCATTGTGGGGATCCAACCAGCTCCTGCCAGCTCATCTGGAGGACCTGGCAGCTTGTTTATCTGCTGAGAATTCCGAGGTGCTCCAGTCCCAAGGGTGCTGGGATGTGGTCTCTAACCACGCGTGGGGATTGCTGTTGGTGTGGACACTCTGCCTGATCCTACAGGGACAGTCTCAGGACTGTGTCCCTTAAAGCTCTTGACTGTTTGCTGGTTCTGTTGTCCTTAAAGACATTGGTAACAAACTGATGGGGTTTTAGCCTCCTGCTGTGCCGCTGCAGCTGTCGCAGAGGGGCGGCTCTGACGCCTGTTTGGCACGCAGGAGGAATTTGTTCCAGATGGTTCCTCGGTGTGCAAGCTGTTTGCCACAGTCTGTGGAAGTCTTCCAGCTTGCATGTGTGCAAGGTGGCTATCATTCCACTTTTAAGTATGGAAAGAAAAAGTGTTTTTTAAAAACACTTGTCATGGCTGGAAGGTAAAAAAGCAACGCTCCTCACCGAGTGTTACAATCTGTGCTTTTTCTTTATTTTCATCCATAACATCTCGGTCCTTTAACGAGGGCAATAAACATCACTCTCCACAGCGTATCAATCAGTCACAGAGAGGCTCTCCAGCTGATTTTGAGTCTTTTCTGACCCTCACAATTGGATCACGATTCCCACGTAAAGCTTAAAAATATACTTCTTTTACTAATGTGAAATGCAAAATTACTTTTGCTTCCAGATACAGGGAAATGGGAAGGAATAGCAACGTTTTTTCCTCCTTTCATTAGCAGCATATTAAGCATATGTGATACAATCCCTTTACTCTAAAGGAGAGATCCCCCTCAGTCTTCCCAGCATGGCAGAATGGGAAACAACTCAGTGATTCACCAGTCCATTAATGGGGGAGCGTGTGTCATCGGAGACTAAGCTTGTTAAACATCTAAACACTCTTCTGCCCTGCAATATCTGAATGAATTAATGTTGTAAAAAAATCTTTCAGTAACTCAATTGTACAACAAAAACCTTAATTTTTCTGGTTTGAAATTTGTCCAAGAAACACCATTTTTTCCTTTTCAAATTTTCTACTAGGAAATTGGAGCACGTTCTCCTCATATACTTATGAACTTGATGATTTTTAGTTGGCGTGTGGGTGTGTTTGTCCTTACCTCCTGTCATGAAACCAGCACAAAGTCTACTTTTAATATATTAGTTAAAGCCTCTGACAGCACTTGCAACGTGCTTCCAATGTTCTGTTTAAACTTGCCCTTGTTCTATAGAAGTCATAAACTGTGCTACCTGCTGTCTTATCCCAACTGATTTTATTTCTCCTCCCTAACCCTGCTGGAAAGTGGGACGAGGAAAATTCTAGAGTTTCTAAATTCTACTTCTGTGATTAAATTTATACCTATAAATTGACTATACACCTTTCCTTTTCTCAAACTGCTGCTGAGAGTTTGTCCATGACAGTATTTGAAGGCATAATGTGCTAAAACCACCAAGAAAATGACATCCAGATAAAAAGGATACAATGGATGTACTTCCTATACCTAAACCCCACATTACTGATAATCTAAGTTCCTTTCCTCTTGCTGTTTGTTTACAGGACCGTGGTGTCAGGAATTGGCTGTTATTTCATGTTTTTATCCTGTTTTCATTTTAATTCAGTCACTAAGAATAGTTACTGTTTGTTGGAATTATTTGCAACGCTTCAGGAATTTGTATATCTTACCAATTTATACAGAGCAATTTTTAATTTTTTTATGAATGAAAGTATTTTATTAATTGTGTTTCTCCATTATTCTTGTATTCAGACTTCCATTTATTTAGCATTTGGGTGACCAATGTGGTCATCCCCTCGAAGAGAAAACTTTGACTAACATCATGAGTCAGTCTTGTGGGCTGAGATTCACATCTCAAGTTATTTGTCTCCAGAATGTCACTGAATGAATAAAACCTCATGTAAAGGATTAAATACTTGAGAACATATGTGCAATGTAATTTTGCCTTACTACAGTACAAACTGCAGCTCTGTTCATTGTAGCATTTATCGTGTCAGTCTGAGCTGTCTGAGTTCTCATTTTCCCTGTGAAGCTTCCGAAAGGCAAAGTCCACTGGCTTCACAAATTCCTGGACTTGTACATTTTCAAGAATTCTTCAAGATCCGTCAGCATTCCATATGATTTTCCCAGGGTTCATGTGATTGACATATCAGCAGTCCAGTTTTACGCCTTTCAGTATTTTAGAACTTTATAGTCTCTCATCACTGAAAGCTCAGGGATCAGACTACATGCTTTAAATTACCTTGTCAGAAAAGACTTTACAGTGTTTCACACTATCCTGTATTCAGAAATGAGACTCTATAGAGAGAGAATAGAAGACAATGGAAAACTATGAAACTCTTTGTAGTGCAGGTTTAATTTCTCCTCTTTTATAACAGTTGTTTTTCTTTTCTATCAGAGAAACATTAAAAAGGAAAACTAATGGCAATGACTGTACAAGCCCAATTGCAAACAATCCCGGCTCAAAAAAGGATGCCCACTTCTGTGCAGTCTGCAGTGACTATGCTTCGGGATACCACTATGGGGTCTGGTCTTGTGAAGGCTGCAAAGCATTCTTTAAAAGAAGCATTCAAGGTAGGACAATCAGCTTTTGATAATGTTGCTCAAATAGGTTGTTCCATATGACCAGGAGCTGCAGCAGTGGATCTACTAGTAATGAACTGATCTGAAATTCTGGGGCATGATGCTGTACTCTGAAAAGAGAGCAACATGTGATTTGGCTGCTCTGTCTTTTGGCTCTGATGTTATCAATATCTGGAAACATTACAGAGGGAGCAATTGATTTCTTTAGAGAGGAGGTGGAACACATAGCACGGGAAGGCCCCACAGCAAAGTCCTGGGTGGGTGGCACAACAGACCTGTGAGTGTAATGGCAGTTTGTGTCCCAACATAGACGTAGTAATTGTGAATTTGTTGTCACAGACTCAAAAGTAGGCAACTATCTGGAGACTTTGCTTGCCAGGAACTACTCTTAACAAGAGTATATTGCCCAGAGCTGTTGAGTCATAGCGTATAACATCTACACACTATGTAGGATATAAAAATATGTGTAGCACATGTTAGGCACTAACCTGATTATTGTTAATACTCAGGCCTCCACCACCCAGGGCCTAGATTGCCATATCTCTTACTCCACCAGATCTCTCAATCTAAGACTTCCGCTTCCATGTTTAAGTTCTTAAATATTTCTTATTTAGTTCAACTTTGCTGAGTGGCTGCAGTGTGAATGTAGGGCTTCATGTTTGTTATCACAGCCAATGGAAGTCACTTAGGCACTGTATTGCAGCTTTGGAGCACTGCATTTCTTTAATCTTGGTCTATTTAACATGTTCTTTGGCCTCATCTGGGGCCACTGGGTGGAAAACTACTACTGACATTGGATACTATATGCGGATACCAATACAGAAAATCCTGTCATTTTTTTGGTCTCTAATGTTCCCCTTCCCTTCTGCCTGCAAAGCCTTCAGCAATCTTCAGATATTTTCTTTTGGCTCTATACGGCACAACTGGTGTCACCACGAGGATCAAATTTAATTCAAAACTTGTTTTGCCTTTTCAATTTATTGTGTAACTTCTGTAAGCTGGTGCAAGTGCTTTAGACTTTTAAAATAACTGAAGAGAACTTTGTCTCCAGTTTGTCACAAATGGAAACCGAATTTGATCTCAAAGTGTTTTCTGTCAAGTAAATGATTTGCCTGCTCTGTGTTGCTCACATGTGCTTGGGCTGTCAACGAGTTACCCACTGTGGTCCTTTGTACACCTCAATATACCCTGTCAGGAAATGGTGTTTGTAATTCAAATAAAAGAAACTCAGTTCTTGGCATAAAACACTACCAAGCCCTCAGCTGAAACTGCTGTTATGCAGGATATTCCATATTAAAATAAAGAATGTGGGAGGGGGCTAGGACTAGGGAATTAGATTTTTGGGGCTATCTCAAACCATGACAGATGGGATGACTGAGCAACTGTGTGTGGTCTCCTCGGCTTGTCCAGGCTTGTGGTGTAGTCTGTCCTCCATTGCTGAACATCTGCCTGCAAGCTAAATTATCCCAAGGCCACAAGAGTTTTAAATCACTTTATATTCCTCTATGCTTGGGTTATAGTGCAAGAGAGAGCTTCCTCCTCCTTTCCCCCCATGTTGTGTGAAGAGAGATAAACAGTAATTTGTTTTTCAGTCATATCTGCCAGTAGGAAATGGGACAAACTGTAACCTGATCGCTTCTTTCTAAAATTGTCGGTTCAAAAATTCAAGGTTAAAATAATTTTAATTTTGCAAGGAAATAGTCACAATGGTTCAGTTAAATAATTACTCTTGGGGACCTGAACTCCTGGACTCACATCAAATGAAAAAAAGCCACTGTAGTAGTTGTATTTTTGCCTGATCTATTCTTATAGTTTGGAAAAAAAAACAACTTAGAAAACAACCTGGGAGAAAAGACATTAAGAAATGTAAATGACTGAATAATTTTTGAATCCTTTGGTAATTGCTGCAAGAGATAGTTCCAGTATTTGACAGCAAATGATTCGACTGCATTTACAGTAGGATCATACTCAAGTCCAGTTTACAGTAATAAAACTTTGGACCAGATTATTGATTAATGAAATACAACAATGTAAAGAGATTCGGATAGGAATGAGGTGAGATGGGAGAGAAGGAGAAGAGAATAAAATAAGAGAAACACTTTTCCAGAATATCTAAAAGTTATACCTTCTACTTGTGCTTTTCTTTGTACTTACAGTATGCAGTATTTCATACCAGTCTTTCTCTCTTGGGCCCTTTTTTTTTTCTTTTTTTTCAATTAACTTTGGTCCAGGGTCAATCCTCCCAAGGCTTCTTCATTCCTGGAACTCACCACTTCAGAATTCAGTAAATAGAGCTGTAGTTTACTTAAATCTTTGCAGGACTGAAGCTGTCTGCACCACTCTTTTCAACTCTGCTGAGGAAAAAAAATGAAAATCTAGTATCTGCCATCTGTAGAGTCCCAATATACAGTATGAAGTTGGAGGTTGGGAGCACATTTCCACAAGAGTGTATGTTCCATTTTCAAAAATGAGTTAGTGTTAGAAGGTGCTTGGTTATATCTAACAGTCATCACTATAAAGCTGGTCTATGTTGTCTGGTTAATTTTGAGGCCACAAATTGATGTTTTAATATAGGATAAATATGCTTTTTTTCATCAGTTAAATAATGGAGCTTAAATATATGCATGTGAAAAAGCTGAGATGCTTAAAACCAAGAACATTCCTGATCTGGGAGATGAGGAAGAGAGATGGTTGGAAATGTTAAACTTTCCCTTCTTGTTCTGCTGCAGGACACAACGATTACATCTGCCCAGCCACCAATCAATGCACGATAGATAAAAACAGGCGCAAAAGCTGCCAGGCATGCCGGCTACGGAAATGCTATGAAGTGGGAATGATGAAATGTGGTGAGTTTTGCATCTCTGTGTTATTTCCTTGGGGTTTGCTGGCTCTTTTTATTCCCCTTCCCTTCAGCCAGTTCTGTATTTAGTTTTTCCCACTTTTTTTCTTGAAATCCTGAAAAGGCACAACAGGCAATCAAGGCAAGGCTTAGGCTGGTTTTATAGGAAGGAATGCACTGATTCTTAAAGCAGGAGAAGACTTTTCAGAAGAAAACCTGTGGGAAGGGGCAAGGTGTAGGTTAAGCATGTGAAAACCTGTAGAGCTCAGGAAGGCAGGTTACTTTCCTGCTGTGTTCTGCAGAATGGGAACCCAAGACCTGCTGCTTCCTGAGCCTCAAGCCAAACTGAAATCCCTGCTAATATGAGGTTAAAACAGCCTGTGCTGTGCTCTGCTGTTGAATGTACTAAAGGAACAGCAGTGTCACATCAAAGCAGTAGTTAATTAACTCAGTATTCTGCCTCCAACAGTGGCAAGAGTGCGTGCCTTGGGAGGAGTGTCAGAATGAGAGCACACCTATGTGAAACTACTGCTGACAACTCTCAGCTGGGAACATGGCAACTTTTCCACTGTCCCTCTATTTAACCCCATGAATTCTTAGCATCTACAACATCCCTCAGCAGCTTGACCACCCATCATGTGAAGAACCAGCTCTCTGGGGCAGAAATAGTCAACTTCTTATCACTGCACCACTCAGAATTATCCAGTCCTTTCTGTTACTCCTATCTTCTATTTAGAGTGATGTGACCTCAATGTATTTATACATTTATGGATGATATTTTAAAGGTTACTTTTAAGAAGAAAATAATTTGAAAGATGTTTCAATATCTAGCATATGTTCATGGTGAAGGTTTGCTGTTTCTTATAGATTCCCCAATGTACGTGATAGAAACAGGCTGGGAAAACATCACGTAGGAACAATGGAGTGGAAAGGAGAAGGTCACTGTGCTTGGCCCTTCATTAATGCATCTCATTTAATCCCATTTAATGTAGATATCTACTTCTATTTCAAGGCCAGGCACTGTTTTCATCCTCCCACTGCTTTGATCTGAAGGCTGCTTGAAGAATATAATTCCTTTCATTAGGAACATTCTTCAGAATTCCAACCTGCATTTATTGCTGGACAGTGATTGCCTTTTTGTTCTTGTGGCAATATTGTCTTTTAGCTTAGAGGCTCCTCTTCTCTTTATTGTTAATGACCTGGTTGTATTTAGGGACTACATCATATCCCCACACAGCCTTCTTGCAAAATAGGAAAGCAGACAGAACCTGGAAGTCTTCAGAGTTGCTTGTCCCTCAGTCGGCTCCAGGTGGAGATAACCCAATTTGCACTTGGATGACCAGAATCATGGACAGTATTCCTGTGAACTCTCCTCACTGCAGTAGCATCAATACATTTCTGTTTCTGCAGGAGCTTTTCTCTGTGCACAGCCCAGGATCCTCTTTGCCTTTTTCATGGTAACATCATGCTGGCAGTTCTTAATCACACTATGATCTGTTAAGATTGCAGCCTCCCTGCTCATTTCTAACTGATAACTCCCAGTGTAGAACTGCAATTTCAATTGCTCCTTGTATTCTTTTTGCACTCCTGAAGTACATTTAGTTTCTCTTGCTCAAGTCAGATGGTTCTTTCTGTGTGAAGCTCCTGTCTTCTCCTGCAGTGATGATGCATCTCAACTTCATTGGTGTTTTTCATTAAAATGGTCTTACCTCCAGAAAGGAAAGCTTACAAATAAGACTCCCTTCAAAACCTTACTTTCTGAATGGTGCCACTGTCTTTTGTTCATCTTTACGACTGAGAATTTTACTCAAAGTTTTCCAATGGAGGTTTTGTAAAGATTGATCCCAGAATGATGTCATAAGGTGGACCTCCACAATACTTGCCTTAAATTAATCCTTTTATTCTAGTTGTCCAGAAAGTCCTGGTTTGTGATTAGACTTCATAGGCGCTATGGTACTACAAGTATAAATTATAGATTGCACTCATGTTGCCTGTGTTCCTTTTAATCTTGCCACATATTCACAAACGTTTTCCTACAGTAATGAATATTTAAAGGACATTAATGAGTGTGCCAGATAAAGAATGGCAGGTTGAAACTATAACAGGAAAATAAAAGGAACTGTATTTTTTTAAAAAATACTTTTTTGAATAGTGGCACTGGAATTTGAGACACTTACAAGTTCAATTTGAGAGTCCAATCAATTTAATTTCAGAAAAAAGCATATAGAAATTACTCAGAACTGTCTGGGTTACCTGATGAGTTAAGGGGCATCTGTGAGTAATGCTGATGTATGGACACATGGTGACAGACATTTAAACCAGACAGATTTTAAGGCTGCCTGAAATATAAATGCCATTTCCTGCAGACCAGAGCGATTATCTTTCAAAGGTTTTCTTCTTAGAGCCATGCTTTAATACCACTTTTTAACTGTAGAAAACCATAAAAGAGTACACTTTCTTTTTTAATGAAGGCTTTTCCCCATCTCTGTTCCTTTCCCAGGTCACTTAGTGAATGCCTTGGTTCACATCTGCTAAAACCCTGGATAGGATAGAATGGTTTGTAAGTGCATTTTTGCTTGGTGGAGACTTGTTGTCCAGCAGAAGTGATAAAAAGAAGTTCAATTACCACTTTGCAGTTTAGGAAAGCTCTTCGTAAAAACTCCGCACCACTTAAATAAATCTTTAGATCCTCATTTTGCATATTATCGATAGACACCGTGAGAAAAAATACACACACAGGTATGTGTGTGTATATAACATAAATTTCTGTGTTTAAATGTAATTAGGAAGTACATACCATCTTTAATACAGTAGGAGGCAGTAGAAAAGTGTTGCTTTGGAGTTTCCTGGTCTGAAATTCTCTTGAATGTTGTCACCTTCATAAATGTTGAGAATTCAACCCAACAAGCTGCAGGTATTTCGGCAGAGGCCAGCTTGGGAGTGCCTTGTATTAAGGTGATAATGGATTTTCTTACAAAATATACCATCGTTGCCAAAAACACAATGAGGGTCTTAGACATTACACCTGCAAATCTCTCTGCAGGAAGTCCATGTTCCCTGCTGTTCCAAACAAGAAAGCTACTGCTAAATTTTGGCACTAGGACTACTAACAATGGTAGGAAAAAATAATTATGAAAAATTGCACTGTCACCAGGAACAAACAAAACAGAAATACTGCAGTAAACTCTGCCCAGCAACCTTTAAATAAAACAGATCAGGAAAAAACTGATCTTCTCCTGGAACTTTCTGGCATTTACCTGGGGAGCTGAAATGGACAAAGGCAGTGAAGGAGAGGGGATTTGATCATCACTTTGCTATAGCCACTCTTAGAGGAGCTATGCTCTACTTTGCTTTTTTGCTTCCTGAGGCTCAAATAGACCTTCTTCCATAAGGAGTTTTCAGTTTCCCTGTTCAACTAGACCTACCTTTTATTTCCCTCCTCTCCCTCACTCCTGTATCTTTTCCCCCATGTGTCCGCTCTCACCTGTTGAAAGTGTTCCAAAGACAAAGCTCCTTTCAGACCCCACCCTGCCCCAAGTGGGGAGGCTGAGGGGCCACACTCAGAAGGGATGGAGAGATGCTGCCCTTGAATACTGGCATCATTTGACAAGTTTGCAGAAAGAAAAACAGATTTCCCTGTGGGCTGGTTCAGTTCAGGATTTGGCTCTTTCTCCTGCTTGTGGCTGCCATGTGCAGTTGAAATATTGTAAGGTACTTTCCACACAGAAAATAAGTGGGGAAAAAATGTTTCATGGCATTCTCTGGACATCAGATGTATTAATTGCATTTTAGCTATTATAGAAATTACTGTAATTTCAGCTCATGTTCTCATATGCACACAGCAACCAGCAGCTTCTTTGTCAGCAGCTCTGCTCTGGCATAGCCACTCAGGAGAACATTTGCATTTGCTTTCAAAGGTGACTGGAGAGATAATGATTTACTAATGTGTACTGGAGCCAGTTTTGAGCTCAAACACTTACAAAAACTGATTATAACATATTCAGTGGTAGAATCTGCAGTTGCTGCTGAACTGGTTAGTTACATAAGCAATTGCCAGGGACAAAAATCAGTATGAAGAGCAACTTGCCATGTGGCTACCCACCATATCAGACAGCTTTTGTGATTTTCAGAGAATTTGTAAAGCAGGAGTTGCTTGAAAAATAGTGTGTTTCATTGCCAGTAATACGTGTTGTGGCTTGTTCATGGGTAAGTGAACAACAGTCTCATTTTAATGACTTTTTTTTCAATGTGCCTTATTTCTTATATTCTTTTGATCATTTACTAGTGCGGTCTGTGGTGCTGTAGCTCAAGGTCTTGCCCTTGGTCCAGCATTCTCAGCTGAATACAGCTATTTTCTTGCACAAAATAGCTCTAAATAAGGAGAGTGTGGTAGGAAGAATGAGGGATTTGATCATTTTGCACTTCTGCAATTGCCTGAATTACCTTGGTTGGAACGAATATTAGCTATTAAGTACTGTTAGGGAATTGGTGGTAAAGTCAGAGATAGTCCCTAGTCTGGGAAGCTGAATTTTATTGCTTTGCCTTTACACACTGATCCACATCTCTGTGTCTAGTTAAGCCAAACATTAACCTGGTTGATAATTATTTATAATATATAGTTTTCTAATCACTTATGTCTGTTGGATGCTAGTAGATGTATAGGTAAAATTTCTAAGTCCTGCCTAAACTTTGGATTTGAATGGAAAGCAAAGAAGTTCCTTTACATTGTTGAAATGCATTGTATTAATTAGAAAGACTGCCGTTTTCTGCTGTGTAGGTTGACCAGCAAGCTTTAATCTTGTTTTCTTTTTCTTTAAATACAAGCATAAAAAAATTAAAGTGGAAATAAGTGAGCTGTGTTTCATGCACGCTGTTCAGTGAATGAGCCTTCACCTGCTTTGGAAATATACGTTGATTAAAAAAGACGAACAATAAATCAGAATCTGCTTTGGTTGGATTCTCCCCTTTTTTATCAGTAACTATATTTTCTTTAGTAACAATTTTTTTTTATGCAAAAATGTCATAACACTCCTAGTTTGGCTTTCTGTGCCGGTAATGTGATAATAGAAGATGGTTTTATGTTTTAAATGGAGCACTATTTTTTTATTATAAGTACTGGTAGTATATGAAACTTGATTTAGTTGAATAACTTAAAGTAACTTAAAGGGGATTGCTAGTTCCCGCTAAGAACCCTCCACAAGTACTGAGACCTTTAATAACATCACAGGATACTGGACTACTTTTTAATTTATTTTTTTAAAATTTAATTGTTTTCTTTCATCTTCATTAAAGTACCTGATCATTTACCTGTGTGTTTATATTTTGGATAGGGTGCAAAATGTTATTTGAAGATCTTCACAACACTGAATTGGAAAGGATAACTCATATTGTGGCACCAAAGGCCTGATATTTTCAGTGCTACAGAGAAATGTGAGTGACAGCATAACAGAGCCGATCAGAGACCGTGGAGTCCCAGAAGAGCCCACTTGGTTCACTTCAGTGCCAGGAACTGATCTAGGGTCAATGAGCTGGTTGGAAGTGCTTTCTTGACCACATGTTGCTTCTGGCGAGTGTGTCCAAATTGCTGGAATTTCTTCCTTATTGTGTCATCAGGCATCTGCTCTTCTCTCCAGTTCCCTCTTCAACTGGTTATCACTTTAGATACAGTCCCTCACTGAACAACTTTCCCTGTGTTTAATTAATCCACTGATATTCTTGCAAATTCTTTCGGGGGGTTTCACAGCTCCCCCAGGTACTGGAGAACAAAAACTACACATCACACAGCAGTTTGTAATTTTTCATAGCCCAAGAAAATTTCTTCTCTGCCCTGTCTATGGCTTTTAGTCCCTCTGTTATTTTTCTTGTTCTGTCCTTCAAGATGGCCACGTTCAATGTGTTTCAGCTTTCTAAGTAGTGCAAACAACATGCTGTATTTCTTCTTGGTTACAGCCCCTCCCATGCAGACTACTATGGAAATCAGAGCCATGGCTCTCCCTAGGCAGAGCACCTGATACCTGGGCATTTCCTCATCTGTCTCCAGCTGTACTTTCATTCTAGTTGCTTAGCTCACTGTTGACCTTTCCTCTTTGTCTTCCGTGATGGAAAATACATAATTTCTGTGCATTACATTACTTCAGAACAGTCTGCAGCACACTGTGCCATTCTAATGTTTTTTGGAAGCTGATAAATCACTTCGAGATTTTCCTCTTGACCTTGGTGCATTAGTCCAAAAATGAGGTTTAGCACAGAGTTCACTACATCATCCAGGTGTCTTTGTAGAAATTAGTCTATGCCTCACTGGCCTTTGACTCTTTCAGGAAGAAAAGGATTTGCACAGACAGATGGTTGAAGAAATTGCTCTGTGACTTCTGTAGTTCTGCAGATAACCTCTTTTTGGGTATCATCATCAAGTATCATTTCATGAATCTACCATAAGATAATGTCTCAAGCTCCAATTGTCTCTGCTGGTATATTATCTTTCCTTAACTGCTGTTCAGCTGCTCTGGCAACTTCTAGGTAGTTGTTATTAGGCTAAGCACTTTGTTCTACCATTATTTTTTCCAATATCCTGTCTGCATTCACCCCATTTCATTGTACCCATATCCCTTTCAAGGATGCAAAATCATCCTTGCTCCAAACGGTGCAGACTTTAAGCTGGACTTCCAGCTGAAAAATACTTCCAGTTCCAAATTTCTTGTTCCACTTGCATACCTCCATACCTGAGGGTCTGTTCATTGAACCAGCTTTCCTACTTGTCTTCTCCTGTCTTGGATTTCTGGGTAAAGTGTGTTCTCCAATACTGAGAACTTCTTTAATGGTCATCCAGTTTTCCTTTACATCTGACATGGTTTAATGAACAAGCAGCAAGTGAGGGTGATAACCACGTGAAGTTGAAAGGTCCACATCCCAAAAGTTCTGGCACGCTCTGTTGGTCCTTGTCCAGTATTTTCAGTGCCTTCAGGTTGTACCTGAGTGGCCTTAGCATCTCACCTCTCTCACAGATTGACTCAAATGCTGTTTGACAGCTGCTGAAGACATGACAGGACTATGGCCTGAAAAACCATCTCATCTGAGGAACCTCCACCACTGAGGGTCTGTATTCATCCAACATTTTATTTAGCAAGACAAAGCCTTGTCAACAATATCTGAAATTAAATTTTTTGTGTCCCCATTGCCCTTTTTTTAATTTGGCTTATGTTTGGACCTCTTTGCTAACTGAAACCCAGGACCAGAACTGCATTGCCTGGTTGGACAAGTCATGGTCTATATAACTCTGGTGGACAGGGATGAAGAATGATAGGAATTGCTGAAACCAGTAGCTTGACAAGGGAAGCTGCCACACTGCCGTGTCCCCAGGTCCAGTATAAAGTCTGAGTAGAATTGTTATTATGCAAATGCACACACAATACCTGCATACACAGCCAACCATGCAGACCACAACAGAGAGAAAACACAGCAGTCATGTGAGCACAAGCAGTGAAAAATATGTGTATTTAAACATTATGGATCCTTCCACTAGCTGGGTTTAGACAGTCAGTCTGTCAAACAGTTGGCCTATGGATCCCCATCTCTCCTCAGCTGATGGCTGTGGGTCTGCAGCCTCACCCCAGTTGCTGATACTCAGCCCTTCTTCCCCAAGAGCAGTCACAGAAACACAAGGGTATGGCTTTAGACAGTCATTCAGTGTTATCCAGTAGCTGGTCTGTGTATCCTCTGTTCTTCCAGGTATCTCATGCACAGTCTGTCTTTTGTGCATACACACATACACACACACACACAGGTCTCTGAGTATCACCCTACCAGTAGCTGCCACTCAGATCCTCTTGACTTTCTAGTAGGTTTTCTTGGAATGCCTGGTCCCTCCAGGTGAACTGAAAAACCTTTTGTTTTGGCTTACATGCCATGTGTCATGGCCGGACCACAGGCTGATCATTCTCCTTTGATAGACCTGAGTAACCTGGTCAGTGTGCTTGTTGTCTCTGTTTAGGTTCTTGGGGTTCTTCCATTTTCATTGTTCCTTTGCTTCTTTTTCTTCATGCATTTTAAGAAAACTTTAATCACATACCCTAATGAAGAAGAACCGGAGTCCGTGGCCAGGGCAAGAAGTCTTTAGGCTACACACCAGAAAGACATAAATAATAATAGTAATGTCAAGATAGTAGCAGTAGCAGAAAGGATGCTTCTGTCAAATTTGTTGTGGGACTGAATCCATATGATGCAACTTATTATGCTTTAAGATTCCATGGTCTCTATGTATGTAATAATAAATGTTGGTCTGGTATAGATTTATGTTAGCACAGGCATTTTCATATCTATGAAAACTGAACCCGTGAGAATCATGTGTCAGTAAAACTGTTGATGACCAGCATAAAAATTTAACTTACAAAAGATTTAGAGAACAATTTAGCTGTGATATTAGAATCGTTAAGTGTTGGAGGATTCCAGTATAAGGATCCCTTCAGTAATATCATATTTTTAAATATCCTGATTTTTAATATGGTACAATCTTGCACATCAGTTACTGCCAATGTTTAGTTGTAAATGAGTGAACATGATCCTTGTTAAAGAATAGCTGAAGGGATTAATGACTTCAGATAGCAATAGCAGAATATTTTAGCAAATCCCCATATGATGTGTTTGGAGAAGCTTTTAGACTCTTTCCTTGGCAGCTATGCAAGAACAGGTAACAGTTATGCCACCAATAACACTGACAGGGAATTGAAGAATGTTTGGTGCTGTCAGAATGAACCATAAATAAATACAGGAATTTAAAGGACAGCTCTTTGCAACAGAAATAGCGTTCTGCAGGCAGAACTCCAAATAGGGTGTTTGCTCCTAGTTGTAGATATCTGAATTCCCTTTGGAGAAACTCCTGCTGGCTTAATGGGACATCGGGAGAAAGTGGGTTGCAACTTGTAAGTCCCTGGCTGAACATCCAGCTGACGTGGAGGCCCAGCTGTGCTTCTTCCTGGGGTATTTAATCTGTAACATGGCCCAAACTTCCAAAAGTTTTTTATTCCCCCATTTTACATCTAAAACAGAATTTATGATCAGCTTTATTTGCCTTTAAAGACCTGATTTATATCTTGTTGATGTCGACGGGAGTTTTCCATTGGACTTTTAAAGTGAGTTAACTGAAGTTCAAAAATAAGTCTTTTTAAACTTTATTTCTGTTAAGCAGAATAAACGAAAACCTGAAGCTGGTGGGAACAAAGTTAAGTCAATGCTAAATATCCTAAAAACTTGATGTTCAATACTAGAACATCCAGTATAAAAGGGTTTTCCCCCTTCTCCGCAAATATTTGGATTTACATAACGCGACCTGCTAGAAAAGTCCTCCAGCGCAACCGCGTGCCTCTCTCTCATGTCAGGCTCCAGAAGGGAACGTTGTGGATACCGGATCCTGCGCAGCCATCGGAATTCCGAAGATCGGGTGCATTGCATGGGCAAAGCGAAGAAGTACAACGAGGCGGCGACCCGGGTGAAGGAGATCCTGCTCAGCACGGTCAGCCCGGAGCAGTTCGTTTTGACGCTGCTGGAAGCGGAGCCTCCCAACGTGCTGGTGAGCCGTCCCAGCAAACCCTTCACGGAGGCCTCCATGATGATGTCCCTGACAAAACTGGCGGACAAAGAGCTGGTTCACATGATTGGTTGGGCCAAAAAAATTCCTGGTAAGAGTTTCAGTCTTATGTGTTTTAGTCAGTGCTTTTACCATCAGTATGTCATTCTCTGCTCTGAAATAACAGCACAGTAAGTGAGTGGTATGAAAGTCAATCTTTTTATCCTTTAAACTAATGAACAATTTATGGCTCTCATTAGTTGACCCAGATGTCTTTTGATTTAGACAACAACCTAGCCCATAATTTTCTATCATCTGTTGTTAGTCACATAACAGCTCATTTTGCTAAAAAGCATAGCTGGTGTTGTATGTAATTTCTACCTCATTAGCTATAAAATACCTGACAAAGCTGATTTAGAAGGTTCATTTAACACCAAATTCTTTCCTTGAATCCTGATAGAAAGTTCCTAATACAGCTGATGGAAACTGAAATGTGTCCGAGTTCTGGGTGTTTGCAATCACTTCATTTGACAGAGCTGCTGCACAAAAGCATCAGTGGAGCACAGTGTTGATCTCAGAATTATCGTGTGCACTCCTTCAAAACAAAAATCAGTAAGATGCTTTTGGTTGTTGGCGACACAAAGAACATGAACTGAAGTACAACAATATGTGTTAGTGCCTGGAACGTCTTGAATGTGTACACGTTGGCAGTGCACCATTTATCTTACAAACCAGAAGTGGTGAGCATTTTCAGTTCCTTCTCCCTGAAGTACCCATGATTAAAAGAGTCAGAATAAAGAATAAAAACCAGAATAAAAGCAGCCACCATGCAGAGGTGATTGTTGGTTAAGCTGTGCAGAAAAACTTGGTGGCTGGCATAGACTAAACCACAGCCTGTGGCCCTTTAACGAGACCTAAGGTGACCAGATAATAACAGTGAGCTGAAAACATCGAATAATTGGTGGACGTGTAGCAGTATGGGGCTTGATCCTGAGCTTCAGACAGAGTGCTCTGCTAGGAGTGATCCCTACAGCTCTGTTTACATTGCATGGCTAATATATTCCACAGCATGACTGATATTCCTGACCTCATGACCATCAGGACTGAGGAGCCAGCACACCATGGCTCCTCTCTTGGATTTTATGCTGGAGGTGCTCAGAGTGTGCTTGTGTGAGCTCTGCTCTGGTCATTGTGTGCACTGCAAAGAGCTGCTGCTGCTTGAGTACACACTTGGGAACACATGACAGTAATCCTTGCCTTTAGAAGCAGAGTGCGTGCACAGTACAAGAAACACACTTGGAGGAGAATATTTCATATAATCCCTAAATTAAGAATTTAGAGTAAGGGAAGCGTATCCTATTTCAGGTCTAGGTGGAGTGGCTGGTGGTGCAACCAGACCCAGCTGCTGGAGCAGATTAGTGTCCAGGCTCAGCCACTGTTTGGAGGGCCCAGGTGTGATGGTTTTAGGGTGTGCAAATCCCAGGTTGGCTGCTGAGCTGCTGGGGAGGAGATGTTTGCACCACACGAGCATCCCAAGCCAGGCTGGACATTTGCAAGGTAAAAGTTTTTTTGCTGTTAGTGTGGGATGTTTTAAACTCAAATCCTTTGTCTTTATTTTTACTGATTTAAGAAACTCTGAAAATAACCGTGAAGTAAGTAATCATAAGGGGTTAAATGGTTTCTATTGTTATAGTTTCTTGTCCGATCACAAAAACTTGATTAAAAGGTACCATTTCAATGGGCTCAACATAGTTATGTTTATCTGGTAGGAAGTGAATTGTGAAGGAAAACCAGTCTTAGAAAATGACCTCATTTTAAGCAATATTTCAATGAGAAAAACCCCAACCTTTTCCATTTTTTGACTGTTAATAACTTCTATCTTTTACCTCTTCAAAAAAAACCCCAAAAAACCCACAAGCCCAAAACCTCAGACAGTTGAGATTGTTTTATTATTTTTTTAAAAATCAGTTTCCAAACCAACCCCAATTTTGACACCAATCACTTTCAGTTTATTTTCAACATATGTCAGAAATAATAACTTTTTCTTGGCAGTAAGAGAACTGCGTGAAGAAAATCCACTGAAACAATCAAACCCCTTCAAAACAGTTCCTGGGAATGCTGACACTTTATCATGTGTGTTTGTTTTTTTCTGATCACGGCTGTTACACAGAACAGAAATAAACAGCATTTTAGAATAATGCCAAAAGTAGATGTGACGTTTAATATACACCTAATTATAAGTAATATTGCCATGTTATGTGGCAGTCGAAGCATTTATTTCAACATGGGGTTATTTTTTTTATTAAAAAGCTGTGATGACTAGATTTTAGAAAATGGAATTTCATTTGTCAAAAACTCTTGCCTGATGCCAATCCATGCCTGGTTCCTGGAGATAAAATCTTAGAAAAGATGACAGACTTCTTGAGTAAAGGCTCAGTAAGCAGTAATTTTACGTTCTGAAAAGCTGAATATTTTCTTTTGTGTACCTGGGTTAGAAGCCCATTTTCATCTCTAAGTTATTACTGGATATCATTTTGACACTTACTGAAAGTGAAAGAAAATATTTTTATTTTTCCTTATAGATGCTTATATTAATGGTAACATTTTGCCTAAATAGGAGAAATACGTGTTTATATTTTGTGGGTTTTTCGTCTTTAACATTTAATGGCAGTCTTTTGTTAGGAATTTTACTCTGCGGCTGTATTTTTGTCTGTACTTTCAGCCCAACAGATTGCATTTTTGTTGTTGCTCAGTAAAATAGAAGCTGACTTTTGGATTTTTTTCCTTCTGAATTCCAAGTATTTTAATTCTCAGTTGTCAGGCAGCAGAACATAGCTTCTATAATTGCCTTTTGCTTTGTTGACCTAGTCTAAAAGAGTTCAACATGGTTCATCGCTGAACCTGTATTGTAAATCAATAAGATGTTGTCACAACATTGAAATTTGGATTCATTATGCAACCTAGTGTGTTGCTGACCAGAGCAGTGTGCCTTTTTCTAGTCATTACACATCCAGCACAAGTTTTTTTCTCAACTGTCTTAGCAATTTATAATTAAATGATAAGGCATGCAGCACACAATTTAAAGGATGTGTACTAAAGCTGTAGAAAAATTAGTAGTTTAAGGTGGTCTGCAGGAAATGAGACTTCTGACACTGCAGTGGAAGTTGTGCTGTCCTCAATCTTTAGAGCATGAAGTTGTTAGGAAAAGGAAAAGTATAGTCCTTCTAAGAGCTGTGCTGCTGCTGGTAATGTGAGTTTAGCAGATGACATCCATGATAAATCTGGAATTTTAAGTTCCTGTAGATTGAACACTGGGACTTGATCTTACACCTCACTCCACTGAGAGATTTTTTAACCCTGATAACTCGTTGTTTATGCCAGAGAAATCAGTACACGCTGGTGTAAATGTTTATTTAAATAAACTCTGAAATGTCTTTCCGCTGTTGTTTCCCAGGAAACTGCCACTGTCAGTTTATACTATTCACACTTCCGTGGTTATTTTTCCAAAAGCACTTTTAAATGATGAGTGTGTGTGGCAGCTAATCTGTTGTTGTCTGTGCATTCTGTAGTAAATTCAGTGACGGGGAAGACAGGACGGGAAGGTACTGCTCACAGGCTCCCGTTTACACTTCTCATAAAATCAGAAGCAAGGCTGTACCAATGTCAAAAGGCAGAAGTTTAGTGATGATAAGGGAGAGTGAGCATTACCCAGTTAATGTCAGCTTGATGCTCTCACTGACTGTCTTCTAGCCTAGTAGTTTAATAAGATCAAAATACAAGGAGCACTTGTATAAATTACTGACAGCAGATTCTTTGGCAGCGCAAAAGTCCTGTGTGTATTTTAAGACCTCAGACGACTGGGAAGAATTACAGGAAACCTGTCTCCCATGGCCAGGCTGTAAGGATTTCTCACCATGCAGAGCTGTAGATGCCAGCTCGTCCGAAAATGGAGCACCTTTGCTAAGGGACTGAGATAAAGGAGCTCAGCTTTGAAAACTGTGACCTGATCTTGGTTTTGGCCTCTGAGTGGCACTTCATCATACATCATATCTGTGTTTTACTCCTTTACTGAGGAGTCTGCTTTCCCACTTGTGTTTTGATAATCTACACTTCTGCTCTTTTGGTTTGCAGTGTGTAAATTTTATTCCTTTTTTTTTTTTTTTCCTGCTTCTAGGCAATATTTTTGCCCATTCATTTTTTGCAAGGACAGGGAAGGCAATAACTGTCTCTCCCTTCTGGCTGTGCTGCAGTGCTATCTAGGGCCTTGCTATAAGTTCTGGAGAGAAATAAATCATAGGATCAGAATCATAGAATGGTTTGAGTTGGAAGGGACCTTAAAGAGTGTCTCGTCCCCATAGGCAAGGACACCTTCCACTAGAGCAGTTTGCTTAAAGACCCATCCAACCTGGCCTTGAACACCTCCAGGGATGGGGCATCCACAACTTCTCTGGGCAACCTGTGCCAGGGCCTCACCACCCTCACAGTCAAGAATTTCTTTCTAGCATCTCTCCTCTTTTAGTTTAAAACCGTTTCCCTCTTGTCCTATTACTTATCTGCCTGTTTAAAAAAATCATTCTCCCTCTTTTTTATAACACCCTTGTAAGTTTTAAAAGGCCACAATGAGGTCTTCCCAGAGCCTTCTCTTTCTCCAAGGAGAGAGCAACCTCATCTCTCTCAGCCTGTCTCCATAGCAGAGGTGCTCCAGCCCTCGGATCATCTTTGTGCCTTTCTCTGGATCTGCTTTAACAGATCCACATCCTTGTGCTGGGGACACCAGAGCTGGACACAGCACTCCAGGTGGAGGCTCACCACAGCAGAGTAGAGGGGCACAATCAACCCCCTGAATTGCTGGCCACGCTGACTTTGGTGCAGCCCAGGATGCAGATCAGGTTTATGCACAGTGGCATTTATTCTGTTCTTGCTTCTGGAATTCCATGGATGGAGGCAATGAGGACACTACTGCCTCCACTGACTATCCTTGCCTTTTTTTTTTTTTTTCTGGTTTATTGAAAATTTGGGGAAGGACAGAGCAGAAAATGGATGGTATCAACACATTTCATTTACAATGGGGATGAAAACACAGAGCCACCAAGATGTGGGTTCTTTCACAGTTACCCAACAAACCCAGGAACATGCCTGCCATGAGATAAAAAACACCCTGCAAGCACCAACCTTATGTGTTCTGGTGAAAGAACAGATTATTTTCCTAGGAGTCTTCTGCAGCACAATGCAGCAATCTCTGACAAATGTGAGTTTCCCGAGTGATTCCCTGGTGCCTCTCAGAAGGCCAAGGTGGCCAAGCATAAAGCAGGTCCTCTGCTTTATACTTCGTCACTTGAGTTTCACCAGCTCTATGGGAGTAAATGCACTAGAAAACCACTCTGCTTTATTCCAAACGTTTTGTGGAAGATTTGACAATAACAAATATTTTTACTCCTATTTGAAATGGCAGGATGGCACTTCAGGTGTCAGTGCTCCCTTGTTTGCCTTTCTTCAAAACCCATGGTTCTTTTTGTTTCTCTCGTGCTCATTCTTCTTTATCAAAACAGAGAAAGAAACAAGTTGATTTATTTTATGCTACCTTCATCACTTTAGGCTTCATTGATCTCAGCCTCTATGACCAAGTGAGACTCTTGGAGAGCTGCTGGATGGAAGTTCTAATGATTGGTTTGATGTGGAGATCAATTGACCATCCCGGAAAACTGATTTTTGCACCAGACCTTGTATTAGACAGGTAAAAGAAATAAATTTCTTGAGAACGCTTCATATTAAGATGTTTGGAGGTGGGGCGAATGGTAAGAGGAAGAGGATTAAATATGGGAGATGCTATTAACATTTTATCTAACACTATAATTTACTGGTATTTGCAACAATAATATCCTGAGGTTCCACGTCCGTATGGGGGTTTAAGGAATGCTAAGCATAAACAGTATTGTTGAACCTGTAAGTTCCTGAATTCATGTGGTGTGACAGTGTGAAGTTTCTCTGCATTTTTAACATCTATTGCTGATGTTGTTCCTTTTGTTCTGTGTCTCTAGATGCTGAAACTATAGATACATCTTTGTCCATTTGTCCCTACATCCCTCATTAAAAAGTAGATATAGTGTCAGGCAATATTTGAATTATTTTAGGTAGGTTTCCTGCCTGTTTTCCTTCCTCCCATTACTGCAGACTTCATAGCTATCTATAATAATGAACATTGCAGCACTAGCCCAAAGGGATTTAAAACTCCTAGATTGCTGTTGAATACTGAGAATATTTTTTCAAGGTAAAGAAGGGTGTTTGCAAATTTAAAGATTATTTCTCCACAGCATCATGTACCAAGAGGGTTGATTATGGATTAGTAAGGATGTTTTTCTACAGAACTTTAGAAGAATTTGACCTGAGCTTCACACTGGCAGAAAGTCAGGGAAACAATCTACTCTCTTGGATTGTGTTAAAATGTCTCTTAGCCCTTTCAATCCAGGGAAATTCAGATTTGCACCAGTTCTGTGGCTTGCAATTAGTAATTATCATCACAGACACAGAAGGGAAAATGGGCGAATAAGAGAAATAAATTTAATTTATAAAATATAGGAAAGAAATTATAATTTACTTGTATAAAATTCAGTGCAAGGGCAAGCTGCATTGTTCAGTGCAATGATAAGAAATTGATGAAAATATATGATACATGTAATTTCTCAGAAGCTAATATGTGCTGAACAGAGTGATCTTATTTGATGCATTCCTTCATTTCCTCAAGACGTGGCAGAGTGGGAGCTTACAAGCATCTGGATGTGCTGTAATTTTATTTAAGACATTCTTACACAAAACTGGTCTGTAACTTGATTTTTTTTTACCTTAGCTGAACTTAGAATCCCAGAATGATTTGGGTTGGAAGGGACTTTAAAAGATCATCCCGTTCCAACCCCCCTGCCATGGGCAGGGACACCTTCCACTAGACCAGGTTGCTCCAAGCCCCATCCAACCCCTGGCCTTGAACACTTCCAGGGATGGGGCATCCACAGCTTCTCTGGGCAACCTGTGCCAGTTGCCTCACCACCCTCAGAGTAAAGAATTTCTTCCTAATATCCAATCTAAACCCATTCTCTGTCAGTGTGAACCCATTCCCCCTTGTCCTTGCACTACATGCCCTTGTCCAAAGTCCCCCTTCAGCTCCCTTGGAGCCCCTTTAGGCACTGGAAGAGGCCCCAAGATCTCCCCAGAGCCTTCAGATACATATCCTACATAATCTCTTTGCAGACAAGTACTTCTCTGATGCTTGTGTCCTTGTTTGGAATCTGGCAGCTGTCTGTACTTCTCCAAAGCTTAAAATTCTCCTTTGCTGTGAGAAACACAGGAAACTGGGTGGTATTCAGGCAGAAACAGTAAATTTCTTTAATACTCCTGCACTGCTGTGCTTAAATGTCTCATGTTAAAAGTATTACAGACTAAAAGATCTCCTGTTACAAATAGTATAAGAAACTTCCTTCTGGATATTGCATTGTAGAGCTTAATTGCTTTTTAAGTAAAAAGAAAAAGAACTAAAAACTGGAATAGTAGCTTTGGTGGTTTGAAATGTGCTACTGCTTAATTTTAAACCCATTAGAATGGCTTAGGTTTGTATGTTGTTTTTTTTTTTCAGATCAAAAAATGGGACCAGTTCTAGTATCCAAAATGGAGAAAGTTGTTTTCGTAAACACTTGCAAAAGTTAAAAAAAACCCAAACTACAAAACCACCAAAACCCCAAAAAATCTGTTTCTATTTCAATAACTTCAAAGAAAAAAGTACTAGGGGATAGGGACAAGGGGTTGTTTTATTCTTTAAAAATGTATTATTATTCCAAGACGGTTATTTAAGGGGGTCTTTTTTTTTTTTTGCCAAGTCCTGAGGCCTCCATCAGGTAAAACCATGATGTTATTGTTTGTGGTAACTCCTTGTGAAACAAATCTGTAAAATGATTCAAGGTGGTACTGTGCCCTTCACTGCAGGGTTTCAAACTGATTATCCAGACTTATACTGGCTGAGAGGATAAAGCCTCTTACAGAAATATGATCATACTTATGGTCAATCCTGCTTGCACTTTAGAGAGAAAATCAGTTTCTTATAACTGCTGACCTTTTATATCAGTCTAATTTTCAATTTAGATTTCATGATAGAACATTTTAAATTCTCCCAAAGATGAGATAGATGGGCCTTTTGCAGCCTCTTTTGTGCTTCGAATTTTATCTGTCTGAGTCAGAGTACCTTAATTCTGCTTTTTCAGTAACATTTTGTATGTGTTTCCATAGGGATGAGGGGAAATGCGTAGAAGGAATTTTGGAGATCTTTGATATGCTCCTGGCCATGACCTCAAGGTTCCGAGAGCTGAAACTGCAGCACAAGGAGTATCTGTGTGTCAAGGCAATGATCCTCCTCAATTCCAGTGAGTATGGGGTCGGGTCTAATACTCACCAAATTGTACTTTTTTTTCCACGGTATCTGGGAAATCAGCCTCAAAAATGGAGAAATATCAAGTGAGATAAAACTGTTGAAAGAGGATAAGAGAAAAGGACTTCTCTCTGATAGACTGTAAAGATTGTTTGATTGCTCGAGAAACTTCCAGGCTGTATCATTTGCTGGATTTAGGATCTATGTCCTGTTGTAAGAACTGCACAAAAGACCCAAAGTGTGAAAGCTTCTCACAAGGTGGGGCCCATGGCCCAGGCTGTGGGTCTGTCCTTTTCAGTGGGAACTTTTGCTCCCATCTCTCTGGATCCTGCTCATGTGTAAAGTTGTTGTACAGCTCTACAAACGTGTCCTTAATTCCTATTTATAGTAAAGCTAGTTACTCAACCGAGTCATGATTAATTGGGCTTAAATATTCCTATTTAACAGTAGTTAGTTGGTAGAAATGATTGAAAGTACTCAACAGTTCTGCAAGATGAATTTCAGGACAGTAGCTTTGTTTTGCAAGTTTTTACACAGGGCAAGGAGTAGTGTGTGTTTGCTAGTTTAGGGTAGTCTGCAGTAAAAATGATTTTTGGCCCCCCAGAATGTTTTGTAGTTAATGTTGTCAAAATAATGTAACAACAAAATAACAGCTAAACTATTTACATCTACTGCTTTCAGCAAGAAGCTGCTGCATAATTCTTAGTCCAATACTGAAGGTGAATAGTCCAGCTGCCCACTTATCCCACTTTTCTGCCGACTTGTTTGGGTGGGAGTGTTGATCTGCTGGAGGGCAGGAAAGCTCTGCAGAGGGGTCCAGACAGGCTGGATTTGTGGTCAGAGACCAGTGGTGTGAAGTTCAACAAGACCAAGTGCTGGGTCCTACACTTTTGCCACAATAAGCTCGTTCAGTGCTACAGACTGGGGGCAGAGTGGTTGGAAAGCCATGATGATGATGAGAGGAAATGGGATTTCATGAGGATGAGAGATTTCAGTGATGATGAGAGGAAATGGCCTCAAGCTGCACCAGGGGAGGTTTAGATTGGATATTAGGAACAATTTCTTCACCAAAAAGGTGGTCAGGCATTGGAAGAGGCTGCACAGGGAAGTGGTGAAGTCACCATTTATGGAGTGATTTAGAAGAGGTGTAGATGTGGCACTTGGGGACATGGTTTAGTGGTGAGCTTGGCAGTGCTGGGTTAAAGGTTTGACTCAGTGATCTTAGAGGTCTTTTCCAACCTAAATGATTCTGTGATTCTATGGATACCCTTATTTCAAGAACAAAAGCTGTTCTTTTTTTCCTAAAATACCCACCACAATCAAGCAGCCAAAAAACCCAACAAAAAACTCACATGTAATCAGCCATATTTTCTTGAGAGGCTCACTTCTCAAAAAATCTCTCCTTTTACCTCTCCCTACTCTTCTTTCCTGTCAAAATCTTTCGTTCCTAATTTTCAAGCTGTTCTGGAACTCTGTCGTTCCATAAATGTCTCTGGAAGGATTTTGTTGTTGTTGTTGTTTGGTTTGATTTTTTTGTTTTGTTTTGTCCCAGATCTCTTCTGCTTTTATCAATAATGTTATTGTGTGTTTCCAGATCTTCCTAGTGCTGATTTCTTCTCTTCCTTCTCCATAACCCCAATCTCTTTTTTTTGTTTGTTCGTTTTTGCCGACTTTTAAGATTTTTCACTGCAGACACGTCAGAAAAAAAATCCACAGTCATCGGCTTTTTCCCTTCCTCATGAGCAGCAAATATTTTCTTTCTCTTCTCTGGTTAGGCATGTTTCCCTTGTCAGCAGAAGAACCTGAAAGCAACAGGAAGCTGCATCACCTGCTTAACGTGGTCACAGATGCTTTGGTGTGGGTTATTGCGAAGAGTGGGATCCCCTCACAGCAGCAGACAACTCGTCTGGCCAATTTGTTGATGCTCCTCTCTCATGTCAGACACGCAAGGTACGTTTTACAGAGTGCATGTAACATGTAGGGCATCAGTGTTTGTTTATTACAGGAAAAAAGGAAGGGCAGAACTCCAGAGCACTCCTGAGGGAATCCTCTTCACCTCTGTCACTGGGAGGCTTTCCTTCCTAGCACAACAAAACAGGCACTATGCTCAAGTGCTTGCTGGCACTCAAAAATGGTGTGATATTAAAATGCTGTCTTAAGCTTATCACATTCAATTGTTCGTTATGTATCTGCCTGATATAACAATACATAACAATAACAACACAAATTCAGCCTTTCAAAAAAAAACCAAAACCAACCCCACCCAGCCATCAAAACTCTTCTGTCTAAAACAAAAATCTCCTCCAAAACTGGTCTGCAGTGTGGGCTTTGGTGGAGCAAAGTGAACTTTGGGTGCCATGTTTTTCCCAGACCAATTTGCTGTCTTTTGTTTGGAACGACAGCATTTTTGCCAAGTGACTTATGCTACAGCAATGCCAGGCTCTTGCTTTTCCCATGGGAAGCAGCTCCTCTTCTCCCTGCCTCATCCTGGACCTCCTTGAGCTGTTTATCTTTGTGGTACAACAGAGTGAAACGCAGGGTCCTACAAACAGATGCTTTAATTTTCAGGCTGTTTGTAATTTAAAATATTACCCAGAGGCCAGCTATTCACTGGGTCTTACAGCTTGATTTTGGACTGTGTGTCCAGGGAAGATGGTCCTGAGACCAGGCTGGAGCATGCAAAGGAGAGCTGGGCATATCTATAGGGACACTGGAAAAGGGACGGCCACCTCTCTTCCTGATAGAGCAGGTGGCAGCAGCGGGGACCTGACTGTGCTGAAGGCAGCTTTTAACAGTCAGTTTGTGAACTGAGGGTGAGTTTGAGAGCTGGCCTTGCAGAAACTCCAGCACCAGGCAGAGCTGAACCTGTCTCATGTCTGTGATGCAGTGCCATCACCTGGATTGCCCTCTGTGGTGTGACTTATTGTCACAGCTTTGCAGGAGGTGTTCTGGCATTCTGTGAATAAATATTGTGAATCTTTGCAAAATTTTTTATGTTTTCTCATTAAACCAAGACTTCTTATGCTTCTTATTTCTCCCTCAGCCAAAATCTGGAGGATACTTGTTGTGTCCTGTCTCCTTTATGTTCCTTAGTGCTGGTCAGTCAATTAGACTTTATCCTGGAAATAATTGATGCACTCAGTCTTGATAACCAAATGACGTAGGAATCTTGAGAGCTGGGTGTAGGAGAGGGGCTGCAATTTCTCCTTTACCATTAACATATTCTTAAGTCTTGAATTGTAGCAGAACCTTGTTTATCTGGAAGCACTGCCCCCCTCCCAGTCCAACCCACTAGGTCAGCTATGTGCCAGCTGTCTGCTGCTATTTCCATGGGGATAAATTTGGTGATGAGCAAATATCCTTAGATTTCAACCCCTTGAGTGCATTTGTTGTATAAATATGTGTGACTGCAATGATACTGTTAGTCCAAACCATGATACAGCACTAGGTGTTCAAGTTAACAAGGTATCGTTGTGTCTTGATGAATAACAAAAAGATTACTTTTAAGCTCTGTAGCCATCTGCAAAATCTGACATTGGACATGCAGAGAGTAAACAAAGTGCTTGAAATTAGCCAGGGTAATTCTCAATCCTCAGCCAGGTAGGAGAGGTAGGTAGTCAGTAAATGCATGTAGTAAATTCCCCTTTTATACAAAGATTCAGTGTGTGGCCTCCCACATTTACAGCATCCAAGAGGTTTTATCTTTCAATAGGGTGGTACATCTGAATTATTTCCTGAAGTCAGTTTGTGTGGTGTAAAACAAATCTTGTTTCTCTAAATAGTAAAACATTCACCCTTAAAGTATTGGGTTGTTGTTACTGTTGATAGTGGTTAAGTGATCTCGGGGATCACAGCAGCTAAATCCTCCTAGCTCCAAACAAAAAAAGAACTCACTTGAAGCCGTGAGCGTGTTTTTCTTTTCTGCACTGTTGGAACCAGATCTCTGACTTACTTTCTGCTCTCCTGCACAGTAACAAGGGAATGGAGCATCTCCTGAGCATGAAGTGTAAAAACGTGGTCCCAGTGTATGACTTGCTGCTGGAGATGTTGAATGCACACACTTTCCGAGGGCAAAGGAAGTCCCCAGCCACACACCCCGAGTTTGGCTCCTTAGAACAAATGGAGCCTGGAGACAGCCTGCGAAACGGGGCAGCCCAGTAACTGTGTCGAGACCTGGGAATGTGAAGCCTTTTCAAAACTGTGGGAGAAAACAGAACTGCTGTGACGGGGCTGCTGAAGTGTGACCTGGTGTGAGTTCTCATGTCTTCTGGATTTGCACATGGGTGTCTTGGGAACAGCTGTGGGATGCACACCTCTGTCCGTGCTTCTGACATTGTAACAGCTGCACTTTTACAGTGCCTTTTCTGAGACTCTTCAAAAGCACCTTATGAAATCAAGCCTCAGAACAGCACTGTGGGACAGGGGATTACTGCCTCTCCTTCTCAGAGGCAGGTGAACTGAGACAGAGTGGTAAGGGACTGTTCTGAGGTGGCAGAAGAAGCCTGTGCCAGAGCTTGGAGTGAGCACCAAGGTCTCTGCCTCCCACAGCAAGGCTTTTTAAGCACTGATGGGACAATCTCCTCTTTCGGCATGGGATGGTATGAAATGTAGAGCATTATTATTTGGGACAGATCTGTTTACCTGTGTGTGCTGGTCCCTGGGGAATGCCTGCTCTGCAGCTGATCTAAAGTGCCGAGATATGAACAGTGTAAAGGAGTTTATTCTATTCCTAAATATGCAATGGCTGTAATGGCCTTTGTTTGTAGGTTATTTGAAATAGATTCTAGGGCCAGTTCAGAGCCTCTTCAGAAAGTTTAAACTGAGCTTAAGTTTGTATTTTGTGAGCCTGTTCTTTACACTCACAGTATTATCCGTGTATAATTCTTCAGTGCTTTAAACAATGACCAAACCACCTGGATATTTCAGTCAATGCCTACCTTTGAAATGTGTTTTGTCTGTGAGATTAACATGTTGTTTTATATATTTATTAATGATGTTAAATCTGTTCTAATAATTAGGTTCAAGAGGTTGCTCTGTGAATATTAACTGTTTGCATTTGTATATGATCTGCTAATCAGGCCTTGTGAAATAGGTTAGAAACAAACCATCTTCCCTTCCCTTTTGTGGAATTCTGCCCTGCCCACCCAAAACTTTTTGCAGGGTATGAGGAAGTGGATGGGAATATAAACTGGGACCTCTTTTTGCCTGCTGCCCTGAGGTTTGCTGCTTGCTTGTTTTCAACTCGCATGGCACCTTATGCTGTGGTTTCATAACTGGTATAGGAGCCCTCAAAGAGTGAGGATGGGGATAATGGTCCTAGCACTACTTTGCTTTGCAAGTGTGATGACTTGTTTGAATTTCACTGAAGATGTAGTGGGTTTAAACTCCCTCATTGTGCTGATTTCTGCATGTGTTTAAGCTGCACTGAGCAAAAACATCCAGGTGAAATAGCCTGGCTGACGGCCCCAGTGATCAGCAGGGTGGCATCATTCATTCTGGCAACTGTCACTCTAAATGGATAGCTTTAAATATAACACATGCATGTTCTGGGCATTTCAGGTATGGTGAAATTAAATTAGGATCACACCAAATGTCTATTTTGAGCCAATAAGTCTTTTGGATTAGGACTTTGATTAGTATGTAATAGTAGTATTAGTATTGATTAGTATGTATTAGTATTATACTAGTAAAATATGCCATTTGCATATTTGGAATATTGGTCAAACCTAATCTTGGTGGTTTTTTTAAAGCCAAGGACAGTATTTTTTATAGGAGGAGCATAAAGACTTTTCAGTCAGTTACACAGATCGACTGTCTTGTTTTGATCTTGTACTATACCAGATACTGCTGCTGATCCAAATTTTTACTTGCTACCTTTTTATTGTTTCTAAGAAATTGTAATATAGCAGTGCCCTTCTAATGAGGTGTAATATCTACTACCAAAAAAAAAAAAAAAGAGGAAAAAAGTGAGTAGACTCTGGAATTCATTGGTACTTTCGTTTTGAGGGACATTTTGCTGTGAAACAAACCTGTCTCAGTGTTTCTTGGGCTTGATTGCATTCTGGCCTCAGTGTCTGTTGTATCGTTCTTTCTGTGATTTTCCTTATCCTGTATAATTTTTTTGTTTAATACAGTTTTTCACAGAAATGTTTGTGATTTGTTTGTTTTGCTTTAAAAGTGCTGAATTAATGTACAATCTTGGAACAAACCTCTTAAAAAGAAAATGGGAAAGGCTGGGTATAAATCATGAAATTGGCTTCTAAGTGGAAATTTGCTGTGGATTGACTCTGTAAAAGGGCAATGCTGCAGATTTGTGCCCCGTGTCGTTATTCATATATGCTGCTATTAACACACTGCAAATGGGAAAATGACGTGATTTTAACCTGCTTTTTGTCATGTTGAACACAATTTTATTAAAAGTTACCACTAGTGTTTTAAAACGGTCCAAAGTCAATAGCTGTTGAGTCTGGATTCATGTAGTTGTGTTCAAATTCAGGTAAGGGAAGGTGCCCAAAGGTCTCAAACAGCACAGGGGGGTGTGTGACAGAATGGCTGAACAAGGGTGCCTGTGTCTCTTGAGAGAGATGTTGGGTTTATCACAGGTCTGTATCCCCCAGACCCTCTCAGGTACTGGATTCCTGGTGTGGAGCATCTCTGTGTCCCTGCCAGGCCTGAGCAGAGCAGCCACACTGTTTCCATTTGGATACTGGGGGGCTTTTCCAGTTTCCCTGTGAATGGATGGAGCGCTGAGGACCAGCGGGGGCTGTGAGGAGGGGAGGAGAACGGGGCTGGGTTATTGCTTTCCTTCACTGTTTGGCTGCACATCAACCTTTGTGCCGGGCTGGGGCCTGGCAGAGCTGCTGCTTCTGCTTGGAGAAACTGTGCTGCAGTTCTAGGATGTTGGTAGAGGTGAGAAGAAAATCTGCTTCATGCGGGATGGCTGTTTGCCATGGGTTTAAAAAAAATGAGAGAAAGAAAAGAAAGGAAGAGAGAAAGGGAGAAAGGAAGGGAGAAAAAAAGGGAGGGAGAGAGAGAAAGAAAGAAGGAAAGAAAGGAAGGTCCAAACTTTTCCTTGTGCATGCTGTTAAAAACATGCCAAGGTTCCTCTCAAATCTGGAACTAGAGCCAAATGGTAAAACAACCTTGTTTTTTTACTGATTTGTGTCTAAAGAAATGTGGAGCATTTCAGACAGGTGAAATGCTTTGTCTCCAAGAATGTGAGACCTTTTCCACACCTCTGTCTTCCTGCAAATTACCTATTACCCATTTTTAATGGTGTCACTTTGCCAGTCAGAGAGGAGAGTGTGGTGGAAAGATGTGCAGATGTGTTGAAACTATCTCCCTTGAGATAGTGCCCAACAGGGTGGGTCCTTCCAAAATGGGTAGCAAACTAAGACAAGGTAGCACTTGAAGATCTTTTTTTTTTTTCAATAAATATGCGTATTTCCATCATCATATGTTACTTCCTCACTGACTGAATGACAGATTGATACAGGGATCATTGTGGTGAAAGGAGAGCATCCCTTTAATTGCTGGAACTTTTACTCCTGATGGCTTGGGGAATATGAAAGATATTTGCTGTATTTGCTTCAATACAGTGGTTTAACAGACCCTCAAAATGCAGAGAGCCCCTGGAGAGTTGCCTGTTGATCCTGTTCGAGCTGTCACCAGTGACCTGTTCTGAGGTAAGAATTTTTGTCTTGCTTGGATTTTAGCACAGAATCACAGAGTGGTTTTGTTTGGAAGGGACTTTAAAAGATCATCCCGTTCCAACCCCCCTGCCATGGGCAGGGACACCTTCCACTTTCCCAGGTTCCTCCAAGCCCCATCCAGCCTGGCCTTGAACACTGCCAGGGATGGGGTGTCCAGAGCTTCTCTGGGTAACCTCACAGTTGTGAATCTCTTCCTAACATCTCACCTAACCCTGCCTTCTGTCAGTTTAAAGCCATTACCCTTTGTCCTATCACTTCATGCCCTTGTAAAAAGCCCATCTCCAGCTCTCTCATAGGTCCCCTTTAGGTGCTACAAGTTGCTCTTAAGTCTCCCTGGAGCCTTCTCATTGGTGTTGACTGTTTTGGGAGGAGGGGGTACCTAGAGCTGAAAACAGATTGAGGCCTCATCTCCCTGCCAAAGAAATAAGACTTCAACTCAAAACGAGTTTGGGGCTGGTTGCACTCCTACAAGGCATATGCACAGGTCCTGCTTGCTCTAACTATTGCATCTGTCCTCTCTTCTTAATCTTTTTTCCCTTCCCTGACCACTAGCAACCCACTCCTGAGCAAAATGATGACAAAAAGAAATTGGTGGGTATACAGAATCACTTGTTTAAAGCAGACTTCAGTGTCAGCCTTCAGTGCAGTGATTGCAATCAACTGGAAATAAAATTATTTAAAATAAGTTCAGGGAAAAAAAAGATTTAAGTTATTCCCCAGACTTTTTTTTTGGTGACATTTTGAGATAATTTCTTGAAAGCTCCTCTTTTTATATATTACATCAGCTCAACAATTTGATATAACTGTACATAATGAAAGGAAATTGTAGGCTATGAAATTTTCTTTAGACCTTTTAACATTGTTCAATTTTTTTCCCCCTGCATAGGACCTTTAATGGCAGAGGAACTGAAGATCATGTCAGCAACTGGCTATTAGCTCTTGGCAGAAAGGTTTGCATGGGCATTTGTGACAATCTGGCAATGTAATAATGGTTTAGAGTTGGATGACTTCTACAGAGACAGAAACTTAAATGAGCTCCATCTGAAAGTACTTGTGTTGAAAAGATCAAATAATGATGGCAGAGGGAGAGAGGAGAGTGTGTATGCCTGTGTGAGGGGTGGGGGGGATCCATCATTTACCTCTGGATACAGCACTAGTGTGAGAGCTGTAGCTGTGAAATCGGTGTCTTGGAGCACAAGTCTGGCGCCTCAACACAGCTGTATTACTTCAGTTTAATATCCTGAAAATAAACCATGGTGGGTTTGCCACCATGGCTGGGAAAAAGCTGTCGGTTTGGTCTTTCTCTGAACATCAGAACAACAAAGCAGGTTCATAAATGCCCCTGCCAGAAGATGGGGAATCAGCAAACACCAGTGGAGACAAGTGTAGAAAGGGTGGGACAATTCCCATGGGCTAATCACAGATCTCATTTTCTATGGGTAAGTAAAGTATTACATAAATTAGCTAATTCCTGGGTGATTTTCACTGCAAACAAATACAAAAAGCCTTCATCCAAAGCCCTTACTACTGCATTGAGCTCTCCTCAACCTGCACTTCCCCTTCTCCAGCACTGCCATAACTCCCAGTATAAAAAATCAGTTCAGGGTGGGAAATAGTTCAGCATTTCAAACTAGTAATAAGCGTTAGTTGGTTCGGCTTCATATTCTTCCAGGAAATCACCAACAATTGCAAAGGAAAGGATTTGTGCCACCAAACACAGGCTCCACTTCTGCATTTGTAATTCCTTGCCCTGATAAGCAAAAGAGTGGTGGTGCTTCTTCCAACATTGCTCCACTAGCAAGCAAAGCTGACTTACACAGGAGTGGAAGGGTCAGCACTGTTGGAACATAAAGCTGCTTCCCCCCACCAGACACACCGATAGTCCTGCAGACATTGGCAAAATTTTAATGACAGTACTCAAACTGTACAACTGAGGAGCAGTGGCAATGCTGACTGTACACAGTGTTTTTCCAGCCATTGCCCAAGTGTCAGTCTCATTTGAAAAACAAAGCTTATAAAAATGCACAATTCTCTCCCAAATACTGTACACTATTCAGCAGGTTAAAAACTGAAAAAAATTCTTTCATTAAAAAAGTCATTACACTATTTGTATACATCAAGGATAGTCTACATAATCATGTTCATCTCGAAAATATGTGCATTATAAATCATTTCCATGCAATGCAGCGATTTCTTATTTCAAAAGTGGTATAAAAAGACAACACAGCAGTCCTAACCACTAGAACACTTTATGTCAAACAAAACACATGTGCATCATGTTATTGAATGTGTTAGGTGAACAAAATACAGTAACAAAGATTCAAAAATATGTAATTTCTTTTGTTTCCACAAAGTGACTACAGTACCAAAAGATACAGGTAACGTGAAGTGTGTGCAGTAATCATGTTAAGGAAAGTCCCTCCTCAACTGCTTGTCTGTCATGCTAACCCAAGACAGACTGCTATGTTTAAGATGACTGTGATGTCGTTTCTGCATCTAATAACTCGGTATTCAAACACCTTGCAAGCTTAAGAGCACTGCCCCTAACAAAATAGCGCATCTATTGCATCAAAGTATAAAGTGTGTTGCTTACAGTTTAAAAATCTATAGAAAAAAAAAAAAGAGTCTGTTTTCCGTACAAAAATGTTGAAATTCCGTCAAGATATACATTTTGAGATGTGAAATTTGCTGCTTGATTGATTGACTGATGCTGGCAGCACGAAAAAAAGCACCTCCCAGAGTGTTTTGGTGTAAGCCAGGGCGATTTTAGGTCGGTGGAGGCCCGTTGGTGTATCGCAGCATGGGGTAGAAGGAGCGGGCGAAGTTGTTTGCCTGGGTGCAGCTGTAGTCCTCCTCAGAAGATGGAATCATGCAAGCCAGGAGCAAAAGCAGTAGAAAGAACAACTGGAGAGGTAAAGCTGCTCGTAACACCCGGTAAAAGAAGGAGGGGGACCGAGGGTTTGTTTGCACGGGTTGTGGATGGCTTTCACTTCTGAAAGGGAGAAATAAGGAAAAACAGGCACTTTAGGTTTGAATTAAAGCAGTTGGTTTAGCCCTTTCCAGGGTTCACACGACCCTTCTGAGATGCAGGGCTGTGTATCTACAGGAGAACAAAACACATGAAACACCTTAACCATAATTTGGAAGCGGGCAGGACTGCTCAGTGGGAAGCCAGCTGCTGGTTTTGGTTTACTGTCCTTACTACTGAAGAAGAAACATTTACTTGCAATAGCTTAAAGCCATGTGTTTTTACCCTGTTTTCAAATGCAAACTTAACTTTTCCCAGGAGGGAAACAAACCACTCCAAATACATGGTGAACTATAAAGGAAAGAACCATTCAGACTGATGAGGCTCTTGTCTGCCTTAGCATAACTGAGATCTTTGAACAGGTCCTAAATGCACTGGGGGCTACGTTCTCCCTTTGTCCTTCATGGTCTGTACTAAGTAGCTCTCAATGGCAAGTTTCTTTTTCCAGGTAAAAGGAGGATTAAAACCTAAAATATCCCCCATTTGGCACAAAATGATATTTTCTCAAAAGTAAAGACAAGCCAAGGCTGCACATCACTGCAGAGGCCCTGGAGCAGGAGTGCTAAAGGAATCCATTCACCAAGGTGCAGCCCAGAGATGGGAGGCAGAAATCACCTCCACCCACATGTCATCCTGTGAGGAACAGCTGCCCAGGTTTCTGCTGCCACTCAGCTCATCTCTGCCATATTCACTATCCTTTAAGAGACAGATGAGTATAAAAATAATACCTTGTGCTGCTGCTGTTTCTGCCATCAGCAGTTCTCCTTGCCACAATCTGTTGAGAGAAACAGCTTTTAGTATCCAGCTTTCAGAAACTACAAGGAATTTCTCTTTCTCAGAAAAGACAGTTGTAGACTTTAAAGCCTGGCTGTAAATTCTGTAATAAGGTACACAGATATAAAAGGTAGAATGATTATATTTGAGGAACTTTTACATTAAATCTGTCAAAATATGCTATATGCTGATAGCAAAATATTAAAAAATATACTTGCCTTCTTCACAGCAGGGATGGATTTCTCTGCTTCTGGATTATAGTCTCCTGAGTCCAAGTCATCTGGAACTAGCAGGAATGTTTTTGTATCCTAAAAGATAACAACACTTTCCTCTTTAAAATGCACATTCAAAACTCACAACCAATGAAGTGCTAAGAGCCACCTTTCACTGCCTCTGTAGGTGCACAGCCCACTGCCTCTTCCCAGATGCACAGCCAGTGGTGAACTGATGCTCCAGTTCTCTGGCATAAAGAAATGCTTTGCTATGCCCAGCCTGAAGGAATTGCAAAGGAACAGGTGTATACAGGTATTAACTTGAAAATATCTCTATCTGACAGCTCTCAGGGTAAGCAACCCATTGCTATGAACTACAACTCCTATGTGTTCATTACACACTTCCAGCCTGATACTTGGTCTGGATAATAAAAATTCAGGTTGGAAGGGACTTCAGGGAAGCCCAGCTAGTCCAATCTCTTGTTCAAAGTCAGGCCAGTTATGAGATCTGACCAAAAGCCTTACTGAAAGCTTTATCTCTGCTCTTCAAACCCCTCAAGGATGGAGGTAGCACAACCTGCCTGAGCAATCTCTTACAATACTGTGCCAGCCCTGTGGTGCTGAATTTTTTCCTCCAGCCACACTTAATCGTTCTTTTTTCAGCTTTTAAAGGTGGAAGAACTTAAGTTTTAAGTCAGCCTTTTACAAAAACCTTTACTCTTAGTATGTTATTACTTTTCATTAAGGAAGGTGCAGGAACGAGTTTTAAAATTCTGACTCACCAGATTTCCTTGTATTGTTTTTAAGTCATGAGAGACTTGTTCAATAAGCTGTTTCAGTTTTGTTCCAATTACATGGACCTTCTCTTCCTCTTCAATGTAGTCACCATCTGATTTAAGCAGCAGGTAAGCAGTGAGTTCTTGAAGGGAGTTTACATTAAGCTGTTGCTCCAGCAGCTCTTTCTCCAGTTGCTTAGAACAAACAAACAAAAACCAGTGCAACAGACTGTTACTCTCAACTTTAAGGATGTTGTCGCAAAAGGAGGAATTCTGAAGGCTTTAAAGAACAACTCAACCTGCCTGACAATCCACACTACATAGGAATGGCTATTACAGCTACATAGGAAAAGAAGTTCTCTAGAAGAGACTGGTTGTACCTGCTTGAAAACATTTAAAAATAGTTCTAGCAGTGGGTAAGTCATATAGAGAAGACATTAAATTTTGGAAGTCTTACTCCAGCAGAAAGACTGTTCAAAAGCAATTTAATTATGATGTGTAATGGAAAAATTGCCTCATATAAGCAATATCTTGGTCCATTTCAGAAACCATCCACATGCCTGACTACAGCAGGTTCAAGGACAGATTGCAGACATCCTGAGACATAAACATCCTGCTCTTATTTTGTGGTGAGAGCTACTGACTCACTGGAAGAGCTGAGGTGCTGCAGTTAAGACTACACTTACCATTAGCTCCTTTTGGCATTCCAGTGTTGTATTGAGGTCAGCATTTGGATCTGTGACTTGTGCTTCATTCCTTCGGCTTTCAGCACTTGCTAACCACAGGATTAGTTTCTGGCTCTGGTCATGGAAGTCCTAGAGAAACAGAAGATATGCAGATAAGAGAAAAAACATCTTTGTAGGCTTTGCCTACAAACAAAATGCCCAGCCCAGATTAGAAAGTCAACATAAAATTCACAATTAGGGAGGGTACAGAATAGGTTTCTAATCTATTCCACCTATGTAATAAAAGGATATTTATTATCCAGTTGAAAGATATTTCTACCAAACCCTTTAAACCCAACAGAGTCAACTTTATAAGAGAAAGTGTCTTGGATTGTGAGTAACTGTTCCACTGATGTGCAGGAATTTCCCACCTGCCCTCTCCCCTTATCTACCCCTCACAGTAGCATCCCAGAGAGAGTTTTCCCTTATAAGCTGGCACGTGGTATGCACCTGGCAATTCAGTAAGGCTTGTTGTAAACCTTTCCTCCAGCTGTCCAGTGCACGAGTTGCCTTCTCCCAGTGCAAGTTCACCTTCCGAAGCCTGTTCTGAAGCTCCTTGAACTCTGTGCTATCCGCTTTCTGGAATTCTTTGCTGCTCAGGTTAGCAGAAAGCAACACTGCTTTGTAGTTATCAAATGCTTTAAGCATGTCCTGGTAGAAAAAGAGGATTAGGAACTTTCATGAATGTTGAGAAACACGTTTTTTATTTACAATAAAACTGCGCACTCGAAAGAATCACAGGTATTGGGGAAAGCTGTTTGAATCTGGTGGCTTTTCAATACTGCTAAGAAACACATTAAGGTAGATGGCCTGCTTTATGTTATTTTCTTTTTAAAGCCAAAACCTTCATTTTAAAAAAATTAATCTGTCTGGGCTTGTGCTTCTTCCTAAGTCACAGGCATTATGGCTTAATCCACATCTGTCCTTCATTACTCTGAGCTGCCTCTTTCCCTGACATTTGGACAAATATTCCCATACGTCATCACAGGGTATTTCCTCTTAATTTATAAAGGTTTTGCCACCTCAGAATCCTAGAATAATGCTGAAAGGGACATCTGGAGGTCTGTACTCCATCCTCCTGCTCCAAGTAGGGCCAACTTCAACTCTGAGCAGGCTGCTCAGGGTCTCATCTGGTCAAATTTTGAGTATCTTGCAGGATGGAGACTGCCAGTCCCATTGTTAGAAATTCTTTCTTCTCTTTAGTCAGAGTTTCTGTCAGCCCATTTCTCTGACTTGTGCAGGTCCCCCCAAAAGCAGTCCTTCCTGCTTCCTTCCTCTCCCTTAGAATTGCAGGGGGAAATAATATGGAATTTGTGAAGTCCTGGCTGTATCAGCTAATCACCTTTATGTTAAGGTAGAGCCTGTATTTCTGAAGGTTTTTTAAAAAAATGAATGCTGAACAATACCCTGCACCCTCAGCTTTACAGTTTGAATCAAGGGTACTCAGTCTTTTTCAAGTTGCTCTTGCAGTAGAAAAATAAGAGCTGCAGGATGAATCCTGCAAAGCACACAGCTCAGACTGCTTTCCTTAGCAGCCTTTCTAACAAGAGTCTCAGTCTAGATATTCTCAAGATCTGCATCCCACTTGCTGAAAACTGCTGGTCTAAATCACATTTTACCCAACAAAGAATCTTGCCTCCCTCCTCCAATCAACAATTATTTTTTTTTTAATATCAGACAAAGCAAATGGTCCATCACAGACTTCTGAACACCAGTAAACCAGTCTGCAGGCAGACTGGCCTTATCCTTATCCAGGGCAATTGGGATGTCCTGACATCTCATGAAATTCACCTCTTAGAGTGTGCTTGCTCTTTTAGACACCCCTATAAAGCCAAGCTGTCTGAAAAGGGGATTTACAGCCAGCTGGACTCCTCTTAAGCAGATGCAGGAGAGAGAAGTGAAGCTCTGCTCCCTGAAGAGGTCAGACACCCAACCCCAGGCTAAAGACAAGCATGTCCCTCCACCCAAGAGGCACCACCAAACCTTTCCTAGCACTTGGTGCCTAAGCCAGATCATCTGATGGAATCAATCTTACTGGAGTGCAGTTATTCTCCTTGGCCTAAGGACTACTCCAGGACACTTAGGCTTAAGCATACTCTCAGTATGCCTAAGAAATCCCTCCTCTCTCCTGCAGAGTATCTTGTGTGTGAGCATCATTCCAAGAGTGATGCCAAACTGACCAATAACCTCAGGATTTGGGTGACTCCATAGGAGGCTACTGGCCAAAGGGTGAGCACACAAGGATTTTGCACTTCCACAGCTGTCAGGAACACTTAACTCTCTCAGAGTTCAACCTCAGGCATTTTGTTACCGATTCCCGGGGACCAGCACTTACATGTACCCTGGTGACCTGCTGGTTCAACTTGCAGACCTGATGTAGTCTTGGTTTATGGAAGCTGAGTCATAGGAGGCAACATAGTATGACCCCACATGCTGTCAAATGTTCACGTTATTGTTTCTCTAACTGTTCTGTTACTTGGCTGAAGACCAGCAGAGACTGAATTAATTTTGTTTCTTGTTTATAACTGATATATTCTATCCAAGGAGAAATCTGCATTTGCCTAACAAAAAAATGCACATTTTAAAAGGATCAGTCTTTCAACTATTGGGCAAAGGTGCTATTTGGAGCTAACATTTTTTGCAAACACCATATTGCTAAAACCCACAGCTTTAGAGCAGATCTTTCTCAGCCTCCCTATTGGAACTACACCTTTCATTCAATTGAAAAAAAAAATCAGCCTAGACTTTGCAGCCTGTTGACCTGGCTAATTTTCAGTCTGTTTCTGGTTTGCATAGAGGGACATGGCATAAGGAAAAGATGGTGATATCACTCTTCAAGAAGACAAAGGGGTTTATTTCAGCTTGACTGACTGCCTGCTGTATCCAGGCCTACTGTCTGCAAATCTCTGCAGATGAAGACAGAAGCACCTTGCCTAACAAGGTGCTTCTCAGCTGAGAGCAGTTTAGTTCCCCTGTGCCACTTGCACATTCCTACTGGCATCTGTGCTGCCCAACAGATCCCAGGGGCACAAACACAGTGATAAAGAGCATCAGCATCTTGAAATCCCACTTCTCAGTACACCATAACTTACTTTCAACTTCTTGACCCTTTGTTCCAATGCCTGCATGCTCGTTGGAATTTTCCCTTTTTGCAGCTCTTCCAGCTCTTCCTCGGTTTTATCAAGCCAAGCAGAGATGTCGCTGAGATCTGAGTCCAGCTGCTGCCACTGCTGCAATTTCTGTTTCATCCTAAGTTTATTTCTGAGGTCTTGAGCTTGGATGAGCTCCCACCTATCAATAATGCCTACAAATCATAGAATAAGATACATGTAAAACTTCAGTAATGTGCAGAGTGTGTAAAACTGATGCAAAAAGTAAATTATTCTCAAATCTACTCAAGGCCAAATAATTGCTGTCATGTATTACTGTTATCCAGACACATTTTTTTCTTGAGATTCTGCAGCCTGAAAATTTCATGTTACTGGTCAAGTTATCCACACAGCAATGCTACAAAGGATTTTAATCACATTAATGCACTTAGAAGAACAGAGCAAGTCTGAGGAGATGGAATTCAATGAGTAGAGCTGTGATTTGGCAGACACCAAAATCCATCACAGGACAAATGTGATCCAGCAGTTAGGACTTGGGTCTGTGTTTTATGTCTACATGGAGCTGCTGCAGTGAGTCATGAAGATGATCAAAGGGCTGGAGCACCTCTCCTCTAAGGACAGGTTGAGAGAGCTGGAGCTGCTCATCCTGGAGAAAAGAAAGCTCTGGGGAGACCTTAGAGCCCCTTCCAGTGCCTGAAGGGGCTACAAGTGAGCTGGAGAGGGACTTTCGACAAAGGCATGGAATGATAGGACAAAGTGGCTTTAAACTGACAGAGGGCACATTTAGAATAGAAATTAGGAAGGAATTCTTTACTCTGAAGGTGGTGAGGCACTTGAAAGGAGAAGTTGTGGATGCCCCATCCCTGGAAATGTCAAAGGCCAGGTTGGATGGGGCTCTGACCAACCTTGTCTAGTGGAAGGTGTCCCTGCCATGGTAGAGGGTGTGGATCTAGATGACCTTTAAGGTCTCTTCCAACCCAAACCATTCTATGATTCTATGTTTCATCAATTCAGTGGTAAAGGACATGGAGTTGTCACCTGTGCAATCACTAACAGTATTTCTAGAAGCACATCTAAGCCCTTCTCAGAGCTTTTCCTATTCATCCCATGTATGGGACACAACCCTGGGCCATCTGTGAGACCAGAGACATAAACAAAGCAAGCTGGTGCATCTAGCTGCAGCATTCTTACCACAATTCTCTTTTGTGATTCCAGTACAATGTATTATTACAATCTCAAGCACCTGAAACCAGGAATGAGGTCCTAAAAGGTTAAGAACCAGCTTGTTGGTCTATTTGGATAAAAGGACCACAGGGAAGAACAGAATATATTACCAGCTTTGACAAAACACTTCTGCAAATGGGTGCTGTAGCATCTTGTTATATGGAGTACCCATAGCTCAACACAGCAATCTATATTTTAGACAGAGACACACTTCTTTGTTTTGAAATCTAATTAAAATTCTCTGAAGTATTCAGTATCACACAAAAGTGAAATTGTTCCAATTCACTACAACTAGCAAAGAGATAGAAGTATATTATGAGGGAGAAAAGTCTTAATTCTGGCAGAAAATGTAACAGCTTAGAACAGCACATGTGGGTTGGACAGAACTGGGTGAGAAGGCAGCTCAGTGAAACTTGGCAAAATACATTAACTGAGATTATAGCAGTTTATTTCAATTTTGTTCCCAAGGCAAATGTGCTGAATTTCTGCCCCCAGCGTCAGAGGACAAACACCACAGCCCCAAAGCCATTCCCATACCTGGCTGCTTCTCTGCTGCTGCTATATTCATGAGCTCTTGGTCATCTTGGGGCTCTTCATCACTCATATTAGCAGATGGAGTTTTCTCTTTGCTGCTGCTGCTTGCAGAGCTGAGCTGCTTCACCTGGAAGGACATTTTGGTGGGTGAGCCCTGCAGGTTAACAAGTTGTCAAAGGTTAAACTTATTTTGTATTACTTTGAGGTGGCTGGGCTGCTGCTGAGCTCTTGCATGTCAGATTTAGCACTAGGCTTCTGTGTCTCTACTAACGGTTCATACTGGTTCTCTGTGCCTCTCCAGTAAACAAGAACACTCCATAGTGGTGCTAATTATTGCAAGACTGGACATGGTAAATTAATTGCTTTTGCACTGCATGTACCAGACAATGTACATTTGCTGACGCTCTCTGTTGGATTCTGGGTCTTGGCAATATTGACTCTAAGGCTCCAAGATTGGATTAGTGATGACAAAAGCAGCCAGATATCAGTACCATCCTGTCTGGAAGAGTGTTGACAATCTGTCCAGATCCACTGAGCCTGGCAGCTGCTGGCAAAGCCATGGCTGGCAAACAGCGACCAAGGCAGAGGTACCCACGAACAATAAGCCATTTTAGCACATTTTTTAGTGCCTAGAAGCAGATTAAATGGTGTGTTGCATGCTAGAAAAGGACCCTTCAAGTCTGTCTGCTTAGGAAAGAGAGATATGTCAGTAAGTAGCAAGAGAGGGTATTCACACTCTCTCCTTCGTGGGGGTTAAATTCTCTTAGACTTGTCCTATGACAATTGATGATGGAAGTTCCTCTAGACACTGACTCTGACCAGGAGCCCAACACGATTGTTCTGAATTGCTTTAAAGAAGCTTTTCTAGCACGTGGATAGAGACTCTCACTGGTTACCTGAGCCACCAGAAATAATGTCTGAGTTTGCATGAAGTGAACATTCCCCCCACATTCCCCCCCAAACATTCTTTTCCTTGATGCTGGAGAAGGGAAGAAGATAGAGTTACACAGAACAACAAACAGATTGTGTAGAACAGGTTCAGTGCTCACAGAGCCTCAAACTCACATAGTCTGGCTTATAGGGAGTACTTGTCTCTGGACCAGACAATACATTTCCAACCATCTCTGCCTGATTATATCTGTGTTTCCTGCAGACTGGGCTACCTGGAGAATGCCAAGGATGAGCTTCTGAAACAGACTTTCCTGAAACAAATAAAAACAAAACCATATACCATGAGTGCAAAATCCCATTTCCACAAAGAAGCTGCTGCTTTGTTTAAAGTTAGAAAGCGCTTTGAATAAAATGGCATCAAGTTATGGCATAAAAATGACAGTTTTGCAGCTTTCCTTGCAAAGCATGCACATTTGCAAAACATCAACAGTGTTTCAAAGGTAATGAGATGAGAGCCATGCAGTTATGGGACATTCTGTTTTCTTCTGGAAAATGCTTGAATACAGGTATGAGTAGTCAAAAAACAAAAGAAAAAGGCTGCACCGTGGTTTTGGAAAGTTTGCATCCCAACAATACCATCACACATCTGCAATGCATGTCAGTAGGGACAAGTACAGACATGTCCTGAATTGGAGAACGTTTGTTCTGGATTTAACAGACAGGACACACACGGTTCTGTCATGCACCGCAAAAAGTACTTGCAGAGTTGGAGCTACTGCCTTATGCAACCAAAATTAGAAACAACCAAAAAAGTGATACTACCCAGAGCAAACCACCGAGAAAGTACCAAAAGATCGTTACAACGAAATGCACACTTAACCACCTCGGCATTTACCAGGCAAAATCTAAATGGTATGTTCTGGACTGCTTTGTAATGTACATGTGGATACTGCAGCGTAAGAACACCATGACAGGATGAGACATGGTGTCCACACAAGGCAGGAAGTCAGACATTACATATGAGAGAGGTTGAGGAATATAGCGTGCAGCACAGGGAGATCGCCATGTTCAGACACATGCATTAGCAGGTGCCTACCAGAAGATGCTTTCAAAGTTTTTGTGGTCATTTTAAGATATGCCTCAGGGTTTTCAGTGATTTCTACATCTGAAAAAAGAATAATGTCATTTTCCTCACTATTCAGTATTTTCCAACTATTAAAAACAACCGAAACGAGGGACAGCAAAGACAAAGAACAAAATAAGTGGTTGATACTATTTTCAAACATTTTGAAAAAGTAACGTTTCTAAAAACCTAACGTTCCTGAAGACAAAAGCTTGGTTTAGACAATACCATTCCCTTCATCAAGAGATCTAAGAGATGAGACTGCTCACATCTATTAATGGTACTTGAAAACCAACCAACCAACCATGTGGGAGCAAGACTTCAATCCCCCTCCCTTCCCACACAGGGACATCCTGCAGTTGTCCATGTCAAACCAAATCGCTGGACATTGGTTCTCACCTGACAGAGCACTGTAGTATGTTGCTTCTTCATCATCTTCATGAGAGGAAGAACCTCCCACATCACCTGTGTGATCCCACTCGAGTGGGATGGAGTCAACACTGACAGGGGTTTCACAGCCTGATCTCTCGTGACCTTGAGTAGGGGGCACAAGGTGGCAAAGGGACTGTGCTGATGAGGGCCCCTCGCTGATGGCCTTCTTATGCCAGGGATCGTTCTGGATTTCTCTGGAGTCTTCTTGATCTGTCTCATTTTCAGAGTTATCTTTTTCATCGTCCAATCCCTACAAATAAGTAACAATTATCGCATATTAGTAAAATTTACAAGAGATCTACACTGCTTAATGAGCTAATGGTTGAGCCACACAGGACAGTCTGTGGTCAGCTGCAGAAATCAAAGATCACATGCCTAAAATTAAAAGGAGACATCATTTCTGCCTCCTCCTCTTTTCCCAAAACAATCATCATCAGCAGCTACCTCTGCTCTTTCAAGACACTCAACCACCACCTTAATATCTCTCTTCAGTTTGCAGGGAGGGGTACCCAGCTCCAAATGGACTTCAAAGGTCAGCAAGGAAACAAAACTCAGGCAGGGGTGAACAGCTACTTGTAGTTGTTCATGTTACTTCCTTCACCTGCCTTTCTAACAGATACTCTTTCTTTTTGAGCCAAAGCAAACTGAGAATCATCTGAATGTTCCCAGGGAAAAGCAAAGTGCGTGTTGCTCTCCCCATTCAGTGTTCTCACAACAAAGCAGACAGAAGGAGACTCACAAATATATAAAGAGATATTCTAAGCACATTACTGAAATTACAGAAAACTAAGAAACACCAAAAAAGCTTTTGAAGCCCTCAAGCCACTACTATATAAATATGAACCATATGGACTCCTTCCATGCTATTATCCAGATTCTGCAGATGGAGTCCCACCAGGAGAGGTGTGAGGAGACAAGACTGGCAACGAAGATTTAACAAAGCTGGCACATCTACTGTGGAGCTCCTGAGCCCTTTCAGCTCAAACCATTTAGTGAAGCTGCAAGGGATAAGCAATGAGCATTGCAATTCAAACACCAAAATCTTGTCCCAACAATCGAAACAAGTGTTGATTCTTACAGGATCCCTTGAGGTCAGTCTTTGGTGGAACCGGGCAACTCGCCCAAACACCTCCTGACAGTATCGATGAAGTTCTTCCAATTCATCTTCAATCAGAATAGCATCCAAAGGCTCGCTCTTCTGAATCAACTGCTCCCCAAAAACGATTAGCTGATCAATCTTATTGGTGTTCAGTGTTATTTCCTGCTGGAAACCCTGTTTGGAATACACAAGAAAAATAATTACTTCTGCATCAGCCCTTTCTAGCCTGAGGTTTATCTCTCTTTTCTGGCTCACTGCAGTGAAAGACAAGATTGACATTGTTGTCTAACTTAATTTGGCAAATATCTTTTTACTCAAAAGGTCCAAAGGTTTGTTTTATTAGCAGAATTACAGTTCCAAATGAAGTGGCATTTTCCACCCATGTGTACATGAATTTGACTGCAGTGTCCTGAGCCTGCAGAGGATCATGGCTCGAGAGTTCAGTTAATCAGAGTTTATTTTTCTGTTGGGTACACACAATCTTTGTCTCAGCAGCAAAGAAGTCTGTTTGGCTGCTTGGGCCTCCAGCCTACACAACAATAAATCTACATCCCAAACCAATTAGCAGTGCAGGGAGAATGGAGAAATGAGCATATGAGCAGGTAACAAAGATCTAGTATATTCTTTAGAATCATTGCACATTCCTGCTGTGTTATTTCTGTTGAAAGTCCCAGCTACAAACAATGTGCTCAGAGGATGGCAATTAAAAAAAAATTCTCACCAGAAAAAAAAAAAAAACAACTGAATTTTGGAATGTAGCTTTTACTGTTAACCGGCATCTGCTACTTTCCAGCCCAGGTATCACTGCCACTGACATGCAGCATCAGGAGAAAATGGCAGGACAGAACTGAGCTTGAACACTGAATCTGAATTAAATACTGTACAGATTAATCTTGATTCAGACAATAGGTCTTAACAATTTACTGGTGTCTTAAAACAAATACAGCCCTACACAGATCTGGTGGTTATTGCGAAGTTCCAGGAAAGATGATTCTGTCAAGAGAGGGCAGCCCAACAGGATCAGCCGGGCTACATTAAACAACTGTTCTATAAGGATACATACATTTAACTGTCGCATTTTGTCATCAAAGTTACTTTTGGAGAAGTGCTCTACGTTTGTCAGCTGGAGGTCCATCTCTGTGAGCCACACAAGGATGCTTTCCCTTGTCCCCTCAAACTCATCTCTCCGATTGGTGAAGTGCTGGATGGGAAGAAAAGAGCCAGTGTTATAAGACTGCAGCTACTAAAAAAGGTGGTCACAGGACCCTTCTGAAAACAGTAGGGTTTTTTTCCAAAACTTCTGTTTACTTTAAAGGCCTTCAGGGCACAAATGGCAGCAAACCATGGATAAAACTTGTTCCCTTTCTGTAGTGATGCTAGATCGGTGTCCTCTGTTAGTACACTATTTGTATGAAAGAGGGAATAAAACTTCAGCAGTGTAAGATGCTTCTATGAAGTTATAGTCTTGATTTCACACTGTAGGCCTTCTCCCACATCATCAGACCAGTGTAGCAGTTATTTGGACTCGGGTTTGACATTTAATTTGTTCTAAATTTAAAACAGACATAGATAAAAGAAGCAAACCCCATCTCTAATTAAAGTCATTAAAACTATGAGATTAAAATCAGGTTTTACTCATTTTACAATGGAGAAGCTGGATCATGGATGATCATGCCAGTGTAATTAATGTACCATTTGGTGTGGTAACTAGGAGAAACCTTCTCTGCTGCCATCCCCCACAGAAGCTGCCAACAGACATGGAGATTGTCTGTTCTCTTGGGTGGATTTACTGTTCAGGAAAGGGATCATATAACATCCCAAACACAACAACCCATAACTGCACAGATGAAACGCCATCAGTGCTCCCAGAGTCTCATCCACTGACTTTTGGGACCTTATAGCAGTGCTGCAAACAACTGACAGGGAAAGCTGTATTTAAAAATCAGGCAAGTTTCCCCCAGGGCACAGCACAGAATATCTGCCCAGAGATCAGTTTAACTGACAAGCAAGATACTGCTTTGAAGAGTCACAAATACACCCTTCACAAATACAACATTCCTCATCAGGCAGGCAGTACAGCAGGAGCTGTGCCTCTCCATTACATCTCCATGTTTAAAGCCTTGTAGGTGAATCACAACCTGGCATGAAGTAGAGCTGAGTTGCAAACTCCAAACCATATCTGCACTGGGGCCCTTTTGTCTCTTTGCCTCTTATCTATGGAAAGAAGCCACCGCATGAACACATTACAAGGATAAGAGGATAAGTGTAACAGGAGCAGTGAGACTGGCAACTGATCAGCCAAATTTGCATCCTTATGCTCTTATTCAGCTACCAAGAGCCCATCTACCAAGGACAGGTTTATGCCATGTCCTTGGTGACCTTTCCAGAGCTGCTCTCCTACACTGGTAGCTCAAGACACAAACCAACACAAGACAGTTGCTCCAGCGCATGTTTTGCTCTTGAGAAATTCCTACAGCAAGTGCTCCTCACTCTCTCACCTCACCGTGCAATTACCTTGAGTCTCCTCAGAATGGAAGTGACTCGTTTCTGGAGATTATCCCAGCGCTGGTTTCCTTCGTGCACCATCTGCTTCAGCTTGCTGGCGGAGTCGGTGCGGTTCTCGCGGGCCAGGCGCCGGTACTGCTTATTGATCAGCTCCAGCTGCGTGAGGCGCTCATGGATCTGCCGCTGGAATGCCTGCAAGGCAAAGCAGCGAACTCATTCCCTTGCTGACAAGAGAAAGGATGCAGATGATACTATCCATCAAGAGAGGTGATGCCCTCCCCTTAAAAATAGACCTTCCAACTGCAAATTTATGTCCGGAGGAGGACCCGTACTTTAAATCATCTGCTCAGGCTGAGCTCATTAGGAAAAGAAAGAAGAAACATAAGTATCAACTCACCAAGGTCTCTTGCCTATAAAGAGCAAATCTTTAACTTATAAGCAGGATCTTGTCAGTTCAGAGCATTGGATTCTCCATATTAAAAAAAAAAAAATCTGGAGACAAATACATCAGCCAGACATCCATCCAGCAGCAGCACACTGGGCACATTGTTTTTGTTTTCTATATCACCAATGCCAAACTAGTGTTCTCCAGTGACCCAGGTATTCAGCACAGACAATAAGTACTCAACAGCCTGATCATTCAGCCAGCTGCTGAGCATAAAAAAGGAAGTTAGAAAATTCACCTCAAATTTCTTCAGCTCCTCCTTTGCATGCGTGTACAAAACCTCTGAAGAATTAGGCCTTGCCGCTATCATTTCAGATGATTTTAGCCAATCTTCAAAGCGAGAATAGTCGTCCAAAAACCTCTGCCACAGACGCCAGGTTTCTTCGATTCTGAGAGAGCAAAAATGGAAAGGTTTTATCACAAGCCAACTATTAATTCTGAATTACTTTTTTCCTTTTCAAAATTCGGCTTGTGGCAAAAGCCACAGCGTTTCTTCAAAACGCTGCCAACAGGCTTCTTCAGGAGGGGTAAGGAAAAGAGACTTACTTCATTCGCCTTTCCATAGACATGGCACAGATGTTTCTCCACCGTCTGTCCAAACTCCTGGTAGTCTGCTGGATGGAGTCACACTCTGTCTCATTAGCACAAGCATCTGAGTCGTGTAGCAGGACTTCACAAATATTGAACACGGACTCCACACCTGCCGTGTGCTGCTCTATGTCTCGCTGCAGATCCTGCCATGGGCAAAAGAACAGCTTGAGTGGAAGGAAACATGGGTAGCTACGTTTCAGACATACCCTCTTGAAATGCTGTAGAGGATGGGGAAAGAGCAGTTTGTGTGTCAGGAAGAGCTTATTTAGCATCAGAAACCAGACTTGCAGGATGAGCTGTGCAGATGACAGGCCGACAGGACAAAACTGTCACGCAAAAAGGGATTGTCCAACTTTGGTTTCTCAGTCTAAACTCAATCTTCTCATTAACAGTCTGGACAATTTCAATGTGCATTCAAAGTCCAAACCGTACATATGCCATAAATAAATTCTTATTGACAGCACAAGGTGACTGTCTCATATCAGCTTGCTGCACTGTAAGACTTGTCAGAGAACTCCTAGTACAGTACGTGTATTTTAGTGACTGTATGATCACAGACTGTTAGCATGAAACACAGAAACACAGCACACAAGTACCTGGTGTTACACTACTTTTCCTATTCCCTCTTGTAGAGCTCCTGTTTTGACAGACTGTTAAAGGGTCTGGCAAAGACCTTTTGTCTAATCTACACTACAGGTTTCTTCTCCAGAGGCATGGAAGTCTGTCCTCTCATTCTGCACCCATCAGTACTACTGAAGTCAATGTAACTGAATGACAGGGAGAGGAAAAAAATCCTTATCTAAACATTTCTTATCGAAAAGGCAGCTCTGTACAATGCTACCAACTATAAATATTAATAAAATGACAATGTCCACTACATTTCCATTTTCTGAATCCATTTCTGGCCTTTCTAAGGAAGGATACAGAGACTTTTGCTTGAATAACACTAGAATAACAAACACAGACGAATATTTTTCTGACAACAGTGAACTGGAACTATCACTAAATGGTATTACTGAACATATGAAGCGGAATTGGTTTTGCTCTAGACCTAAAAAAAAAAAAAACCCACAAAAAAAACCAGAATAAAACAAACAAAACCAGATCCAGCTTATAGTAAATACAGAAGTTGAAGAAAGATATTCCCAGAAGTCAACAAGCTGCAAGGAGTTGAGTATCACCCAGTGGCAATTTTCAGTGGTTACATGGGTAATATGGCTTGTGGAATTCGTAGTAATGAACAGCTTTAAGGAATGTAGAAGCAAAAATCTCTACATGGATGAGAGACTGCCAGAAGGAGCTAAACAGACTTTTTTACAGGTTATTAAGGATTCACAGATGTTTTCTGAGCAAGATGCATCAGGGTCTTTTTGACACAAGCTCTACAGCTGGGAGCAGGCTCTACCCCACTACTGGTACCTGGAGAGTCTCTTCTGAATTCATTAAATTCCATCGGATTTACAGATGCATTAATGAAAACGAGAATTTTGACCACAGATCAGAAATTAATTCTAACTTGCACTATGATAATGTTGTTCATTACTTTAGGTTATGCCTGGGTTCACGGAATAACCCTAGGCAGAATCCTTGCTGTTTTCCAAATGCCCCGATTGTATTAAGTGAGATAAACACAACCTAAGTAAGGGGGTCAGGAACATACAGTGAGCCCCAAAAGGTACTTTTCCTTCAACTCTGCACAGCATTGCCCAGAGATCTTAAACAGACTACACACTGCTAGATCTCTGCATTAGTGAAACACCTTTGCAATCTTAAAATTATTATTACTCATGTTGTAATCTTTATTCTTTAATTGAACAAACATGCCATACAACATCTCTGTGGATGCACAACACTTTTAAATGTCATTGTTCAAGACTGAACAGGTAACGCTTTTCCAGTCATGGATGTCAAATAGAAGAAGCCTGTAGGGCATATTTCTCACCATCACTCTGCTCCTGCTGAAATAATTGTTCAGATGAAACCAGGAAAGATCTTTTTACTTGTCGCATTCAGATAAATGTTTCTCTAATGCAGAGCAAAAGAGGCTTTTTTTTTTCCTATGGTCTTTTTTAGTCAGCACAATCTTCTCATACTCAGCCTGTTAAAAAGTTACAGTAGAAGGAGCCTGGAGGTGCCCAGGGGTCTGTGTTTGAAACAGAATCCAAACAACAAAGCAATAAGTAGCTCTGAGCAGCAAATGATGGCTCTTACAGCCAGCTGAAACTTGAATGCTCATAATAAAAATAAATTAGTTTGGACACAACTCCTTTGTGCCCAGTGCTCTGCTCTGCCTGGCAATTTATCACTGCTTTTGAGAATGCAAAAGGTTTGGACGGGTAGAAAACATTTCCTTGCTGTTTACATGATCATGCACAATGCAGATGAAACCATCAGAGGCACAGGGCCAAGGCTTCTGGTGTTTGGTCAGCTCCTGCAGTGGAGTTAGTGGGAGCCACTTCCATTCCTGTCACAGAGGAGTTGAGCCTTCCTGTGATGTGTGGGACATGAGTGCAAGGAGAGCCCTATGAAGCAGGAGAGAACACAGCCCTCAGGTCTGGGTCACTCAGGGATTGCTTCTCAGACATGAAAGCAGAAGCCAGAGAGAAAAGATGGGGAGGATGAGAAGGATAGCAATAGGTGTTCTTAAAGGCAGATGCTACAAAGCTTCCAAGCTTGACAGATTTATTTGTCATCCTTAGTTTTAGGGCAAATATTCTTGTTCAACACAAAGGCCAGATGACAGTCGAGGACTTTGAACCTGGGCAGACTTATAGCACAGCCCTGAGCAAACCTCTGCTTTGGAGAAGTTCCTTTTTGTTCCTTGGCTGCTGGTGAGAGAAATTTAGTCCAGGACTATCCAGCTTATCTCTTAAGACCCCCTGGTGAGCCACTGCCTTGGATAAATGCCCACCCCCACTCATCCAACAGTCAGTGGTGCAGAAGTTGGTTCAGACTTATTGCCTGAGCAGGATTCACACACCATCTCACCCAACCCTGAGGGATCTTCAGGGCCTGCCGACTGGATCAGGCCTCAGCCAAAGGTGTGTCTGCACAAGTCCACCCTCCAAAGCTCAAGCATCCTTCTCTGCCAAGCTTGCTCTGCTGTCTGCAAGGAGGGGACGAGAACTGAGCTAGTGAGGCAGTGCATCAAATCACAGCACTCGAATCAGTCACAGCCACTTTGCAGGAGAGCAGCATTCACGCCTTGTCAGTCTAAGTCATCCTCATGTATTCTGCCCACTGTCTGTGCCCTGCCTAGCCCTCAGGAAGTCTGCTGTACTCAACTGAGCAAATTTAAAATGCTTTTGTTTGTATTTTGCATGTTTTCCTTGGGTGAAGGGGTGAAGGTGAAGTGAGGGTACTTCAACACAATACTGAAATTACTGCAAGCAAATAAAAATTTTCCACGTAACGCATCTTGGCAGGAACACGCCATGAAAAGCAAAGAGTTAGAAGGGCTAGCTAAAGAAAAGAAACAGATGATTTTAAACCAGGACTAATCAGCAGCATTTTAGCTCATTTACTCTGGCTGCTGGTATTTCCCACCTGCTGTTCTGCCAGTCTCTTCTGGATTTCTTGGTCATCACAGATGTCATAAACAACAGGCTTGGAAAGCTCAGACTCAATCCGGGCCAACCACGTGCGAAGGTTACTCATGTTTTTGTCCAAAAGTTGTATAAAAGCAAATGTTTCCTTCAGTTTCTTCACCCTAAGCAAATCAGGAAGAATATTTTGTTACAAAGGTCGGCAATCAGTGGAAAGGACGTTTGCAAAAGGTGATGACAGGCATGGCTTTATGAAGCACTTAACTGTCGGACCAAGCTGCTGCCTGGAAATCAGAGCCATGTTTTAATCAAAACCTACCTAAATTGGCTCAGCAGGTCCCTGCTCTACAGCTGCAAGATGGTCTTGTGTGAATGCTTTAATGAAACTACATGACCAGGGTGAATTTTCATCTGCTAGTGGACATTTGTCTAAGTGGGAATTTGTACCACAACACGCCACAGTTAAATTAAAATGGGTATCTATGGTCTGATTTTCCTGCTGTGAATTATGTTCAGTGTCTTCTTCAGCAATCAACAGGCCTGCACTAATCACCAAAAGGTGATCACTGCCAAGAGAGGCAGGATCTGCCCCAACCACCAGTCCAACACCCTGGGCAAATCATAGACTGGTTTGGGTTGGAAGGGACCTGAAAGATCACCTTGTTCCAACCCCCCTGCCACGGGCAGGGACACCTTCCACCAGACCAGGTTGCTCAGAGTCCCCCATCCAACCTGGCCTCAAACACTTCCAGGTATTAGGCATCCACAACTTCTTCAGGCAACCTGCACCAGTGCCTCACTACCCTCTGGATGATGGCAGGAGAGGAGAAGGCCTGAACAACGACCACTATAGAGCTTGTAGTGCCACAACATTAAAAGGTCTCCTAAACACCACACTGGGACATGCAGAGATATGACAGACTCTCCTGATGGGTGAAGAATTTAAAAAACAATCCTGAAGGAGGAGAATATGCAATGGGTAGAGAGACTTGTGAAGTGGACAAGCAATGAACCATTGAGATTATTTACTTTTCTTACACTGTTTGGAGCACAGCGCTCAAACTGCAGAAAAACTTTTCTTTATTTCCAGCCTTGACAGCATATTACCATGTCAACCCTCCTTATCAGCCCCTTGAATTATGCAAGTAGCACACTTGTACATTTTGGAAAATTTGTCCCCATGTGTTGGAGGAATATATGCTCTCAAATCTTTCCTTGAAATTCTCATTTATTGGAATTCCTCCCAAAAAATTACTAAAAAGGCAACACCAGGGTGACACTTAACTCTTCTGACTTCAGACTTATTTCAGAGCTTGCCATCTAGACCTTGGTAGTTAATGGAGAAAAAAAAAAAGATAATGATCTCTATCAGACTTGTCTTAAACATTCAGATCATCAGAAGAGATGAACTGTACCAAAAAGCACATGTTTCTCCCCATGAACTCCAATGCTCTACCCTGCCGTACATCAACACTACAGATGCTAAAGTCAGGTGGAATCATTCCACCCATGTCCCAGGGAAAACCCAGTTCCTAGCCAGCACTGCTTCCCTGTGTTCTCCTGGCTGCTTGCCCTCTGATCTCTAGTTATGTCCCTCTGCCTCGGGAGGGATTTCTGGACCTTGCGCGTGATTTTTAAAATGCAAATTTACAAATTAAGCCTTTAGCTACTGCCTGCTCTAGCAACTACCCAGGTGAGCCTCTTTATTTAAGTCAAGTGCAGTGCAAAAAGTTAAAAGTATGTATTGTAAAAAGGCTGAGACATTTCGCATTCATTGGCCACTGTGGCTGGGAACTGTCACCAGCTAAACAAAACCAGCAGTGGGACTGCAAGTGCAGCTTGTACAAGGAGATCAATGCATGTCCCAAAAATGCAGGGGAGTGCTGAGGAGTCTGAGATGAATCCTGATGTACTTGGCAACACCAGTGCTGTGCAAACTGAGTCTGGGGCAGGGCACAGGGATGTGATCTCATGTAGTGCAGGAAGAGACAGATTACCCAAGACAGGAGTGCCCTGACAGGGTACCTGCATGGTGGCTTCATGCAAAGGACCTGCCCCTTCCTTGTGAGGAAAGTGGGAAGTTTCCTGGCCCGCTGTCCTGCCTGCTGCCAAACTATCCTAGCAAGTTTTGGAGGAGAGGGGTCCAAACTGCCTGTAATCGAGCAGCTTTTGCAGCTGCCTGTTGATACAACGACAGGAGATACGCAGGACAGCTAATCCATAAAGAATATGCCACTCTGTAAGCAACAACTGATCTTATTAGTAACCTTAAGGTAATCAAAGAGGATACATACGTCAGCTAGACACTTGATTTAAGGTAAAGCACTTGTGGAGGAGATGTGGGAATGATCCTGCTGGATTTGTTCAGTCCTGTTGGTTACTATGAAGGTACAGAGTACAGTTGGCAAATCTGGGGTCTCATATTGATTAGCAGCATGAAAAGCACCTTCCCTTACCTCTTGTCCCACAAGGACCAGGCAGTACTTTCAGTTGTTTTACAAGGAGGGCAAGAAGAACACAGTCCTCCACTAGGACTCCTGGAAGGGATTTAGCAACTCTGCACTCTCCAAAAAGTAAATTAGCATTGTCTGACTGAAGTAACCCTGCAAGCCAGCCTGAAGGACTTGGCCCAAGTCCATGGTCCACCTTGTTCCTGCCTTGCACTCACAAAACCACTGATACTGATATAAAGTGCAAAGCAGCTGCCTCTGCCCCTTTGCACTGCCTGTGCTTCCCACTGCTGCAGCTGATAGAGAGGAAGCCAGCAGATGACAAAAGCACTGAGCTGCTCTCACTTTCCTTAACAAGCTCTTTTCAGAACTCTGCTCCCAAGTTCAACCCTGTATGCAGACAGCATCTGGCTCCCAAGCAAACAGCTGCTATATAAATCTTCCTGCTCCTGGTTCTGCTTCTATTAAGCGGTACTCAATAAACATGTCACTGCAGAATTTTCTTGTGCTATCATGGGCTGGCAGTAATTTACAGAGGAGAACTAATTCTTCCTTCACCCTACTCCCACCAGTCAATTTGGATCTGATGGTTATGATGCTCAGCAGGGCCTCTGACTCCTCAGGGAGTGTGGCCCACCAAAGACAAGTGACTCAAGAACGCTTCTCCCTGGAGAGACGGGGCAATATAAACTCTGTGTTGACCACCAAAGGGAAGAGCCACAAGAAAAGCCAGGCCAGAGAAAGAGTCTGAGCCAAATATCTACACTGTTGCATTGTTAACTGTGCATGATTTCAGGCCACTTGGGAGGAAAACAAGGCTTAATTGTTGCACTGTCCCTGACTGTATCCTGTGGGAATTTATTCTCTGCATAATCTATGATGTTTCCCACTAGTGCTTTGGAAATGTCCCTCTGGCGACTTGCAGGAGATGCACACACTGGGAGCACCTGATGTCACAGCTGACCTGCAGCTTGCTGTGCTGCTCAGGATCATCTCTGCTTCCCTGTACCTCCTTCTCTGCCTGTATCCACCTGCTGCCCATTCCTAAGCTTCATTACAGAAAAATTCACAGGCCACAAAACGTCTTTTTTCAGTCTGCATCTTAGGAAAATAGGCAGGTAAACACAGCCAAGGAAGTCCAAAACAAAACCAAGGGATAAGAGATCGTAAATAAATGTCTCTATGACTGAAAGCACACTCAATAAATTTAAAAAGCAACAGTTTTAGAATCTAAGTGTGGTGTTTTGCACCACCATTCCAATGTTATTTTGGTTTAGAAACCACTCTAAATTTCAAGTTGTGAATATCACCATAAATATGTGGGTCTTTACCTTCTAGTGTTACTAGAGGCAACAGTCTCAAACAGCATCACAGTGGTATTGGGAGCTTGTACTTAATTTTTAGCAATTGCCATTAGATACACCACTGTAATTAAGTAATTTAATCTGTTACATATTCTGTATAGAATATGGCATTTGTCAGTCATTTGACCACCCTTAATGCTCTAAGGCATTAATCTCAAACTTGAGCTAAGCAGACAAAGAGGAATAAAAACCTAACAGAAGTTCACACCAGTGCAGTGGGTAAATGGGAGGGCAGCCTTGTCCAGATGTTCACAATGGCTGATCTGCTCTTGTCAGTACACACAGATCCCAAGGTAAAGGGCAAGGGTTCTACACTGAAGCAATGAGCAAAATGATGAAAAACTTGAGCATCCTCCTTGAGCACCCTCAGATTCCACTGAAGTCACAGGAAACTGCCATTTCTCTGGCTACAGCTCAGAGTAAAATGGACTAATTACATCCATAAAAGTCTTGCATTTGCAACCACCATTCTCAGATGCATATCTGCACACTGCAAGCATTCTTGCAAATCACTTGCTCTTTGCCTAACAGAAAACTCATGAACTGTTTTGAGATGCATCCTGAAGGGACCATTTTTAGGGAAAGACTGTCCTGCTGGGAGCTGGGTGGAGGTGCACAGTGCAAGCCTCCAAGCTTAGGGACAAAAGCTTCCCCCACCCCCACCTCCAGGGGACACACAGTGAATTAACAGCAACAAAAGTTCAAGTGCAGCAGAGGAAACCAGTTTCTCCCAGTTAGCCATAGAGTGGAAGGTGCCACCACTGTTGACTGAATTTTTCCTCTACCAAGTTTGATCCTCAGGTTATTTGGTCAAACAGGAAAAACTTACTGTTTACTGAAAAAAGGCCTACTTATCCATTGTTCACTTCCCAATGAGAGCTCACCTGCCACCATTCAACATGCCTTCAGAACCAAAAGAATTAGTAGTAATTTAAAAAATCCAATAAATATCACCACTAGTCTAAGAAAAACCCCAACAAACTCAGACTTGTCTTGTCTTTTACAACAGGCCTAGTTAAAATAACACCCTGATTCATAAAAGCACTTAAGACACATGCATAAGATGCCTGGGATAAGCCAAACAAAGCCAGTTTCTAAATGTCTTAATCTTCACACCAAAATAGAATTGGCAGAAAAAAGAACAAAACTGGAAGATTATAACTAAAAGCTGGCTGCAAAAGTGAACAGAAGGACTAACTGACCTGACCAGAGATTGGATTTGGGTCTTAAAACCCTCAGTGAAGTTGCCCACACTGGGTTACAAGAGAAACCCATTAAGCTGTCTCAGGCTGAATCATTGTACAGTCACAGAAGTAAACAGAATATTTGTAGTAACTACTCGGGAAGTATATATCAGTAGAAGGAGCTTCCAGGTTGACTGAATTGTATTCACACAAGCAAAAAGAACTACAAAATGCCTGCCAACTGCATTGGCTTAGATGTCAAAATGCTGCAAGGAAAGGTAGGGGCAACCTCAAATAAGGTAAACAGTAACATTCAAATTCTAGTGTCTGAAGGAATGAACAACATCCTGACATTTGTTCCAAACCCTCCTTCACGAGCACAAATGTCATCAGAAAAAGAGACTCAGTACGTTTCTTTCGGAGGAGGAGCTGAAACTGCCCTGCCAGCTGACAGGATTGTTTACCAGCCGGTAAAACAAATGAGATGCACAACCCAGGAAACCTTTGTTCAGTGAGTTGCAGGGGGAGCCTAACCGTGTGAGGGACAAAAGAACCGATGTGGAGAGGTGACGCCGAAGGCAAATTTTAGGCCTTATTATAAAATGCAAGGACATTTCTCGGTCCTGGTACAGTGCCAGAAGCCCCGTGTCCGTGGGCTGTGTGCGCACAGGGAGCGAGCAGCGGGTGAAGCCGGAGGAGGCTTTTCTCGCGTCACCCGCCGGCGAGTCCAAAGGTTGTTGTCACAGATCTCCACCGCCTTGGGTGCCAACCCCCAAACACGGCTGATTTCAAGCGAGAGGCCCCTGAGCGCTATTCCTGCTGCTAACGCGCCGCTTCTCCCACTTAGCCACTTGTCCAGGGAGAACTGCGGGGAGCCGCTGGCGCACCGCATCGCCTCCCCCCGCCGCCGCCGCCGCCCAGGGCCGGCGGGTCCCGCTGCTCCCACGGAACCCACCACACCCGCACCGCTCACCAACACCGCACTTACTGTTCGCACGAGAAAACCATTCCTCAGCTTGCAAATCCCAAGCTGCAAGGGGGACCGTCTGTGCGACCAGGCAGGCATGGAAGAGGAAACCCCTCCTCCACAGATGCCCTATTTATCCGCCGCTTTAGCATCCCGCGTGGCGGGGGGAGAGAGACTCGCCCTCCTCCTCCTCCTCCCCGACCCCGAGCTGGGGAGACAGCGTACCTCTCCCCCCTCATTTTAACCCCGACGTTTTGCGTTGGTATTTTTTTTACCTGGCGAACGGCCGCATCCCTCCTCAGAACAAAACCACGAGAGCTTTATTCTGACACAAGAGAATTAGCCCATGAGAAAGCGCACGCCGGGGCGGCTGCCTGCGGCTGCCGACAAAAAGATTGCAAGCTGAAGCCTTCGGCACCGAGAAAGGTGGATGCAGTGCTCATTTCTTGTGCAAAAGAGGGACTGGAGTCTCAGCCCCGGATGATTTACAGCAGAGTCAATTTGAAGCAAACCCAAAAAACCGAGAGCACGTACATCCACGCACAGGCACCACGCACAAAGAGGTATCCTTACTTCTCCTGCATTCTGCTCTCTCCCCTTTACCATTATATCCCAGGTATTTAAGGACGAATTAAATCTCCCACACACTAACCTGTCCTCTCTTTAACCTTCCAGACCAGGCAGAAGGCCTCCAGTGCAAATAGCCTGTTATGCTGGAGGACAAAATAAGCCCTAATCTTCATTTATGATATCATTCGTTTATGGAAAAACACACTGTCATGTTTTCTCTGTGTTATGACTGCCAGAGATCACGGGGTGGGAAAGAAAGGCGGAAGTTGGAGAACCTTGGATTACAAGTCACTCCCCATCCAGCCAATATCAGGAAAAAAATAAAGAAGTTAGGATAATCCCACAAAAAATGCAAAGAATGGTTTTGAAATCAAAGGTTTTTCAGTATTCAGATAATCTCCTGCAGACCTGTACTGGCTTGCTGATCACTCACACGGTAGGACACACAGTGCCTGGGAAGACACAGCACAGTGGGAGAAGGCTTTGGACATTTACACAGGTAAATCATGCTCAGTCACCTCCACGGTTTAACATCGTGGTCCAGGGTGGTTCAAAACCATATTTGAAAGGGTAGGTCTGAGAAAATGGGGAAATAATTCCCCCAGCTTTACAGGCAGACACTGGGAATGGCGACAGCCTGCAGGAAACAAGGACTCCCGTTGCACTGCCAGCTCCCCCTGCTCCCGGCACACATTGCATAACCAAAATAAGCCCAACCATCATGGCTGATACAATAATGAATTCTGTCACAGCCTCTGCACCAAAGCAAAGCGTAATCCTCAAAGGACAGAGGGAACATGGAAAGAAAGCAGGCACTTTGTGACTGAGATTTCAATTATCCAGGGTTTTTTTTACCAAAATAAATACAAGAATGAGATGTTACAGTGGTACTGACACAAACCAGTACGATTCTGCTGGACATTGCGGTTATCATTTACCTGGGGGCCTCTCTGCAGCATATTTTGCTTCCCTTGCATTATTGCAATATTGATCTGCAGCAATTCAAAGAGACCTTTGAACCTGGAGTGAACCTACAGTGACTGTGGGCTATGACAGCACAGCAACACGTGGTGCCTGATAGTCTGTCCTGCCAAAGGGTAAGCAAGGTAGTGGAAAATAAATAGAGACCACCTGAGTGGTGGTATGAACTCAGTCCCCAAAACTACCAGGCCCACTGCTGCCCGAGCAGCTTTTGGGACAACCCAGCCACAGTAGGGGTGCAGGGAGGAGAGGGAATCACAGAGCAGTGGCTCACTGGAGCTCCCCAATGAAGCCTCTGTGGACACCTAGCACAGCACAAAGTGATGTCACTGGAGAGCTTAAACGTCTTCCCAGTTTTTCTGCAACCTGAGCAGCTTCAGGATGTTTGGGAATTTCAGTCCCCCAGGGTACGCAAGAAACCATCTGAAAACACCTTGATTTTCCCAAGTTCGATGTGGGAAGGAAGGGCTGACTTTGGTTGTGGCGGTTTAAGATTCCTGGACCCTGCAATGACAGCTGGCAGCTTGCAAACACAGGGAAAACACCCAGTTGCCAAGGATTCCTATTTAAAAGAATGAGAAGACACATTTGACCTTCCTAGGTTCTGTGCATTTTCATGCTTGCATAAATGGTTGCAGTCATTTGAACCCATTCCTGCTACATACACAAAAACTTTGCCTTTCTCCACAAGGCTGAAAACAGGGACCAGACCCACCAAAGTAAGAAAACACATCACAATGTGCCCACAGCCAGAGCAGCTGAGAAATGGCATCCCCCTTCCACAGCTTAGCAGCAGTGGCACGAGCTGCAGGATGTCCAGAGGTACAGAAATGCAACATCAGCTACATTAGAGACCGATCTGCAGGTTTTTGCTTGTCTACCACCCGTGTGCAGCCTGGGCAGTCCTTCTCCTACTGCTTCAGCAACAAAAGCAAGAGCCTTTCTGCGTCCATTTCTACAGTCAGCACAAGGCTCCCTTTCTGCCTGTTAAGTGTGTTTGCATTCCCCATCCATCAACTAAGACTTCAGCAGGAGAAACTCCCCTAGTAAGAGTATCTTCTGAGCTGAACAGGAATTCATTTGTTCTCCTTTCCAGGAATGCTAATGCCCTGATGGTTACTTTATCCCGTGAAAATTAACATTTTGAGACTTTTCCAAGTTTGCAGCCAGAGCGTGGCTTGGCGCAACACACGCGGCAAAGCTTTTGTCACTGCACAAGCCAAGCACAGGCACATAATGAAAGTGTTAAGTCCTGCAAGTGCAGCCATATGGCAAATCTGAGCTTGTCACCATGAACTAAGAGAATCACTTCAAGGACTAAATAGGGAGCTCACCTAATTTGCCCATCTGTCCCAGGACGTTTATTGGTTTTAAAAGGTGAAACAAGCTATCAGGAGGAACACTCTGCATTGATACACTGCCTCCAGGCTGCTTTGGTTTCATCTTGGTATCACACAGCCATCACACTGCACTACAGAAAAGGTAAAATGCTGCTCAGGTTGCAGGGTCACCCATGGAGTATTAGCAGCCACAGAACTGAATCTAATCTCAATTAGATTCCTTTGTGGATACGGGTTATTTCATACTCTTGAACCACAGGATCAAAAAGTGCCTTTCTAAAAGAAAGATTCAGTGCCCAAAAATGAAGAACTGGCTTGGAACACACAGCTATTCAATATACATTTTCTCCCCCTAATCAGTGGCTCTGTAGTTCACTTTCTGCCCAAATCTTGGCCTGCTATGAAGACATAGCATGATTTGGTCCTTGCCCCTGTGATGGTGGGTGGGCCACTGAGAGCCAAGGTGCAGTGGGCTGTGGTGCAAATAAAGGCAGCAGATCACTGTGAGTTCAACAGAAACTGCTGAAGTTGTAATACTTGTCAAAAAAAAAGCTTCAAATGGTCACAGATTCACTCAAAAACTCAGAAAATTTACACTTTGATTTACTTGCCACAGTTCCTGATCTGAAAAGATAGGAGCAAAACTACCTTCTAATTTCATTATTTCAGGAGAAAGATAAGATTTTTCTCCCCACCACAGTCAAATTTATCATATCTCTCCAGGCAGAATTCCCCTATCCTCAAACCCTCCAAGGCCCTCTGACACTCCTTCCCTGAGGCATCTCCTCCATTCCTCTTATCTTGCCCAAGACATGCATCAATGCCCAAAGAAAAGGGCTTTGCACAGGTGTGCTGACATGGCAGCAGTCCTGCAGTGCCACGGTATCTCTTCCAAAGGGCCACAGTGGGTGTACAGCCCCTGTACCATTCCCTAAGGGCTCCCTGGAGCCAACCCATCCTACTGTCCATTGAATGAAACTGGTGATGGCAGATGTTTGGGATCGTGAGAGGATGTCTGGATTGTGATGGCTCAATCTAGCAGGGCCAAAATATTCTGCCACCACACTCTTTTTATGAGCTCTTTCAACACATCATAAATACCATTTTTTAACTGAAAAGGAAGGAGACAGTCTATCAGCACGGGGCATCCCAACCCACGCTCACAGGTCTGGTGGTAATTTATGACTGAGCAGCTGAGAACTGCTGAGCTGGGAGCCAAGCCCAAGCAAGGGGGATTAGGCGAGGGAGGAGATGTGCACCCGGGCTGCAAAACGCTGCCATACACTGAACCTCTGCCAGTACTAAGTCCAAGAGGACCAGCAGAGCCCATGGGGCTGCCTGATAACCTTGGACCACTGAGGGAGCTGCTTAAAATCATATTTTGCCAGGTCCTTTCAGTTCATTGCCCTGGTGCTAAGCAGGAAATTGGTGGAAATTGCAAGTAGAAGCTGGCATATGACAGACATTTTGGGATTAAGAACACAGGAACAATCATAAAGCATCACACCAATTCTCCAGTAGCTGCAATATCCACTTAGACATCAAATACTGGCAGCCTTGTTGATGCTCTAGGCAAATCCACACTAATGTACCTCAAAGCACCACTGTACACTTGTCTGAAGGTAAAGATTTAAGACATCCCAGGTAGACAAACAAGTGCTCTGTTGTCACAGAGTGCTGGAATAAGACATCCAAATCTCTCTAAATATCCCATCAGTTCTTTAGAATATTTTCCTAAAGAATGGTAGGAATGTGCCATTTTAACCTCAGTTTTAACCTGCATTTGAAAATTGCTACAATTCAAAACTAACACACAGCAGAACACAAATGATCATAAAAGTGCTTTAAAAGTGACACATTACCATCAGAGGAGAACAGGAAAAGTGCTGTTATAAAAGTGGAGCTTTCTCTCCTGCATGGGATCAAACACGGACACACCTTGAGACAACCATTGCAAGACTACCTGCAACGTGTAGGACCTTAAGAAGGCACCTTCTGCTTAATCATTCACGGCTCATGTGTCACCATTAATTCAGATCTCATTCCTGATTAAGGCCCAGCACACTTAGCACTACATTGTCACAGCACAAACCACCCTCCTTATCTGTCCCAAACTCAGCAACAGAGCTTCTGAGGGCCCACAGAGGGGATTACTGGCAAAACAAAACCTTGGGAGAGAAGTTTAGACCAATACTAATTTCGTGTTAGCCTTATTATTTCTGGATTACTAATAAACTCAGCAGGGGGTGAGACCAGCCCAGCATCCTCCTCCTGCCAAGCTGTGGTAGAAACTCAGAGATAATGATGAAATGGGATCGTCTCAGTAAGGCTAACACTAAAATGATCATGATGTTCTTAACTCTGTCAAGTATAATAAAGATGTTTAATCCTTTAAGAAGAGGTCGTTGCCTAGACTATGCAGGTTTTTGTTTTAATTTCAACTGGTAGTATTTTACATTTCACCATCATACAAGAGATCCTAAATTTAAAAGAAACTCATATGGTCTTTCAGGTTTTTTATGAGAGACTGAGTAAAGAAATAGCACTGATATTAAATGGAATTTCATACGCTTCTGAATGTAAAGAAGGAATGTTATCATTTTATAAATCTGACTGTCTACAGAGACAGAACAGAATCTATTCTTAAATTCTGTGCTTTCAGACATAGGGTGAAACAAAGGCTTTTGTTAAAACAGGAGGCTCTCCTAAAAAGCCCACATGAACTCCTACCAGACTGCCTTAAAATCAAGTTGCAATTCAACACATGCAACAGAGAGATCATTTTAACTCTTCCTTTTGCAAAGCTCCCGTAATAAAAATTATATTTTATATGAATTTTTACACCCTGCCCTCTACCATTGAGTAAGTTAAGACATCTGGTGTCCTAATACAGCAACAAGTCATTACGAAAAAAGCATTCACTTCAGCTTGACTCTCAAAAATACATTTCAACAGAACTGAAAAGTCGTGTCAGTCTGTTTTTGATGGTCAAGGACATAAGCCTCTGACTTTTATCTCACATAAAACATTGAAAATCATTTTCTTACCGTGACCCAATGACATCAAAGAGGTGCTGCCAGCGATCATTGATTTTGTTGAGTTTGTCATCTATTTCTGCAACTCTGCTCTTGTTGCTAGCCTTGATTAGCTGATCACCCATTTGTTTCAAGTGAAGCTTATTTTCACTGAACAGGTTTATTTCTTCCATGCAGTCCTGATAAATATACACAAACATTGCTTAACTAGAGGGCAAAACAAAACAGTAAAACCAAAACAAAACTATCTCTTTCTTTTCCCACAGGTGTGATGTGAAGTCAGGTTTGTCTGGAGTTTCTACATTAGCATGTACCACTCTTTCACTTAAAAGAAGAAGAAAATCTCAATGAAGAAGCCCTCTCACACTGATGCCACTATGAAAAAATAAGCAGCTTAAAGACTTGCAAGTGCCAGGAGTAAGTACTCCTAAAAATAGAAACTGAATGTTCTAATTTTATCTGTTTTCCTGATTTAAAGTAGTTTTTCAATGAAGTTACCTCAAAGGAACCCAAATTCAAGTCTAGGATGGCTTTATTTTGCTGGTATTCTTATGCAGAGGAGATCTAGGATTAGATATTGAGACCTTTTAGCCATGGGGAGGAACACGGCAGAAAAATAATGGTCCTTTTTAAAACCAAGCTAATACAAAAGTATTAGAAAGCACTAACTACCATGGGGAAGGGGCAAAATTAAGTTTTATTTTTGGCTGTGGAAACTTTTTGTTCACCTACCCTGTCCTTCAATCTTCTTTGCCCTCTGACTACCAGTTGTGTAGATGATAGAGGTGGTGAGAGCAGTGAGCTGCTCCCAGGACACCACTGATCCCCAGCAGGGAAAGCTCTGAGCAGTGCTGTGTGTGCACAGGTGCCCCAAAATCCCAACAACACTGACCCCCCACTACTGCAGCTCACACAGCTCACACTCCATGCCTAAATGCACTCAGGAGGCATTTCTGTTTGCATTATGCTCCAAGTCTGAACATCAAGAAGATATGAGATGATGGTAGAAAAGCTCACCTACTCACAAAAGCCCTTACCTGTTGGTTTATATCACGTATCACTTCTAAGAAGCAAGAAGTACATGAGGAATGGTGTCTCTGTAACGAGCTACCAGACTGCAACTGAAGAAAAGCGGTGCTGCTACTTACCTTCTGCAATTTGTCTATCATGTCCTCAATGCTAACATCTGCAGTCTGCAACACTTTGCTTTCCATTTGCACCAGCCAGGAGCACAGCTCCTTGTTCTTTTCATTGAACAAGATCCAGGCATTGAGCCTGTCCTCGATCTCCTGCTTCCGCAGAGACACCTGTGGAAAAGCATAAAATAATATTAACTTCCAGCAACAGCTTTCTCAGGAAGGAAACCAGCAATTATGAGCCTTCTAATTTCGAGACTGCATTTGATCATATTCCATTTTGCAGGAGCAGTTATCAAGTATCTCTACTTTTCAAAGCCAGCAAGCAGGTTGTTATTACATCTTATTTTGGATAGCAGGGCAAAAAGTTGACAAGCAAATATCAGATTCTCTCCCTCAGAAGAATGAAACTGAGTGACAGCTTTATAAATAATGTGCTTATATAATAATTTAAAATGTTACTCGATGAAAAACCTGAAAATGCCAAACAAAGAAGGAATATAAAATATTTAATTACTACATACTGTTTAGTATGGCCTTATACATAACACAAGAGAAATAACACCTTGGTAAGTTCTTGTTTTTCTGCCACTGTAAGAGACACTGTGCAGCTCCTGACTGGAATAATTTTATCTCTATAAAAGCCTCCCTCTTTTCTTTCCATTCGCTCACCAGTTCTTGGAGAACTTGCAAAAAAATTAGCATCAAGAATCTATCCTTTTCATTGAAAACTATGGATTTTTCCCCCCATCAAAATTACATTTGTCAGGACTGATAAACAAATTGTCTAGACAGAGAAATTAAGGTCTGATACTGCCTAAACCAGCAGAGCTATTACCACTGCTCCAATATCTCAGAAAGAAGCAGGGTCACTGTTATTCTAGCTAATAGTACCTGTTTCTAGCCTAGAGATCTTAAATATGTGTTTGCATTCATTTATCTACTTCTGTGGATTCCCATACTAAGATATATGGAACAAAGAAAGGGGAAAAAAAGTACAGGTTCTACTGAAACAAGAGAAACAACCCCTCACCAACAAACTTTGTCTAAAGACTGAACATCACATTTTGCTTGTCTTGGCTGCAAATGGCCACTCTAAATATTACCCCATGGCAGGAAACACTCCCTCTTCACATCTCACATGCACCTTATACAGCATGACTCCTCAAAATTCCATTATTGATTCTTATAGACTAACCTCTAACACTATTTTGTAGCCCAAAGGGAAGTTTAAGTGTTCAGTGTGGAAGCAAGACCAGCTCCACGTAACACCAGGATCAAAAGAGAAGGCAGCAAGCCCTCACCCAACATACTGCTTTTGTCCTTTAAATTCTGACTTTTTTTAACAAGGGGATGGAGAGGTGGAAGTGATTTCTGAATCCTTCATGATGATTTAAGCAAAGAGATGAGGTTGAAAGCACTGTCTTGAGACACAGGGAAACGGTCTCCAAAGTTCTCCATCGGAAGAAGTCTGGAGATGACAAGGACCTCAGAAACTCTCTAAGGGGGTCTCTGCTCTGGGATGCTCCCTTGTACTGTCAGCCTCAGAGGTATGAAGGGTAAACCCCTCATCCTTCCTCTGTGACTTGCAACATCTCATGTGTGGAGATGAGAGTTAACTTGGTCAGTGTAAGAACACACTATGCATGTGTGTAAAGACACCATTAAATCCTGACATGATCCTGACTCCATTTTTGCCTGCTAAGCACAAGGGTAAGGCAGGATTTTGAGAACAAGAAGCAGCTTTTATCTGGCTAAGCAATACAGACTGTGGGTATAACAGGAATGACCCAAAAAATCCCAGACAAGCTTCTAGGAACATGAGCCCTTCAATCCACTGCTTTGAGCACTTTCTCCTTGGACCAGCTGCCCTGGTACCATCTCCATTTTGCATCCACAGCATGATGTGCATTCCCAAGGGAGGCTAAAAGAACATCAAGGCCCAGGCCCAACCCGTACTCTGGCGTTCATCAGGATGGGATGCTCTGCTCGCCGATGTGAATAGTTAAATCTGTGACCTACATGCACCTTGCAAGGGCAGCTCTGCAAACGCTAATCCCTCGAGTGCATCTGCTCCCTCCGTGTGTTGTGTCCCTGCCCAGCCGAGCACAGGCATCTGACTGTCCTGCTGCTGTGGCAGTGACAGCTGCGGCGGCGTCGCTCTTTCACCTCTCTGCATTTATTCTGCAGACTTTTCTTCACACAATACATCTTGACTCTCATTTGTAAGCCAAAACAAAGCAGTTGTGCTAACAGCAGAGCTGGCAAAGTCTGCTTTCCTGCCCCGGTGTCAGGCACTGAGCATCAGTGCCAGCTCTCCGGAGGCTCATTAGGGCTGTGCAAACATTTCAGTGCCTCCCTCCACTACAGCCCCGAACAGATTCCTCCCACTACGGATTCTGTGTGCTTAACACAGTCACATTAATGTCACCTCTCTCCTCTCTCCAAGATGGACTGAGCTAAACATTGTTCCCTCAGGAAATTAAAATGGAAATTTCAAATAAAATCTGAACTTAAATTACTGCAGGAAATTACCACTTGGATAGACTGAAGTAGGGTACATAAAAAAAAAAAAAAGCTTAATTTTCAGGGCTATTCACCACAGTGGGGACAGCAGGCTTCAGCAGCTCACCAAAAAATGAAAAACATAAAAGTTCTTGCATTTATACGCTTAACTACAGATTCCCATTAGGAAAATGGTTCAGGCATTTTGATTTAAAAATAATGGCCCTTATTTCTCAGGAAGGGGGAGGATGTCTCTGGAATTATTTTCAGAGTTCAGAAGCAATAACAGAGAAAACACTGGTTGTAGAGTAACCATCCCATTTAAGGTAAAGATACTCAATTCTTCTTTCTCATTGCAACGCAAAAAATTAACCCAAATAACTATTTCATCACAGCACAGTTTCTGAAATAAGCATAGCTGTCCATTACTCTGGCAATATCCCCACCAAGATTGCTTTACCTTTGCCTGAGTAAGAGTTAGAAACAAAATACTAACTTGCTTTGATACTTCTTTACGAACTGTAAAATAAAAGCTAGAGAGTTGTGAGTAAAGAGAGGCAAGAGTTTTGCTTGCTGGTGTGTAGAGCCACTCAGAGTAACATAAGACCCCAAATTATTTTACTTCTTCCAATCCTGTTAAGAGGGCAAAGTAAACACATTCAAACTGCATAATAACCTAATGAATCAAGTTCATGTGACTTTGCTGTAAATGCTCCCCAGCAATTTCACATGCAACACTAAATTAAGTGTAATACAGCAATAAGCCACAAAAAATGCAAATATTTCACAGTATTTTACTGCTACAGAAAAGACAAGTCTGTTCTTAATGGGTTTAAACCCATTTCAACACATTTACATTTTCTTTATCAAGTCTCCTGGCATTTTGTTTTCACTTCCCCCCTTCTTTTCCCTGCTCCATGCCCTCAGGCAATTCCTGTGCTCATCCCTCCCCCCAGCCCTCCCTCCCTCCCTCCCTCCCTCCCTTTGGCAGCCCAGAACAAAGGCACCTATTCCAGTAAACAGCTGCATCTGGGCTCTGTGCAGTTCGGCACTCACTAGTTACAAAGGGTTTGCAACAAAAATCTCAGCAGTCTGTGTCCAGGACACAAAGGGCAAACTCCAGCCCGGGTCAGCTGCACCAGGAGAAGACCCATTCCCACCCAAAACTGCAAAAGTGAGCCAAACCCAAGGGAAACTCCATCTGCTGACCTGCTCCCCCCTTTCCTGCCGGGCCACACGGATACACATCCCGCTATAAACCCCCAGAGGAGGTGAAGACTTACCCGCAAGCAGAGCTCTTCCCACTGCCTGTGCAAGTGTTCCACTTGCTCCTTGAGCACCATCATGTCCTCGGTGAGGATGAGGTGTGCCAGCTCCGCCTTCATGGCCTGCAGCTCCTTCATGTCGTGGGCCCAGTCTGCCAGCGACTGCTCCAGCTCCTGCATGGAAATGCACCAGCACAAGCCTTGGCACTAAGCTCCTCGGCTTTCCAAACCTGCTCGCTAATCCCTTGCCTGGCCTGTGGGGGAGGAGAGCAGGGAATGTGCAGCTGCCTGTGCTGTGCTCTCCAGCAGGGCTGGGCTGGTCTGGGTCTCTCTGAGTCCACTGGAGCTCCACTGGAGCCCCGGGATGTGCTCCACTGGTACCACCGCTGCATCCAAAAGTGCCGGAGCGCAGCCTGGCCCCTGCAACTCCCCACGCTCCAGGGCAGCCTTTGGCATTTCACACCCAGGCTGAAACATGCCCACTTCTTTGGAGTTTCCTTTTTTTTTTTTGTTTCTTTTATAATTATTTTGGGCAAGTCGCTTTCCACCTGCATTTGCTCCGATTTCAGGTTATTTATTTAAATGCTAAAAAAATAAAATCAGTTCCCCTCTCGAATGAATGATTTCACAGGCACTTCCTCAGATTTGTCAGGAATGTGGAGCTTTTAAATTGCTCATTCACACAGACGCCCAGTCTCTTCTGCTTTGCTCCCCTAACTTCCCTTGCTCTTTATAATGAAGTTACACATTTTCCTTAAGAGTGTTAAAATTGTCACCTAAAAAGCAGAGGCACCACTGCATGCAGCTGGGAAATGAGACTCAACACGCAAGGTCCTAGGTCCCAATTTGCAGAGAGGCTGCTGGAAGTGTCACTTGCTCATCTAACAAAAAAACCTCGTACAGAGAATCCAATTTGTCTCATTTTAAAGGGAAAAAAAAACCTGTGAGTGTTTGTATCAGAAGTGTGCTGGCTCTGAGCCCTGTGAGGATTTTCACAGGTCTTGGACCCAGCTTCAACACTAGAGAAAAAACCAAACAAACACACCTGAGACTAAAATTTACTTAGGCTCACAATAAATTACTCCCTACAAATGCGTACACGTGTATTTATATATCCTAACAAGGGGCAAATCCCTGTATTAATGGAGCTGTGGAATTTCATGCGACTTCGCTAGCCTCATATCAGGTCCAGGCCTGACAGAAAAATAGCTTTATTCCATATAAAAGTGAAAAGCAGGGAGAGGAAAGAAGGTCCCTTCTCCCCCATGCCATTTTGGTACTTTATTTTACTCAACTGTGACACCTGAGAGCAGCATCTGCACTGGCACTGTCTGACCCTGATGCCTCTGCGGCTGAATTTCTCTTACTGGAACAAGAGGCAGGAGCTGTGTGCTGCCCTCTCACAGATAATTCAGGGCTACAGCAAGACTGCTGCCGTGGGAAAGGCAGCCAGCACTCACAAAGAAGATTTCAGACAGCTGATAATGAGTTCAAAGCCTTGGCTCATTAATAAGCTTATTTGTTCCCACTACATAGGTCAACAATTCACTTCATAAAAGGATGATGAAAGACTGACCAGTCCAGACAAATGTCTCCTATCCCTTGGAAAAGCTTTTCACTCCATTTAACTTTCATGGTGCACTATGGGCTGCAAGGGATTTTGCCACTCCCTTACTCTTAATTTTCCTTCTCTGTAATTATTCCCAGATCCTGCAGGTGTGTGTGGTGCTTTGCAGACTTACAAGGCCTCTTGCCTGAGGAGCTCCCTGTCCAAAATGTATTGGAAAACAAAAAAGGAGATTCAGTCATAGGGATAGCAGCCAGTTGAGCTAAGACAAAGAAGTTTTTCCCCTTTTTTTAAAGAAACTACTAATTTTATAAATTCAGACTGTAAAGGGAGCAGAAGCAGGAAAAAAAAATCCAAACACTACTACTACTATCCCTTGCAGTCTTCTTGGTCAGCTGGACTTTGCAGCTTGTCTGCAATCAGGATGGTGTAAAAGAGAGAAATTCAGTGTCACTGAAGATCAGGTAAGAGGGAAAACTGATTTTACAAGGAGCAGGTGGTGTGCAAAGACTGTATCTATTTGAATACAATATGGCTGTTCATACCTTAATGTGTTCCTTGGCTTTGTGGAGCTCTTCGTGTTCAACAGGGAGTGGATCTTTTACTTTCTCCTTTAGCTCTCGCAGTCTGCTTTCCAATTCCTTGGTTTGCTTTTCAAAGCGGTCACAAGTCTGCTCAAGGACACCCAAGGAAGTATAAAGAGTGAGGATACTTTATCATGACATGTTGAACCACATGGATATGTTACAAAATAGCATCTCCAACACTGAAGTAATGAATCATGTGCTCTGTTTTTTTTTTTTAATTTTCTTTCTTCATACATAGTACCACCCACAAAGATTTGGTGCTTGGATTTACAGAACTTGAAGCCTCTGATATTTAAGGCCTGCCTTACAGAGCATTTCTGCTCATTTTGTTTTGTTCAACCCGAGAGGCTTGGATTGTTCAACCCAAGCATAGTTTCTGGACTGGGGATTGTATCAATGACAGTATTCAATTTTCAGACATATCTATGTGCTACCTAACCAGGAAAGCAAATTCATTGCTCTAAGGAGATAAACATGACTGACCCTTCTCTTTAGAGGTGCAATATGAGGAGCAACAAGTCACACTAACTCTCTCTAAGCTAAATATTAGCTCAGGCTTCACAGCCCAAACCAGGAGCAAGCTCCGGGCCATGGGGATCATGAGAACAATCAGAGCAGGAACATCCATTGTAGCAACAAATGGATGCTGACTCAATTTTTTTTGGAGAATCAGGGGACCACAGTTTTGGCTTCCCACAAGCTCTGATGACACAGACAGGCACTTCCCTCAGAGCCCCTCTGGGTGAGCAGCAGCTGAGCATGTGCCTTGCTGCTGCAGAGCTCAGCCCTGGAGATGGTTGGACAGGGAAGCTCTCGAGACCCAACACCAGAGGAGCAGGTGGGGAGGGCACCATGTACCTGTAGAGTGCCGCTGAACTGCATCTTCTTCTTCTCCAGCAGGGCCTGGGTTTTCCCCCAGCTCTGCTGCAACTGGCTGAGCTCCTCCTGGAGAGCAGCGCTGGTCTCGGGACTGGAGACAGCGCGCAACTTCTCCCCGACGTCGATGACTAATGTGTACACGGCCTGCCACCTCTGAAGAATCACTGTCTTACTCTTTGAAAGAAAAACAAAATTAGTTTCTAAGGTGTTCTTAGGAAGTGACAGAAACGTGTTCCTGACATTTCACTTGGGAAGATGCCTCACGCAAAAGGAGTTTCAAGGCACTACTTTGTTCATATTCATGAGAGAGTAGTGAATAGATCTTCTCCTATCTGCTCCCTTAATTTCAGAAAAATCTTATTCTCTCTGATAGTTTGATTTATAAAACTCTACAATAGCTTTTCACAGACTGAATCTATAGGGTAAAAGTACAGCAGTTACAAAAAGATGGAAATGCAGTTGTATGAGTTACTCAGAACAAAAAGCCAGTGTAAGTTCTGTTAGCACCTCCACCATCAACAACTTAGACAAACTTTTTCAGAGATAACAGCTCTGTTAATCGTGACATATCCAAGTGAAGTAAGCCAGCAATAATAATAATTTGCCTATAACAAATTTGCCTATAAACAATTGGTAACACAAGGAGATATGATCATTGTTTCTTTCTGTAGAACAGCAGCAGGAGGGAAAGGGCAATTTGGAGTAGGAGGGAGAAGACTTTCTGGCTTTTCTCACTAAGGAAAAGCATGAGCATTAACTTGTAAAATCTACTGGAAATCATCTGTACACAGCAGGTAAAAATAAAGATGAAATAAACAAGGCAAGCACCAAATGGAATACTGGTAATGTGTTAATTCATCAGCATTAGGTGTGTGGGTACACAATATAAATCTTGGATTGTGCAAATGGTGTTCAGTAATATGTTTTTGAAAGGTTTTGGATTGCCTTAAGCAATTTTGAACAACTGCTGCTTGTTTTTACTTTCCTATAGAACAAGGAGGTGCACAGTTAAATGGAAAACCAAAATATCCAAAATTAACAAAGGAAAGTATTTTTTTCCACCACATGTGAAATGCAGAACTCACCACCCTGAAGGACTGCTGCCCAGGTCTGTGCATCCTGGACTGATGGTTCCAAGGACAGATCCCCTTGCAAATGCTTTATCCTCTGTTCCTGGCATCTCCTGCCCATCCCTGCACACACAGGACCTATAGGGCCTCTCCTGACACATATGTGCCTTCTTCCTTCAGGCAAACTAAAGGGCCTGAATTCAGCAGTCATGACAGTAAGATATACATGGTCCTAGAGGTTACCCACTGACCAGGGTTTGTCTAATCTTCTGGCACCCTGCATTTCCCTTTTCATACCAGTAAGATTTTTAGCAAACAAGGCTACTAAACGTTAATGTTGACCAAGAAGTTTCCTAGTATAATGAGCCTTTGACAATGTCAATATTTTCTCAACTCTGTTCAGCTTAGAGAAAAAGTGTCAGCAACCATTTTTCCCCAAAAAAGGCATGTGATTTTAAAGCTTTTTACCTTACTGGACTGAAGTTGTTTCAGGCTGAGGAAAAAACCCATGTATTTTAGATTTATGAGAAATAAATACAGTACCTTGAAATCATGAATTACATTTCTAAGCTGGTAAAGGCTATAACAGTCCTGGCTCTTCACAGCTGTGAGGAAGCTGTTGGTATCATCAAGGAATCTGTTGAGACTCTGAAGGGAACTCCTGAAGAGCTGCCACTGGCTCACAAGTCCATCAATATCTTTCTTCCTCTGCTGAACCATCCGGATAACATTCTGCCACTGCTCTTTCAGCAAGGTGAGCTTGGAAATAAACTCTGTCCTGAAAATAACAAGTGTTGAGTCTTAATTTATTTTGATCTCAAGGCTGCATATTACAATAATTGTGATGATTCCCATTTGCAAAGTTGTTTTCCAATTATAATACCCAACAATGCAAAAAGCTCTATGCAGCCCTAAGCTCAGCCCTGCTCTCTGTATTACATATTTTAAGCAATCCAAAAAAAACCTTTTACATGATACAAGAATGGATAAGGCAAGTCAATCTTGCAATTGTGGTATAGCAACATACACAGGAATCAGACACATTATGCACTAAATACTTCTCTGAAGAAGAAGAAGGTCAATGCAAGTGAGACAAGGTCACTGATTATGCTGCAAAATTGATCTGCACAATTGCAAATTGTGGTGTTATGGAACCTACTTAAACAGTTTTTTGGTCCTCTTATACAACATGGCTAAATAATCCAGCAGATCTAGCTGGTTGATTAAGACAACCCCATCTATCAATTCTGCTCCTCTGCAAGAGGCCATAGCCCCTGATTGCCTCTTATACAAACCCCTGTGTTTGTGGGGGTAGCTCCAACACAAAAATCCAGCAGACTGGCTTGGCTTAGCTGAGCCCTACCTTCCCTGGCAGCTTTAAGCCAAGCTATGGACTTCACAAGGGCTGAGGGGAGCACATACGCTGTCCTGCCAATTCTCTGGGAGCAGCAAGCTCTGGCAGAGAGGGGAACGTGTTCACAGCAAACACCTGAGGCAGCTGAACCTCTGCTCACAAGTATTACTTGCTGTTTCTCATGCCACACTGATTCAGAGGAAAGTATAAGATCATATTGATAAAAAACAGGTTTAGCTACCATATGTTTTGGGTTTCATGGCCAATGACTCGTCATGTGTGCCAGGGACAGAGTGGATAGTCCACACCTCTGCACTTTGAAAAGTACAGAGGTCTAGGAAGAAGGAAAGGATCCTTCATATGCAACACCCTCATTACCCTCTGGAAGAAGGCAGCTTCTCAACCACAATTACACAACAAAAGCCTCCTGTTCAGGAGCAATTATGTTTGTTAGGCAGAACAGCCAGTTAGTATCCCAAATACCAGTATCCCAGTCTGGCCAGGGCACTCGTGTTTCCTTCTTATTGCACCTCCTCACACTTTTGCAAAATATGTCAGGAGGTTATTTAAAGAGTGAACCCAGCCAAGAATTTGGGTTTATGTCCTCATGAGAGCAAAGTTTCAATACCAACTCCAAGGAAGACAGCATATTCACTGAGTTACCAAGGTTTTAGGGAGCAAAACAAATGGATTACCTTTTCTCTGCTTCTCCGGACTCCAAGGAGAGTAGAACTTTTTCTATGATGGAATTAAATGTCTGCTGATTTATGGAAATCTCAGTTTGCAGCATCTGAAAATACCATGAGAACAGCAGTTTTAACTCTTCACTTAACAACCTTTACAATGAAAGCTGCTTCTGGCTCCTCTAGAGTGACGGGATTTATTTCATTGCAAATGCTGAAAACTGTTATTTTCAAGTGCTAGTGTCAAATGCACCCTAAAAGATTTCACACTCTTTGGATACCAGGAGGAATTTGCATATATGTGATAGCAGAACCCACTACAAGCTGTATGATACAGACAATCTGAAACCTAAAGTTTGTTGGACTCATTAATGAGAAATGCCATCTAGACAGAAGTCCATAGAAAAGGTATAAAAAGGCTACACTTAAGGGTGAATTTACTCTTTAAAACAATGAGCAGAAATTTTTTCTATAAATTATTTCATTGCAATGAATGAATTGGTTTGGAGAGGTCTAAGTAAAAGAGAAAATAACTTTCTCTGGAGCCCAATGAACATGCAGACACTTAACATCCTGTGGAAATAGCCCCAGCACTCAGGGTAGTATGAGGCTGTGGCCCACTGTGGCAGAACAAGGCTCACCCTAATGGTTCATGATGTTTAGCATTTAACAAATAATTTTATTTTCTCTATTTTGGTTATTTTTCCATTGCTAGAGTAATGCAATGTGCCTTCTCCTCTGAACAGATACTGTCATACACATGTGAAGCACTGTCTCTTTGTAACAAATATCAAGTGCTTGGGAAAATGCCAGTGAAACAGATTTCCACCAAAATCTAACAACTGGTCAAAATGGAAATATGCTGTGAAAACATTTTGTTTAAAATTCAGCTCTTCCAGAAACTGGTAAGACTCCTGCCAGATCTCCAGCATACTGCCTAGCTAGTTGCCACAGGTTTCAGTGCTCTGGACAGGCAGACAGACAATTACACCTCAGAGCTTGGAGTCCTGGAGAAATCCAGGACTTCCACGACGCAACAGTTGAAGATGCGCTCCTAGAAATCTGATCTCTGCAAAAAGGGATCCATCCATTTTGGAAAAGGATTTTCACATCTCAGAGGTTTCCTCTGAATAAGCATTTCAAGAATGAAATGCTCTGTACAACTCTGCCCAGATCTAATTTCAAAAGGCATAGCATTTTCTAGTGATTTCCCCCCACCTTCACCACGCAAGATGCTGCTTCCATTTTTAGAGTTAGCTTTACCTCATATACTCTCTGTTGCTCTTGCAGTTCTTCAAACCGTCCTGGAATATCTGTTTTTAAGGCCTCTTTCATTTTTTCCAGGAATTTCATCCATTTTTCACATTTCTGAAAGAATTTCTTTTCATCGTTTTGGGTTCCCTCAAGCATACTGTAAAACAAAATGAATAATCAGAAACTGTTGTGTTGGTGGCTCTTTTTCTGGATATGTTTGCATATGGTCTAATGTACTGGCTAATAATACTAAAATAGTGGGGGGTTCACTTGGCACTTTGCTACCTTCTTTCTCTATGATCATTCAGATTTTTGCTTTAAGTGACTTGGAATACAATACAAATAGCCACTAATTAATTGAGTAAATGGCAAGTGCAGAATTCAACTTGGAAAGCCCCAGAGAAAGATGAGAACAGATTTCCCATGCTCTACCTCAAGTTTTGATTTTCCTCACAGAAAAGGAAATTGTTAGTAGTGATTTTTTGTTTGCATTTCAGACCTGCAACATTCCAGAGCAGCTGCTGTTTTCTGACTCCACAGCCGAGTTAGGCTTTGCAATTTCTTCAGGGTGAAGTCACTGAGTGGCAGCTTAATGCTTGCTTCATTCAAACTCTCTATGCTTGGAGAAAGTGCAGCAAGCTCCAGTGTGTGATTCTGGAAGTAAAAAAATTAATTAATTGCAAAAAAAATACTGCCTTTCTTTCACTTCAAAGAAATACAGAAGCCTAACCTCTTCTGTAGGAAAGATCTGAGTGTTATACATCCAAAACACTAACCCAAAAAACCCCAGAATTTCTGTGTCAACTTCAAAGAATATAGCAAACAAAAAATGTCATAATTCTTTTACACAGGGCTCGCTTTTCCAACAGCACTGAACAGATACTCAAGATCTGGTGCTTGCAGATTTACTTTGTATCCTCCATCGAGGGCAACAGGGCAGGTCCAGAACAAAGCTGGGGAAAAAGATCTTCTGTCCACCCCAAATCTACGTGATTTTCCTCCCTTCCATGCAGGCATTTGGCCTACACTGCAGATCTGGAGTTTTTAAACTTAAATCACTGCTTTTTGTGTTTTGGGTAAATTACAGATACTCTGATGGAAGTGCTGTAATGTGATACTCAGGTCACAGAGAGCATCCTGAAGTAGGCAAGAGCTGAGTAACACCTTTTTGTACCTGGGAATGCAACATACCATGAGCAATTCTGAGTTGTCTGTTCCTTCCTCTAGACAGAGGCTATCAAAGGCATCTGTGCAATTCTTGACACGACCCTCCAGGGTATCAAGGCAGTTGTTGAAATCCTCCAGTTGCAGAAGATTGAACTAGGGTGAATATTGCAAATTTATGTTAATTACTATTTAATGCACTTATTCAGACTACAAAAAGGAGCAATAAGCAGTATTATCAGGAAAACAAAGAGATGTTAAATCCAAATTCTAATGTATTTATAACTCTCCTATTGAAATTTATTCAATTTTTCCACTGGATAAGGGGAAAATGTAAGCCAAAGCAGAGAACGAGAAACTGAATCTCAGTCCTGAGAGATTCATAACTATCTGGAAGGAATAGGGCTTCTGAGATATCTTTTGTAGCTTTGGGCTGTTTGATTTATTGGGAAATTGGAAAGTAAAAACTCAGCTTATCAAAGGGGAGAAACTTGTGAAAGTGAGCCACACACAGGGCCTGCTCCCATGTGCCTGCAGCCAAGACTTGTGCAGCTTCCATGAGCTCTGTGGTGAAATAACTAGGGCTGGAATTCAATTTTACTCTCTAGTTTGGTTTCTATGCATCAGAGAGAACACCACTGGTAAATTTTTTCTTTCTTGGCAAGAATTAAACTTCACATCTCTGAGAACACTTAGACAGCAACACTTTTATAAGGAATGAATGGCAAAAACTGGTGCAGGGAGAGATTTCTGTGGTAATACTACAGGGTTACATCAAAGAAAATGACTGCCCAGAAATGAAATTTTTCATGCAGCGAGAAGTTCACAGGGAATATGAGAAATCTGTTATCTTCACAAAGATATCTGGCTCCCAGCCATTGAACTGTGCTGGTAGATGGAATCATAAATAGAGCTGGCTTAAAATTTCTCGATGAATTTGGGTTTACTTTAGAACAGAACAATTATTGAAATCAGACTTTTTCACAGGAACAGAGTAGTTTTACATCAGCAGATGTCCAGCAGTACATTTGCTTGGAAGTTTTCTCAGGAATATCTGCACAGAGGAGAAGTCAGTCCTGCACTTCTCAGAACAGACATCATGTGGGGAAACCTGGGTTCAGTTCCCTCCCCACTCTTCCTGAACAGGGATGTCAATCTGGTCTTCCAAATTACATCAAGTGGCCACAGTTTTCTGTTTGGTTTTATGTTCATTACATCCACTGTTATCAAAGCAAACTGAAGTCCTTAGTTTTTTTCCAAGGCAGAGCTGAGGAAGTTCACAACTAACTCCAATGTTCATAGAATAAAAATACGTTTCCTAATCTTTAATCATCTGAGGGTCCTGCACTGCTTGGCCCACTTGCAAAGGCTTGTTAGAGCAACACAAGCTGGCAAGGCTGAAATCCTTCCTTCACCTGTCCCTCTGGCTTCATGTATTACTTCTTAACATAGTTGATTGTGCTGTCAAGGTTTTTTTATTTTACTGAAATTTCAATTCAAGAACTACAGGGCTCTAATGAACAATGTAGCTCACACAGGGCTCTAGGTAAGAAGTTACCCCACACTGACAGCTAATTTAATATTAAAAACAAAGCACCTGCAGTTCATCCAACTTCCTCTGCAGCATCTTTTCCAAATAGGTGGCTCTCTGGAAAGGCTGCAGCTTCTCCACCAGAATGGCTTCAGCAGCTGTCCCAGCCTGCTGTTTTATCCTATCAGCCTGCAAATAAATTTTGGTACGGCATCCTGCTATGTTTTGAAGGCCATGCTGTAAATTCTGATGAGAGAAGAGGAAAGAAAAAGAAGTCAGTAAGTGAATCAGATCGTCATTCATGTGCCACTTTCATTTAGTATCTTTTGTTGCTGTAACTAAACTCTTTTTGTTGAACTCATCTGGGAGCCAAATTCAGCTATAGTGGAAGCCTCAGTCTTTTACCCGGAAGATAATGGGAATTGCATCCTTTGAGTCTAGTGCTGGGAAAGGCACAGTTCAAAGTTCAGTGGAACACCAGTGACTTCAGGCAGCGGGATACTACTATTTTCCAGAGGAAATTAGGGAGGGAAATCAGAATATCCCTCTCTCCAAAGCGGGTGTACACTAGCAGATGGAAGAACTGGCCCATGCTGCAGGTGAGAAACACAATTTTATTACAAACATACCAGTATTGTGGATCCCTTAGTGACTGAGGACCAGAGGTTTGGTTTTAATTGTTTCCCTTTACTACAGAAATGATCCTATAAAATTAAACTCTAAAGGCAATACAAGAACAAAGGGTGCAATTTTAGACTCATTCAATGTATTTGATTTTTTTTTACCAAGACAACTGAAATTTACTTTTAATCATGAAACCCCCTGAAATTTGCCACTGTCTTTTTAGTGTCTTTTCTGAGAGTAACAAACAAAGATTTCTGATTGATAGCAAAGAGCAGGCACATTTTCCTAAAAAGGAAAATGGTTTCTGCTTCCTGACCCCTATGTTTGGAAAGGATCATATTGTTATGTACCACTTCGGCCTTTGAATAAATAACCCATTTTGATTTCTTACTCTTTATATAGGACTTTATTTATTGTGGTGACAAAATTCCACAGAACCTTTCCTAGTATACACTAGAGGAAAAGATTAGAGGGATTAAAATACAATTTTTTAATGCACATGTATTTTCAAATACATGTAACTTGTATGCCATATCACTGATCCCCATTCTTCTAACTCACCACTTCCAAAAAACCACGATAAATTCCATGTGTTCTACCCACACACACCAGTGCTAATGGCATTCAGGTGGTCATGATTTGCTTAGTAGGTGCAACACTCTTCCCAAAAATTTTCAGAAAAAAAAATCCTTTTTTGCCAGCATAGTGATGAATTTATGTCACAGCCATTAACAGATCAGAAGAAAGTGAAAATGTTTTGGTCTAAGCTTTGCTGCTGTCAGTTGTTTATGACACAGAAAGAAATACATGAGTTCTTTTTCCTATAATGTAAAGTCTCTTATTTGACCATATGCAAAATGGAGTACTCTGGACTTCTTCCAATACACAGATAGAGATTCATAAAGCAAGATGAATCATTGCTCTGTCCTGAAATAAGGATTATTACATTTCTTTATTGCAGTTTGAAAAAACCAAAAATGTCAGAACCTAATGACAGCTTTGCTGTCTGAGAGAGTCCAATGTACTCTGTGGTCTCAGCATGAGATCTCATTTACCCAAAGTAAAAAGCAATTAGAATAATCTAATGAGCTCAGAAATCTGTGAACTCATGAGACCAGGCCAAAACACAATACCAAATACAATTAAAACCAACTTGAAGACTGTAGAAAACCTAAGGATGGTCCTGTGCACTGAAAACAATTTTTCCCTAGATATTGTTCTAGTAGCTATTATCTCTTCTCCCAAGCAATGCCCCATAAAGTAAACTATTTTTCTTTTAATGACTCCTTCCATCACAGGCCTGATTCTTTGTGTAGAGCAGAAATGGGCAGAGCTGGAATATGATTACTCCCTTCTGCTCTCTTCTCATCATGTGCTAACTGTGGTTTGGTCCAAGGATTTGGGCAAAGTGTTTAAAAGAAACACAAAGGTGCCTGTTAATGGACGAAACCCACAGATTTTATCTCTTCCACTGACTGAACTGGTGGTGTTCTTTTGATCTGTTTCTCAACAATAAACCTTGGTTTGTGCCAGGCAGCAGAAACGCATTTAATGTACCTTCATATCCTGTATCCTCTGCTCCAGGGTTTCTATCATGTTCTCCTCGGGCACATGGGCATCCAAGAGCTGAGTGCACTGCTCGTTGTACTGCTGTAACTTGGCTGCTGTCTCAGTGCATAAAGTATCGAAGGGCTCCCACAGCTGCAGGGTCGCCTGCGCTGCCCGCAGCTGATCTGTGATGTCTTCGTTTACTGAGTTCCACCTGCCAACATATCCAAGGACAAGAGCGTTTTCCTAGTAGGTTCTCCTCCAGGATATGATTTGGCATAGAATTCCCATGGGAGTTTCTTTGCATTCACACCCATGTTACTGGAAGCCTTGCTGATACGGAGTAGTTTGTGCTATGGCACCCCATCAAGAAAAAGGTATCCAGCTAAAAGGTATCAGTTCCCCATCCCTGGAGGTGTTCAAGGCCAGCCTGGATGGGGCTCAGAGCAACCTGGACTAGTGGAAGGTGTCCCTGGCCACAGCAGGTGCGTTAGAATGGGATGATCTTTAAGGTCCCTTCCAACCCAAACCATTCTGTGATTCTATTCCTCACACAGGAACCCTTAGACAGGTGAGTTGCATTAATATAGATTTAAAAATCTGACAGACCTTCAAGTCCTGCCTCAGCAGCTTCTCTTTTTTTTAGAAATAATAATAACTGGGGTCTTACTTTGCAGGCTTACCTAGTGTGTGCCTCTGTGCACTTCTGGTCAATAATCTCTGCGAAGGATGGGGAGCAGCTCTTCTTCAGGTTACTGGCAGCAGCCTGGAGCTTGGCCCAGCTTTCTTCGCTGTTCTCCGACTCATCTTGAAGAGACTGCAGAATGGATGATTGCAATTAATTGTGGAGATAAACAAACCTAAGTATAACTTCCCCTATAGATTGGTAGGGATAGGGAAGCAATAATACCATGCTTTTGCAGCACAGATTAAAATGTTTGCAAAAAATGCAACACCTGTTTCTAAAAATTAGAAAGCTATAAGAGGTAAAATTGTCTGAGCTAAAAAAAAAAAAAAAAATCATTCAGGAGACCTTGGGTTCCCTTTGTTTCTGCACTGAGTCCCTGCATCAATGCCCAGGCATCTCCTTCCAGGTTATGCCACAGCCTTATGGCAGAGCATTTCCCTGGGAAGCACAAGCGAAGGGAAAAATTTGCTTTCAATGAATGAACCGAGAACCAACATCTTTTACAGGAATGGTGAATAACATTTATGCAAACACATACAAAAATGTCCACAGTTTTCCTTTGCCAGCTGTATTTTCAGCCAGACTTCCTGCTGTCTGTGTGAATTAGATTTGGACTGAGCAGACATTAGCATGAGGGATGGTGGTGCAGAGCACAGGTCCATCTGGACTCCGTGGTGCAAGGGAGTATGAGGACCTGGTGCTTTGTACAGGAATGCCTTCCAGCACGTGCAGGAGACTGAACAAGGGATCTCTGCAACCCAAAATGGAGGTAGTGCTAGCCCACAATAAGGCAGACTGACCTGTACTTCTTTCTTGAACATTGGTACCTAAATTGCACCAAAGTTGAACTTAGGCACTAAACAAAGTAAGAAGCCTAAAAATAGTCCTCAGTGTCTCTGGAGGTAAAAAAAATGTAATAATATTCCACTGCCTTTAATGTCATGATAATAAAGTTGCTCAGATAAATTTTTCTGTCTTGTTTTTCAGTGTTTGTTTGTCTGCCTAAAGGCATAGAAGGAAGTACAGAAATAAGACAACTTCAACCGATTTACCTGGAGAGTTTTGACCTGTTTTTTCAAAGCTTCCAATGAAGCTTCTTCCCCAGAAGGTTTGCACTGATCTATGCAGTACAAATATCTTGTTGTCATCAGGCTGACTTCTGCATAAGTTTCATCATATGCTCTCCACTGCTCCAGTATTGACTGCATTGAGGCCTTTAACTGTGCAACCTGCAAACAAAACACTTTTGTTGCTATTTCTTGGGATCTTGACAATAAATCACCTGTAAATTTACTTAAAAATCTAAGCTTACTGCTCACAAGAATTTCACTAGTTGGAGTATTTTCCTACTTGACAAGGAATTGTGCAGGCTTCAAACAGAGCAGTAAACTGTATTTAGAGTGAAGTATAAGAATTTGTGGGCAATTAAAATTTAACTGGAGTTCAAGGTAGCACTATTCTTTCAGCCACAACTTCAGAACAAGCCAAAAAGTAACAAGTACTGAAATAATGAACTGCTTATTCCTTTCTGCCAAAATCAACCTGAAGTGGGAAGAAGCTGAGAGCCTTAATCTTCTTAGGAAGCAAATAGTTTGATCCAGAGATCAAGTTTCCTTTCAAAGATAATTTGAACAGAAATTGGTTTGTATGGAAGAAGATGCTGCTACAATACTCTGGAGAGCTGTCATCCCTCTTATGCCATTGTGCTCTAATAATGCAGGCCCACCTGAATCCCAGTCTAGCAACTTCAGGGTTCTCATATACAATTAAATGATGGATATCCTCTGTTTTCTATGCCACTTTTACTATTACAGTTGTCTAATCTATATGGGGCAAGCACAGCTTCCATTTGCCACATACTCCTAGACTTTGCAAACACAAACCCACAGTCCTCCTGCAGTGTGATCTGTCATTTTTATCCTTCGGTATCAGGGAACTACATAAGGCATGGTCCTGGTTATACAAAGCATCATCTAGTTCAATACCCACTTCCAGTCATGCCAGGACCAGATGTTTTGAGAAAAGCTTGAAAACAGGGCAAAAAACCCAACTATGTCTCCATGAGACCTGGCAAAGCCAGATGCCGGATTTCAGTTCTGACTATGCATCCACACAGTGGGAGATGAAAAATTTTCTACATTATAGTTCACCCTAAATAGACTGCATAGATCATTTTATCCTAGTATCCCAGTTTCAGGCACGCACAGGCTGATGGATTAATCATCCCTATTCTCTTTTGAATCATGGTATAGGTGGGAGGAATCTGTAATTGCTTTTTGTAGCCTGTAGCTAATTACTGCCCACACAAGGAAGATGGAAAGACATAGTTCTTGGGAAATGTCTCTGGGGCCACAGACTCACAGTCTCAAGCTCAGCCTATGGACATTGAAATCAAGAGATCACATTTCCTTAGCCCTGTATTTGAAATCACAGCCTGGCTCTGCTGAGAGCAGTCACCCTGGGAAGGAACCTGCACTAAGCGTTTCTTTGCACACACAGACAACTCGGCTGTAAGAACATTCTACAGTTTGATAGTTAAGTCATAAAGTTCCTAAAATTAACATGACCCATGGTGACTGCAAGAAGAAAAAAGCACTAGGCTGCAATCCTGCCAATTTCTATCCCCAGCTATAAAGCAGAAGGACAGTCTTTCTTCATGTACACAGACATAAATTTCCCTGCTTTCTTGGTAAGAAACAGCCACGTCATTTTTGTTGAAAACTAAACTAAGAAGCAGCAGATCCATCCTGTATTGACACCTTATGTGGAAGAGTTCAAGCAGAAGGGTTCAGGTTTCACAAAGTTTTAAGGAATAAAGGCAAGGCCTTTATAATAGAGAGTGTAAAGGAATCTTAAACATAAACACTACATCATGTATAATTCTCTACAGTATATGGTTATTTATTATCACACACTTAAATCTATAAATGTACTCATTATCATATTTCCTGAACCTATCAATTACATCCACATAAAAAAAGATCAGTTCCAAGTATAAAGATAATATAACTATAAATACTAACTGCTGGGGAGTAAATTTGCATGGGAAACCAATCTGCCAGACTATCCTTGAACAAACTGCAAACTGCATAGGACTGGAAGATGGTAGCAGCCATCCCAGTGACTGGATGGAAGAGTCACTGGAAGATGGAAAAACTGCAGTTAGAATGAGGTAGGAACAGACAGCTTCCACCAGCACATAACAGGGGACAAACACAGGGTATGAAAGAGAAGCAGATTAAGCAAGAGAGTCAAGTTTTCAACTTTACAGAAAAATAGCTATTTCTTTAATTTCTTAAACTGCAGTTGGGGGTCTGTTCCTTCTCCCTCTGTATTCAAACTGTTTCAAGATCAGACTAATTTTTGTTTCTCAACTTTGGAAATACATTAATTTACATTATGGTTAAGACTTCAAAGGAAGTTCTTTGGAAGGTTGAGTGAGGAATACTTTGCATCTTTTTTGTACCAGCTCCTGCCATCCCGTGAGGAAGATTAATAACACTGGTGGTCAGAACAGGTAGTGGAGGAAACCTGAACACGGGCGAAGCTTTTACCTGGTTTACAATGCTGTCCTTCATTTCACACAGCTCAGCAAGCCTGAGAGACTGAGCTTCTGGGGTTTGTTCTGCACTACCATTCGAAGCCAAACTCTGTTTGAGATCGTCAAGAGTTTTGGATTTAGCTGTGAGTTGATTTTCTAGCTCCTAGTTGATAAAAAAAAGGAAGAAAAATAAGATTTTTTTATGAGATCATAGGAAAAAACCTGCTGTGTGAGGAGCTTAGATAAACATTCCATCTTTAAAACCAATTTTGCATAATTCTTCAGCCATGCCACCATCATTTCAACTCTGATACACAACTGTTTCACAGGAATTCCAAGTGACAGTGGCTGCCTCAGATGGTCTCCTGCAGGTTGAACTATAATCAGTCCCTTTACTGTCAGTCTGAGCACTGGACATCATGCTTGGGAAGGAAATCATCAGGAGCTAATTCCTCAGTAACCAAGCAGGACTCTTTGTACCTCTCAAGATGCAAAAAGTTTTTCTATTAATGCAGCTGAACACCTGTATTAATTTTGAGGGATCTGATGCCTAGAAAAACACAACAAAACCAAAGGACACCAAGATTCTTGAGGTTGGTGCAGAGAGACTACATTCTAAGGCAGAAGTAGAGAGAGTTGCTACTTTTCCAATTAGGACTGTGTAGTTTCCATGACACTTCAACCACAGAGCTCTTCAAACTAATGGAATTGATGGCTTTTACCATGGCTGTGCTGAACTGAGAACAATTTTGAATCTCAGAATACGATCTACAATATTGCTGTGCAACACTCCAAATACCATGGAGCAACAGCAGATGGCATCTTCAGTTGGAGGAAAACCCCACAGAATAGCAATTCACATTAAAAGTGCATCTGGCTCTATCACCTGAATGTAACATGCTTTAATTAAAATCAGACTGTAGTATTCTGCTAGGAAATAGCACCTTCCTTTGTGTTTTTTCTGTTAAAATCTGTGCAGTTCTTTTGTCTGGATTCATTGAAGTGCTAAATAGGGGTTTTACAAAAATATCATTCATGTAATGCTTTACCTTGCAATCATCTAATGTGTTCTGTGCAGAAATCAGACTTGCTGGGGTTTGTAAGGATCTCAGTCGATCACTCTGAGCTTCCAGCCAGTTGCGAAGAGTCTGTGCTTTGTTCTCATTTTCAGAAATATCCTCCAAAATGTGTTCCAGGTCTTGTATCTGAAAGTTACAGAACTATTTTAACTTCCTTAAACCTACGAGTGGGCAGAAACAGGGCTTCGCTTTCCATGACAAACTCTGAGATTACAAAATCTACATTGAAAATAACATTTAGAGAAAATATTTTGAAAGGAAAAGCTAAAAGGTTTTGCAGGCTCTTTAGGATCTGACCTTTTCCTTGGGAAGAAACAAGGCAGCGTGTGTTCTGGAGCTGGGAGCATGCAGACCTAACAAGTTGTGGGACCTTGGGCTACATGGACACATTCATATGGAGTCTGAAAGCTTCATTCTCACTAAACCCCACCAGAGTTACTAATATGAAAGGGACCTTTCTTATTTGAAGATCTCCTATCTTCAGTCTTGGCCCTGAGGATCCATTAAATCCTAGAATGCAGCTTCTTGAAAATGGTTAGAGAAGATAACTTTTTCTCCTACAAAAGTGGGATTCCATCGTGGAACTGAATTTTGCATTTGAAAATTATTTTGGAAGACTTTCTGAGCTATAAAAAAAATTGTGAATTTTCTGTTTGATCAGTGATCTTTGTATCTGGATTCAGAGAGGGCAGCTTCTCCCAAAGCTGTGCAAATTGAGAAATAGAGATGAAAGAGGAATATGTTAGCAGAGGGAGTCATTCCAGCAGCCTCATGGTTGAATTTGGGATTCTAACCTTCCCCATGTCTTTTCCATATCATGAGTCACACTAGCTTTTCTGGGCACTGGGGCACACAAACAGCAACATCTAATTCTGGATGCATGGATTATTTCTAGCCTCACTAGAATAGAGCAATTCTGAGGCACTGCTTGAAACAGATTTTCTCCAGAGAAACAGAAGATATGCTGGTACAGTCAGTCTAGATAAAGAATTTTCCTATCAGCTGCTGGTCTTCAAAGCACTCCACTGGGAAAGCATTTAATTACTTCAGGAGGAGGACACAGATCCAGAATAACTCATTTCCAGGGACCCAGGAGGGCTGGAGCAGGCCTGGGAACTAATCTCTGCTACGCCTTTTCCAGCAGGGTCATATGTTCCCCCACGGCTATCAACACTACGAACCTAATAATTACTTTTTTTGGCAAATCCAACTGCTACAACAGGAAAACTGGGGGTAGCTTAATATATCCCTATTCCTCATTCCCATCATATGGCATGTGGAGGGGTTGCTTGGTTTTTTTTGGTGCTGTTTGCTGAGCAAGGCCTGTCTGTCCAAGCAGTGCAGCACCTCTTCTTTCCACAAACTACCCAGTGTTTTCTCCCACGAAATTTTAAATGCTCCAGCTTTCAAAGCACCCCAAAGATTCAATGGATTTCACTAACAGGTTCCCCTGCAGACACTGCCCTGAATTCTTTCTTTTCCGTAGTTTTCTCAATATAGGACTTCTTTGTTGACATGTCACTGACTCTATTTTCTTCATAGGAGGAATCTTATATTTCCACCTAATACAGTCAACAGGCAAGATCAGTTAGGAGAGAGAAAGCCATGAGAACTCAATCCCACCTTTCTGTTTAGGGCTGCCTGCAGCCTGTGCCACCGCAGGTTCATCTCGCCAAGACACTCAGCAAATTCCGTCCTTTCGTACCGCTTGCTCTCCACGTCGCAAGTGCTCATCTGCAGCAGTGACTGGTTAACAAAATCTACCATCCACTGTTTAAAGTTCATTTCCATCATGCATTCCTGCAGGGAAAAAAAGAAAAAAAAAAAAACCAACAACAGAAATGTAAACCAATTAGTTTGATAATTTTAATCTGATCAATTCCAATGATGCTTCAAGGTGTAGCTGTGGGACACTCGCAGCTGAGTCTGAACCATGACCTAAAATATTTTTCTGAAGGAGACTTGGCTGTAGGAATAATCCTCAATATCATTACATGGGTAGTTCAAGGTAGGAACAGGCTAGTGCTGGAACAGGGAAGGAAATCCAGGGGTACCAGACTCTATACTTAATCCACAGGACAATACCATCACACTACCATGGTCCCAGATTAGGCTAAGACCAAGGCTTTCCCACACTCCTGCAACTCTCAGGCAAATGCAGCAAGAGCTTCTGCCCCTTTACCAAAGTATCTGCTATCAGAACAGAATATCAGAGTACCTGGGAGGAGAAAGTGTCCTTCAGCCTGAGTGTCCTTGCCCACTGAGATGAGTGAGAAACCACACGAAAAGTGAAAAAATAAGGGAATGTCTTTTTATTTCAGAAGGTCTTAGGAGAAAAGAAAAGGAAAGGGTTCCTCATATATCTAGCAGTACCCAGAAAAAAGTCACCAGGGAATACACAATACAGGTACTAAAGTCACAGCTGTTTTCCTGCAGGAATTTGTGTCCTTCATCCCAGCTTTGTCCTCAGCATACACATCCCCATATTGCTGACAAGTGTAGAAGAAACACCTAAAAACTGACCTCAAAGGATTTAAAACAGCACCTCACCTACATATCCCAACTGCTAAATCCAGCTGATACAGACCAAAATGTTATATATGTGCTATACCAAGGCACTTGGAAAGAAATGTTTATGTTGGCACTTGCCTTATGTGCAGTGCCAAAGTGCCTGCAAACTGCAGCTGTAGATTGAGAACTGTCAGACTGTCTGAGCCCAGAGCAGAGCTCAGCAACTCTGTGAGGGCAGAGCAAAATATGACTCTGCAGGGAGCTAAAATACGCCCTGAGGTTGGGCTCTCTGGCATCTATGGAAGTACACAGCTTGAATCCTTCCTGTGGCTGGAGCAATCAGCCTCTGCCACTGGTGCTTTGGCATCTGAACAGCGCCAGGACTCTGCTGCAGCCTCTCTCTCTGCAGGTTATTTCTTGTGATGACAAGATATTCAAAAACCCTGTTCTCTAGTTAAATAGATCCTGGTTATGGAGATATATTCCCTGTTAAAAAGACAGGCTAGAACACAGCACAAACACAGTCTATCTTCCTAGGGAAGCAAGGCTTTCCTGCTCATCCCACTTTATAATCTAAATGCGAGAGAGAGAACAAGCAAGACAGATGGGACAGCATAGGGAAAAGGAGATTACAGCACAGCAGGCAGTAGCTGTATTGCAGGACAGGCAGTGTTTTCTGTGTCATAGAAGCATAAGGTTTTATAAAGGAAGATTTTAAGACACCTTTGCGACTGAGGAACCCTCTTGAGAGCAAGGGGAAGGATATGACAATGCCTGTAGGCTGTTTCCATCCTTTTTACAGCCAAACACCTTGCAGAAGGCCTGGACTTCCAGCTTCCCATTTACCTTGTACTTGTGAAGGAGGCTCTTGACTTGGGCAGCACTGCGTTGTGAATTTACTGGCTCCTCATGTTCCTGCTGCTGTTCCACCTGGTCCAGCCAGGTCATTAGTTCAGCAATAGCTTCCCGCGATGAAAGTTTTTCCATTTGAAGCTGGGATAAAGCATATAATGAATCCTCTACACTCTGCTTGTTAGAAATATCAAGGAAAATGACATTTCTATTTTTAGAAAGGCTCAGGCACTATAATCGCATTACAGGGGCATGAACTTGATAGTGAGCCCTGTGCCCCAGAAGGGCAAGTGACTTAAGAAAGGTTCAAGAATTCATAAATCTCAGATAAAAATATTTCTTTTTTTAACAGACTTTCATGTAAAACTGTAAAGATAATAAATATACGCAGAATAGCCCAGGAAGAACACTGCAATATTTAAACTGCAGTACAATATTGGGGTTATTCTGAAAGCAAGACAGACAGTTAACTCAGAAAAAGGTAGTTTAGGGAGCAGCCAACTGAATCCCAGCAGCAACATTTTAATGTAATTAATTTAGCTTGAACTGGGAGATGGCAGCAGAGTGTCTCCTCACCTGGTGAAGCTTTTCTTGGATGGCTGGGAGTTGTGTAATCAGCTCTCCCCATTTTTGCTCAAACTTTGCCAAAGATGACCTAAGTGCTGCAGTATCAGCTTGCTTCACGTGAAAGAGCTGGTTGGCAGTGCTCACCACTGATGACTTCAGGGAAGATTTTTCATCAACTTCCTTAGAGAACGTCTGAGGTACACAGGAGAAATTTAAGACATGGTAAATATTTAAATATCTATTTAAATGAATAAGACAAACCACGTTTTCAGTCACAGGATGAAATGCTTCAAGCAGATTTTAGCAAGTTTAACAGTGAGCTCAACATGTTCTGGCAGCAGGTAAAGCATTTTTCTGCCCAGTTTGATACAATGCTGAATGCCACTTTTTGCCCCATCCATGTGGATGGGAATATCCTGATTCTCATTTCACACAGAGGTTCAGGGAGGAACCCCAGTCCTCAGGTCTCCAGCCAGCTCACACCTACCAGTCCAACCCTCATGATGCTCTGCTTTCCCACTGTGCACTGTTCCTTCTGTCTGGCCTTACACTGGGGCTAAACCTCCTGGCTGGTCATCCAAGGGGAGCACAGCACAGGGGGGCAGGCAAAGACATGAAATGCAATTCAGCATATTTCCCTTTCCTGACTTTGGCTGAGCATATTCATCCCTCCCGTACCCTGAGTCCAGGTTCTGCTGTTAAGTGGCAGCTTGGCAAAACTGCTGGATCTGGTGTTTGGCATCAGGAGCAAGACAGAAACAGTGCCAGTATGCTGTACTTGCATAAGAAAGAGATCCTGGCTGGGCTGTGAGCTCATTACAGAGGATTCCATTCTGATTTCCAATCTCTGGCCAGTCTCAGGATCTGAAGGAAGGTCTTTGGTGGCTTTGGGGCACACACCCATTCAGTGCTGTATTACATGGGCAGTTTACACCTCATGGCAAATAAAAAAACCTCTCAAAATGGTCATTTTCACCAAAAGTCACAACGCCTTATCTAAACCTGGCAGCAGAAATGACTTACAAACAAGCTGCTGATGGTGTCCCTGATGGTGGGAAGATCTTGTGACACATTGAGAGACTGCTCCTTCCAAAAATTCATTCTCTGCTGAGCAGAGTCCAGCCATTTCATTAATTCCTCAGAGTCTCTGTTGTAGCTACAAGGAGGAAACAAAACACAGAAAATTACATCTAGCTGAGGCTAGGATACAATTCTCACCCTCCAAATTGTCCTCCTCTCTGTAGCACCTCTGCTCCTACAGGACCCTGCAGAAGCTTGACTACAGCTATCACCTATAGAAGATCAGAAACTGATGTCTAACTGATATCTCTAATTGCTTTTTGAGTTACACCCACCTGACCAAGAGCTTCAGTAACGTTTGAAGTCGGTGTAGTTCATGGCCAACTTTTTTGGTTAAGGACAACCACTGCTCTTCCAGCTTCCCAATCTGGCTTCTTATTTCTGGACAGCTCACAGCAGTCAGCAATTTCTTCCCTTCTTTCACCATCTGGTATAGCCTGGCATGCTTTTCATCAACACTGATTTTGATTTGCTGTCAGAATATGGGAAGTTTGCAGAACAATAATATTTTAAAAACAGAAAACACAGCTAGGAAAACACATATAATTTGTTCTGACTTCTTAATCTCACACTTACTCTGTCGTGTATTTTATTTTCCAAATAAGAGTGGGTGGGTTTTTTTGTTTCCCCTAGAGAGATCAAGACAGATCTCAACATACTTTCATACATAATCAGAATGTGTTATGATTTGATGGGCGTTTCTGACCCATGCAAACCTCAGGCAATGGACAAAGACTGTCAGATCTGGCTGCACTGTCCAAACATATGGTTGTTCCCACCAGAAAGTTATTGTTATTGTCCTCCTGTTCCCCTCAAAGTTATTGTGCTTCCTTCAGGTTCTATCCTATTTAAAAAGAAATGTTACCAGAGTTTTGAAGGAAACTGTTGGGATAATTATTGAATAATGGTGGCAGAGAGGAACAAAGAGTGAACAGTGAAGCTTATTAAGGAAAAAAAATAGGAGTAGTCTGGTTTCCTTAGTCAGCATTTTACCATTACTACACTTCACTGGAAGGTCAAAATGAGGAAAGGGTAAAAAAGAAAAAAAAAAAGCAGGAAGCAGATCAGTCCCAGGGAGAAAACAAAGTAGCAACTGTGTGATGTGCATCTCACTTCTATCCAGACATGTACAATATTGTTAATAGAGATATTTGTCTCACAGGAATTAAGCCCCAGAGAATTTTATTCTGCCCTGTCCTTGCAATTGTGAAGGTCCAGTGCTGGGGCTCCACCCAAAAACATCTTCTAAAGCTTTACTACTTTGTTTCTGATTTCTTTAAAGACAAATAAAGAGTGAAGAGCTAGTTAAAAACTTAAAAAGCCAAGGAAAACTAGGCAACTTCACACTTACTGATTATGCATTGCATGTCTCCTGCCTCAGTGCAACAGGTATCAAAAGCACCAGAGGGCCACTATGATTGTAAATATCTACTGTTGATCAATTACAAAAGCTTTAATATAGCTCAGAATTTTCTGGGAATATCCAGTGACCTCTTTCATGCAGTCAGACAGATTAAATCGCTATAATCCTTTCTGCCCTTTCTAGTCTATGAATCTAAATATCAAACTGGACTCAGTATAGACCCAAACATTTATTAATTCAAAAATTTGTCTCTGAAGACTGAGAAAGGTCACACATCTGAGGAATGCAGAGCACTCTCTGAAAATACATCACTAAGGTTACTGAATACTATTTCTTCTTAATTTTATAAAACAATCATAAAAGCTGCTTTCATATCCTTATATTTAAATGTGTTTAAAACATGGATAAAATATTTCCAACTGCAGCTGAGGTTCCAAATAAAAGATGCAGCTCTGCCATCAGAGATGCAGCTGCAACCAGGGTTGCAATAGGGGTTCAAATACTTCATATTTTCAGGCATTTGAAGGCACTAGGTTGATTCTCCTCTTCCACAGGTTTTACACCATGGCATGAAAATCTTTCCTGAATTACAGAGAAGTGGCTCTGTGTGCACTCCAAAGCTCCTTGCTGTATTTGGGATCCATGGAGCCTGCACACCATCTTACCCCAAATATTTGCATTTGCAGACCAACTTCTAAAGTAGCTATAGTCATTATTCCCACTTAGATGAACTTGTAGCCTGTGGTTGAAATTAGCAGCCTGGTCCCCTGATACTGTTAAAAGTAAGTTGTTGGCTTGCATCCACACACAGGCAAGGAGACAAAGGAAACAGGGTCCTAAAAATCATCATCTTCTCATATTCTAACTAATCTTTTGGTCAACTCTACAGATCCACAAAGAAAGCCAGAAGGAGAAACACATAAATACCTCTAGAAGTGCAATCCTTTCCATTAATCTTTCTTCAGTTTCTTCAACCAAATTGACAGAAGGCAATGTAGAGGCAAGTGCCTCTAACTCCTTATTGAAAACTAGGCATTCCTCATCAAACACCATCCATTCCTAAAAAATAAATTGAATCATTAACACAGCACACATCAATCTGCGTTTTTGCTACACCAGACTCAGGCCTTACTGTTTATTCTAGCATCAGCAGCTCTTGCTTTAATGAAACATAACATGAAAACAGGTGAATAATATGGAAATTAAAATAAAGGGAGACATGATTTCACCACAGATGAATTAATTATTCATTCTCCAATATCTTCAAGGGTTCTTATTTTAAAGTGGTGTACATAATTTTTTATTCCCTAGGTGTGTTTTAAGATTAAGTCTTATTTTAGAGTGCGGATGGTATTTTTGTGCCTTAAAAGGCTCTTCTGTCAGTCCAGGCACTCAAAAGTTACTGCAAGAAGTCATAAAGTCCCACCCATGTCAGAATAATAAGTTGAAATGTCCACTTTCAGAGACTTGCAAGGATAAAGTTGGTTTACTGACACACACAGAATAACTAATGGACTGTTGCTGTCCAGTGCAGTCAGGAAAGGACAACTACTACCCAAAGAATCACTGATGGGAAAAGAGTTGCCTTAGATGAAACTTTTCTTCTTCCTCCAGCTTTTACTCTGGGTTTCTTTTGAGTTATTACCTTTAACAGGCTTTCTAAGTGGATACCATATTGGCAGGCCTTCTGCTCCAGCAACCTGACTTCATTCACCAGCTCTTTCCAGAATTCCTCTCTCTTTTGCAGGACAGAAGGACTCACTCTCTTAGAAAATGCTTGCATGTAAGCCATGCGGGTCATGAGGTTGCGGAAAAAGTCCTGAAAAAAACAAGTTAAAGCTTGGTCTTTAAGAGAGATCACACACTCACAGCAGGAAAAGACTCACTGAGAAGCCAGTTTCAGGGCATAGCTGGAGTCAGGAGACTACTACCCAAATTCTGCATCACCCCAAGATGGGCGGTTACTGATCATTTCACAGTTAGTCAGAAATGAGTGATGAGCTGAATACACTGTTCTCATTTATACACTTCTAAAGAAAATTATCTACATTTATACCTTCAGTTTGTATGAAATTCATAGATGCTGTAGGAAGATAATGGAAGGAAGAGTTTAGCTGTAAATAAATGTGTAGTTTAGCATGAGGTAGTTATCCCCACACACAGTTATTATCCAGTTCGTTTATCCATTATCCACCTAGATTTCAAGTGACTTCAAGCAATAAGTAGTAGGCAGGGAACAATAGTTTCATATAACTACAAGGCAACAGTTTGATTTAGTTATGGCTCTTGGTAAATGTCTGAATCTCAACACAGCACTTCCCCCCCCCAAAAAAAGGTTTCAGGGTCTTCAATCAAGACATTCTTCATTAAGAACTAATAACTAGTACAAGAATTTCACTTAAAGACCATACTCCAGGCATAGGCTGTGTGAGCATCCTGAGCATTCCTACCAGGGTAGAGAAAATGGCTTTTGCAGTTTTCTTTTGCTTTGTAAGTAAATTCCTAACATTTGGCTTTGCTAAGGGCAAGCTGTGAGTGACAACCACCTATGCTTGACTCCCATGACTTTGGAGTAGTGGTTTGCAGTGCTCAGCACTTAAAGGAATTTTTAAGGAGTTTAAGCTACGTGGAACAGTTACATCAAGGTATTGACATGACAGAGACACCTTCCAGTGACTGGTGCTGGCCAGGGCTGCCTGCCAAGTGCAGGACAGTGAGGATGCAGGTGCCTTCTCAGCATCTCCCACCAAGCATGTAGCAGCTGAATACAAGGGACACTGGGCTGCAAAGGGGAGGGTCTCAACTACTCTCCCATTGGAAAAGTGGCTGCTATGGGTAAGTTTCCTCCACCAGATCATGATGGCACAGAATGCTGAAAGCAAAGGCTCAACTCCCAGTTGCTATACAATTTCAAGAACCTCACTCCTGATTTACTGTCAGTACTTAGAAGGACATGTGTTTTCCTTATATATCAGTATGTTCTGAGTAAGCAAAAGTAGTAATTTATCACCAAAACTGCATTTGTAATAACAGCCACTCTTTCATATTTTAGTGGGTCCTGTTTTGGTCTACTGAAAACCTTTGCTTTGTTTTCTGCACATATTCCAGTCCCTCCCCCATGCATGAGCCAGTTATTCTTCTCCATTTCACTGGAGAGAAACCACTCACAACAAACAGTGATCCTGCTATGCTGATCTAAGCATTGCTGTGATAAGCATCTTATACCTTGTGATTTTCCAGGTGAGACTGCAGAGCTGCTCTACTTTTTGCTAGGTGCTTTGGATCTTGTGCCATCTTCTCTCTTCCAATAGCTACCAGCTCTCCAAACCCACGAAGTAAGTCCTCATACTGGCTTTCACTGATGGAAGGGGAGTTCAGCTCCACATACTTTGCTTTCAGAATCCCCCACATGTCATCCAAAACATCCTATAATGTAAACACAGTTAAGCAATTCATGAAGGACAGAAGTAAATCCCACAACCCCACATATACATTCCCAGAAAACAAAACAACCATCAGCCTTTTGGTGCTGAAAAAAACCCGTGCTTTGAAAAATCAAACCTTGTTGAGTAAGTGGAAACTGTACTGTCCCCTTACCTCTAATTTATAAGCTTCCTGGATTAAGGTGATAGGTAACTGCAATCTTTCTCCATGGCCTCTCAATTTTGCCACTTGGTTTTCAAAGTTTTGCAGCTCCAAAGCATAGGCATCAACTTTCTGAAAGAAGGACAAAACAAGCTACTAGGAAGAGTTCCATTCCATTAAACTTTCCATTATCACTGGTAGAGCAGTGGATCCAGAGGCTGGATCTGTGCCAGTACTTCGGAAGATCCAATGATCTTATAAAACTAAATGGACAAGACTGTTCATGACATAGTACAGCATTCAACATGCATTTCAGTTTACTAATTCAAGAGCAGCCATTAAAAGGAATCATGGACTCAGAAAACACCATTTTTTTAATGAACCATAAATACTCAGTTAGGAATGAATTGAGACAAGTCCTCTCTGAAGAAAGGAAAGCTATATATGTCTGGCATTTCTTTTCCAAGAGTGGTTACCTGACAGAATATACCCAAGGCAGCAATCCCTGCTAGGGGATTCAGCAGGGAACACAGCTCTCAGTCTGGCAGAAAATTATGCCTGTAAACAAGGCTATGAGCCTGTAATAAAGAAGTTTCCAGATACCCTCTTTGCTTCGGCAACAAGTAGGTAGATGGCCAATGGCCATTCTAGGAAGGATATGGAGTCTGTTAATTTTTAATTCTCTTCTAATCCCTATAAAGGTCAAAGAAAATAGCTTAACTGGTCAAATTCCATATGACAAAGTGCTCATAAATGCTACATGAGTAGATATAAATACTAGAGTCCTATTCCCACATAAAAAAGCTAGTTTTGCATATAAAAAGGCCAAATGTGTGAAGTGCTGTACTCTGTGTAGCTCTTTTTTTCCCCCTTTAATAGTATGGGGTTTAATAGTATTTGCTCTGAGAGGTTGTGGAGAGACTGGTTTCTCCACTCCAACAACTAAAAGAGCTACAAAAGGTCTGTCTACAGATTGGGGTGTAGTGGAAAAAAAAAAAGGGGGGTGGCAAATATGGCAAATACTGAACTCTCGCCTTTCTCAATTTTAAAACCTAGGTGAGACTCAAATTTTAGAAAATATGAAACTTAATAGATTGCAGAAAACTGGAAATAATAGCTAATGCTGTAAAAACTCTCCTTTCCTTTGAATAAAATTACCTGAAGCTGTTCAGAAACATTATGTCCATGTAGTTCATTCAAGCATTGTTGCAGAGCAGCTTTTTTCTCAGTTAACTGATCATAGAGCAGCCTGGTTTGATTCTGCAAAAGAAACAAACATCAGAAATATATCATGTATCAGGAATAGAGTAATGACCAGACAAAATTACACAGCAAACAACAGCAAAAGCATGTTTTTCTCCTTTAAAAAAAACAGAAAAAATAAAGCATGTGCATTATGGGCTTAAAGCAGTAATTTAGAGAGGGAAATTCTGGAGTCTGTGTAGTGTAAGAAGGTAGATTAGTCTGTCTCAATGATCCTCTATGACTGTAAAAATCTGTGAAACTTATCAAATTCTTCTCTTCTGAAAATAAGAAAATGAGCCCATTACTGGCTGACTGATGGAGCTCCATGGATTCTGCATAAATAAACACTGCTAGACTAGTTCTGCTGCTGTTTGGAGACAATATCCCAGTGTTCTTCAACGGAACTGCTTTATTATTCAGCAGTAAAGAGCCAGGCCATCTTGCAGATGATGAGCACACTGAAGTTTTGCTGGACACTGCAAACTGTATTTCTAAGACCAGGCTCTTTCCTTACTTCAGACTAAATACCTGATCTGAGTGTTTTCCAGCAATAGTTAGTTGATTCAGCACATCACGAGAATCTAAAGAAAAGCTTCTCATTATCTCCTTTTCTGAGAAAGAACAAAAAAAGGGCAAATTTGCAAAACTATGGCTTCAGCTACACAAAGTCTAAAGGAACAGTAAATACAGTGGAGCCAAATCAACCCCCAATACATTGCTAAAAGTAGCCCAGTGTCAGACATGGCACCAAAAGGGAAGAAGGCTGCCTCTCCTGAGGACACAGCAGCAGAAACAGTACATGAAACTCTCCTTGGCCTAATCCCTACACACAGAAACTTGCTTTAGCCTGTAGCTCAGCCTGCATGGGATACCAGGTTACTTCCATACTTTCCGCATGCAAATTTTCTACCACGCTCCGGGTCTCTATAGCAGTCAGCACTGCAAACAGCACTGTAACCAGCAAAATTAATTTGCTTCTTGAGAGGCCAAGACAAGTTTGTTTAGTAGAAAAAAAAAAAAAAAGAAGTCGTCCATTAGAGGTTGCTCATCTGTAATCCAAATGCATTAACACTGACAAGTCTAACAGATGCTGTGAAACAAGATGTGCATTTGGCAGTGGAGTACCAGATAATTGCTATTATGATCCAGCCCAGCTTTCATTGAGTTGCTCCTTGAAGCAGTGGCAGCTTGAGTTTGTTCCAGCCGTGCCTGCAAGTTGTTAAAGCACTCGCAGAACACATCTGTGCTCCCACCAGCACAGCTAATAGACTTCAGGAGATCATCCTTTTTATCACTCAGATCAGCGTGAAGTTTTTGCAGCTCGACAGACAGAGTCTAAAGGATTGAAAGAAAAGTAATATGAGTGAAAATGGTCTTTCCGAGGACTCTCACCTGTAAAAGGCAGCAGGACTCAAGCTGGTAATTGTTAAAAGCAATAGGCCCAAATTTGTGCAATACCAAATAGTTTGGTGCTGTTATTCCTGAATAATGCCAGCAAAACAGAGGGGAAATATAAGGCCGTATATATTCTGTTGTAACAGAAATCCACTGGGATTTCTCCTTCCCAGAATGGACAGTTACCTCATAAAGAGCCTGCTGCACGGCTGCCTCTTCTGTGGAGAGGACTGAGGTGTTTAACATCTCCTCCATGTTATTCAAACATCGGCTGATCGCCAGAAGCAACTCAAACAACTTTCTGTCCAAATTGGAAGAGACTTCCTCTGCCACGTTATCCTGAGTAAATGCAAGCCAGAAGTTTTCAGTACTTTCACCCAAGGCATGGCTAAGATTTATTCACTCCTATAAGGTTAGAGGTTCGGTCAGCTAATAATAAAATGGAATTAATTAAATACTGAGAGACAGACTCATGAGACAATTATATGCATGTAACATTCAGAGCTGTCAAGGACAAAGCTGAGACAATAACTCTTTATTTATTAGAGACTGGCTGTGGTCTTTCAGGTCTCTAATCTCAGGAATGAGCATAACAAATTTGTCTTGTCAGCTCCAATCCTGCAGATTTACTGAAATCATTTTCCTTGCTTTATATAGCTTGAGGATTTTTACCCACACTAGCAAATCTTTGGATTCAGTTAGCAGAAGTATCATAGCTGAAATTTGAAATGTTTCCTCTCAAAATCCAAAGCTGATTTCTACATTCTAGTCCACACCCAATGCAAAAGCTCACTACAGTGAATGCCACTTGCAATAATATGATTACTGACTGTTTCCCAGTGTCCAAGCAGTGTCTTGTTTCTAGAATCCCTGGTATTTTTTGCAATGCCAGGACATGCCATTTTTACCTGTGCATGCACCACATTTGCTTCCTGGCTCAGGTCTCCCAGCTGGACAGTGTAAGTTTTCAGTTCTTCCACGGTGGGGGTTCCTGCACCTGTGAATGTTCCTCGGGGCAGCATGTTCATCTTTGTTGTAATCTAACATTTGAAAAAAGAACACTGAAATTAGGTGAAAAGCTCAAATGAAGACAGGGCTATGGGCAATGAAATATCACTCCTCTCAAAAAGCATTAAAATGAAACTTTTAAGGCACTAATATAAAGCACCTGGATAGCAGGGATCCCTTTATACTGGCAAAAGTTGGGCAGGCTATGCCCTGATGGGAGACTGACTGAAAAAGGAGCCTCTGATTCCCAGTTTTAAGGGCTACAGCAGTAGTTTGTGTTAAGGCAACCCTACTGCCCACTGCAGGGTTAAGTCTTGCCTGCAAAAGAGCCGACATTCATTCTTTTATGTCTGATATTCTTTCTTGTATAGCAGCAATTTCAGAGAATAAGAAATCTAATTATTCTAATTTAATGTGAACAAAACTGTTAATAACAGGAATTACAGTTTTGTCCAAGGAGTAAAATTCTGCAGTCAGTCCAGAACATAAACACAGCGCGCTCTTGTTGCAGTCCAAACTCTGCTTTTGACATATGAGAATGAGAGAACACAATGGTGAATGGCAGAACAAAATTTTAGCCAGAGATTTGCTCTGACCAAAATGTTCTCACTTGGGGGAACTTAACCCACTTAACTGACTTAACCCACATCCAAAAAAATCAGCTGGGAGCTTGCAGGCTAACTCTCTTAATTCTCTTGAAAGAATGAAGCAGATAACATCCAGTCTGAATGTTAACTACAAAGACTCACCAGGTGCTCCCACACTGTGCTTAGTAGTCACTACTTCAGAGACATGATTTACCTCAAAGTAAAATTAAAAGACAATTATGAAAACACTATGCAGTAACAATCTCCTCTGGAGAATGCTTGCACAGGTTTCAGTTATCTGATGAAGAGCCATGCTAAGGTGACACAGGAAGATACACTAATTGCTATCTTTACCACAAAGGACTGCCCACAGAGAGTGTTTTACTGAACTTAAACAAACCTGAGGTTCCACAAGCTGGCAGAGAGGAGATTTCACCTTTGATGACAGCTCTTGTTGTAAATATTGCCATTTATTTCCCATTTGATCCTTTGGAGCCAAGGTGGGATCAGCCTGCTTGCTCTTTGAATCAGATTCTCCACTGCTGTATTGAGAAAACATTGTCAGAATGGCAAATACTGAAACAGAATAAGTAAAACCAGGTTTGTAAGGCTTCTTGTGTAAAATTAATTCCTCTTGCTCCTGTCTCAAAACCAGCCTGAAACCAAGTGTATGGATGATCTTTAATCCAAGCTTTGATACATTTCTTTGGACTTTTCCCTTCAAATGAAACATCCTAGAGGCCTGCTGGCAGCCTCCATGTCTGTAATGGCAACATGGGGAGCACAGTCCTGTAGCAAGTCTCAGTTCCATACTGGAAGGTACATGACCCCCACGTCCCCTTTTCAAGGCTGCTGCCTTTGAACCTGGCTGGGTGTGTCTGTGCATTTGTACAGCAATGGCTGTGAACAGACACACCCAACTCGCCTCCAGAGGGGCCTGTTTTAGTCCACAGCAGGTGTCAGTGCTGCCTGACAGCCAGACTGACTCTGAGCACTGGAGTCAGCCCAGTATCAAGGAGTGTGTCACATGAACGAGCCTCTATTTCTCTAGACTGTTGATGGCAGATATCCCCGGTTTCTGCCATTTTTCTTCTACAGGCACCAATGGCATGACTGCAAACCTTCAACAGGTTTATTCACATCACTGAATCTGGTAACTGAGTTTGTTTTTTCGTACCTTGATTCTGATTTCTGAGTCACACTGTCCTCAAGCTGTGGCTGCATTTTTAACACGCACGACTCAATAAAGTCAATGAGGCTTTTCTGCTCAGCTGCTTTTACTTTCAGATCCTGTGCACAGAGGACAGCAGAACAGTTATTTGAACTGTAATAATCTGAAATGATGATTGCGCTTTTCCAATCACATTTTAAGTGAAATCATTCGGCAATGAAAATAAGAATACATCTGTCAGAATAAAGTGCAATTTATGCGTAAACATGACTTTACAAAACAAACAGTTTTCTGCAAACATGTATTTTTACGGGATGTATTTCTGCCTGAGCTGAAGACTTAAAAGCAAAATCCATCAATCGGAAACAAATTATGTAGACATGGAAATTTAAGGGCCACCTACTGCAATCCTTAGACAGAGAGAGCGGCAAGGGAAAATGGGGATTTGCTCAAATATGATTTCCATTAGTCAAAAGGAGAGCGTCGAGTGAAAAGTGAGCAATTCTAGCAGCTCAACCTGGATAATTTTCTCCAACTCTTTTCTAATAGCATCAAAATGGCAAAAGTTAATTTTTCAGATAGTAAAACAGAAGTAGTTTGCAGAGCACAGAACATCACAGGATTTTTTTATTGTACTAACAACCACCTTAAAGTCCTTGTGAGTTAGCCCATGGGAAGACATACAAAAAGCTTTAGCTTCAAATGCATCTTCAAAAGTAATGTCAATACATGGATTCAGATTTCATAACACATCAACGCCTCAAGGATAGGAGACTGGAGGGATAGGTGATGCCATCTGAATCATCATGAAACAAGGCAAATGTCAGGGTCCCACCCCGCTTTGCAATATTACTAAACCTTTTGGACAAGGGATTTTAACAGTGAGACCTTTCTGCGTCCTGACAAACTTCTGCAGAAGCTGTAAACGCAGCTGTTTCCCCCACCCACAGGGGATGTGGAGCAGCCTGGCTCCTGGATGGGAGGAGAATTACCTGTGGGTGCTGGAGACCGTTGTGCCAACCAAGTGGCTGTTCGGCAAGGGCAGGCTGGGGCACACTGAAGCCATCTGAGTGCAGGATCTCAAGGGGCTCTGGGTCGACCCTCTCCCTGTTGTTAACCTGTAAAGAGAGATCCAGTGGGGGAAAGCTTCCAGACTTGACAAGAGAGCAGAACCCCTCAGGTGCAGTTTGGGAAAAGGGCAAAAGCGAAGCTGTCTCGGACTTACCATACACAGAATCAGCAGCACATGAAACACAATTGCTACTTTTGCAAAGATTTTTGTCCAGTTCCGTTTACTGAAAGTTTAATCCATTCTAACCTGCTGCCAAGGTCCTCACAGTTCTCCCCCAACAGTTACAGGTGCTTTGTTTTACCTGTTAGCAGATTAGGTGATACTAACCCTCCATTCTTATTGTTTGACCAAATTATAGGGATGTGCAATTTTTACTTATAAATTTGGTCATGTGCCTGGATTCTCTATCTGTCTCTGCTCACAGAGGTATTTCAACAGGAGCCTTTACCAGCAATAATTCTCTCCTGGGCCATGCAGGCTCCCTTTTAGACTGTGCTCCTCCAGCCCTGGAGAAACTGTAGCTGCTCTTACACAAACACATCAGGTGGGCTTCTCTGATCCCTTGTACAACAAAAGGGAATGAGCTCTGAAACCAGGAGTTACTGTCTCACCCACTGGGAAACTTAGCAAAGACTGTGCAGCTGTGTCAGTCACTGTCCTTGCCATTTAGGCATTCTTCAAAGAGAAAGTTACTGAAAAGCCTCTCTGCTGTGATATTATCCCAAACATCACGGCATTTTAAAGGCATTTAGAACCAAACCAAAACCCCAGTCCTTTTCCTATATTCCTTGCAAAATGTTGACTTCTGTCACTGAGCACTTAAAGCAGAAACAACGCTGTTCAGAAACTCATTAAAATCCACTACTTGCTACAAACTGCAAGTAATTATACAGGGCTGTAAACTAGAATAATAGTAACTCTGACATTTGTGATTGACTTCTCTCCCTTCCTTGCTTCACATGGTGAACTCTAACTGTTCTTCTGCAACTACAGACCATTAAAGCACCATGACTCTCACTCTTGGTCTGCACAGCATTCATATGCTTTACCTGCTCTTCATTGTACTTGTCTTGAAGCATCATCTGGACATTCTCCAAACTGCGCTTCACTTCCTTCAGCTTCATGGAAAGAGCCTCTGTTTTTTGTTGGTAATCTGCACTATCTCCACAATCTTCCAGTAAAGAGAGGACCTTTTGTTCAATCTCTGATAACCTCACCTAGAAGGGACAGCAGATAATTATTCATTCTTAGAAGTACAACACTCCTCTCCTGACAACATTCTGAAGTCAGTGCTCACACCACTCCTGTTTGAAAAGAATAGAAACATACAGGCAAGAGAAATAGCTGTGCCCCCCCCAAGATTTCCTCCAATATAGACTCTTTTTATTCTGAACAATTAAATAAATTTTTTACAGAGTTAATCTTAACACTGTTTCAAACAATAGGATCTGCAGGAAGTTATATTAACCCAGATATGAAGCAATAAAAGAGGAGAGCAGAAATTACAGACTCCATTTGAGTGTGACCAAGAAGACAACACATCTCAGTGGGGGAGAAAGGCAGTGCACAGACTGCTCACATCACCCTTTGGGACAAACGATGCTGAATTACCAACGCATAGCAATGTTCCCATGTGTCAGCCAGGCCACTGCAAACTGCTGGGATCTGCTTTTTGATTCAAGCTGCTTTGAATCAAAGTGCATCTCTGCATACTTTAAACTCATGTTTTTAAGGTGAGTGTGGAGACAGGTATCATGGCTCAACTTCAAAGTAATTAACTGTAATAAATTAACTGCTTTACATCATACGCCTGGATCTGGAGAATATTTGTCTTTGTTCTATGTGTATCTTTTTGTGTAGGTCTTGATTAGGTTAGAAAATTCTCTTCCGCCCCTGAGTTCTCATCTTTACATTGAGCCAGGCAGTTCAAGCCAACAGGAACTGAGCAGCTCTTACAGCTGCCCAAAGCCTGCTTGTTTTTACCAGCTGGAACTGCCCTGTTGAGGCCTGTGCTGACACAAATGCTGAATGGGATCCAGATGCATCCAGACACCTAGGTGCATTCAGGATCCTAATTCCCACAGAGTTCAGCACCTGAGCACTTGGCTGAATCACAGCTTAAACCCAGAGGCACTTCTTGGCAGGGACTCAGTTCCTATTAAAAAATAAAAACAACACCCAAACCAGCAACAAAACAGGTGGAAATGTCTCCTGGTAATTTAAAATGGGGACATTTTGGTATTGGCTCCTTTATGGTGAGTGAAATTTGTTGCTCTAGGTAGACTCAGCATTTGAAGTAAACTGGCACACCAGACTGGCACCACAGGGAGCTTCAGAGTGGCTTGCCTGCATTCTTTGTTTTAATCTGCACTTGCTGCATGCCAGGACTGTCTCCCACCCAGCCCCTCATGCCAGTCCTGTTTTCCTCCTCCCATTTTCACCAAAAGGTACCACCCACTCCTTTTGTTCCACTGCCATGGGGCAAGAGGCTGCCCTAGGAGTAAATGCAGTAGGTCCAAATATGTGAGGGCAGGGGGAAAGTGCCATCTTTCTACCTAAGCAACAAGTGCAAAAGTAGAATTAACCAGCTTGGAAGCTCTTTTATAGCAGTCTTTTAAATTACTCTGACAGAAACAGAGTGAAACTGTCAAAAGAAAAAAATACTCTTTTGTTTCTAGCTGATTTATCATGATTGAGACTAATGAAAAATTGCCTTTCAATAGAGGATTTAAACTATAATTAGCCATGTTTTTGAAAACAATCCAAAGAAAAACAAAGCTTTACAAACACTCCAGAATTCTACCTAAATCCCCTGGATGCATACAGATCCCAACTCTAAAAATGGGTATCTTAACTAAGCCCTTACAAAGCTGCACCTGAAACTGAAGCCAAGCAGTCACCTGTTCTCTGCACGGTGTGATGAAGCTGATGAAGCAGGGAGAGAAGAGCAAGCACAGCTTTTCTGCAGACACACCCCCCAGGGAAGGGTGCCTGGTTTGGATGGCAGCAGCAAACCGACTGCTCCTGCTCCGTCTTACCTGGCAATCCGCAAGCTGCGGCTCCACCACCTGCTGCGCGTGGGGGGTCTGAGGGTCTGACCTCAGGGACATTTTAGTTTTGTCTAGCCATTGTTCCAGCTCGGCAACCTGGGCCTGGCACACCAGGAGGATGGATTCTGGCTCAGGCTTCCCGCCATCCAGTGCTTCCCCTCGAGAGCCCAGGGCGACGTTGGGGACTGGAGGCGGCTGGTCGCTCTGAAGCAAAGCACATGAAAGGAACATGGTTAACTCTCTGGTTTGTCATTTCTTTCCCCTCCCCTTACCGGTGAGAAATGATTAACTTTCACACTCACAAGTGCTCCGAAACAACTCTGTCACAGTGTTCCCAGACTTGGGAAAAAAAGAAAAGGAAAAAAAAAAGAGGGAAAAAAGAAAAAGAAAGGGAAACGCAGCAGCCTGGAGATCCAAGATCTGGTGTAACAGGTTTCCAGGCAGCAATTTGCATTTGCACAGCTATACCTGAGCACGCAGGTAGTTCCTGAGCGCACAGGAAGAGGATGACTCACCATTAACCAGCTCTCCCCCAAGGAGAGATGTCTTTCTGTGGGAGTTATATGTAAAAGCAATGCAGTTTGGAGCTGCAGAGCAAGCTGTTGGGCAATGCTTACAAGCTACCTGTGTGTGTTCCAACAGTCAAATATGCTTTATTCAGGCTCTAGGTCACCCTAGAAAAAACCGGTGTATTTTAAATATTAAATGTTGGGTAATTCTTCTTATTTGCCCTCCTTTAAAAAGCAATATTGCATTGTACACTTCTGTAATAAGGAGAAGTCCAAAGTGCTTGGAGATAATCAGCAGTTGCTTGGGAGGCTGCACAGGTCTGTATATGCCCCCACGCATACAAACACTGGAACTTAGTGAGTAAATAAAGCACAACACCACAAGAACCAAACTACTTGTATGCTCCCGTGGCTCTAGAGCACACATTCAGGCAACTGACATGGTCAGAGGTAGTGTACAAGCTCCATGTTAAAATGAGATTTGGCAAAAAAAAAGGGAGCAAAAATGCATTGTTTCAGCTATCAATGTCATCATAGAACAGTTTGGGTGGGAAGGGACCTTTAACAGCCAACTAATTCAACCACCTTGCAATGAGCAGGGACACCTTCCATTAGGATCAGGTTGCTCAGAGCCCTGTCCAATCTGACCTTGAATGTTTCCAGGGATGGGGCATCCACAACTTCTCTGAGAAACCTGTTCCAGTGCCTTACCACTCTCACAGTAAAGTAATTCTTCCTAATAACCAATCTAAGTTCACTGAGAACTATTACTCCTTGTCCTATCACTACACTCCCTGGTAATTTGTCCACTTGCCCAAAAGCCACATCCTCTGCATGTGCCAGAAAGGATGTGGTGACCCAGGCAGGGCTCCCACAAAAAACTGTAGCCATCCAGGTCTGGGGCTGCAGGGAGTGCCAGAGCCTGGCACTGGCACTGGAAGGCAGTAGGGACAACAGCAGTGTAAGGTGTGACCAGCTGGACCATCTGCTCAGCCTGGTGAGGGAGCTGTGAGAGGAATTCAAAAGGTTAAGAAGCATTATGGACTCTGAGGAGGAGATCCACTAGTGGGGCCAAACTGGAAGAAGACTGTCCTGGCTGAACAGAGAGCTCTTCCTGGAACTCACAGAGAAATAGAGTATAACACCTTTGGAAGAAGGGACAGGCAACTTATGAAGACCACAAGGATGCTGTGAGGTTATGCAAGGACAAAATTAGAAGGGCCAAAGCCCAACTAGAACTTGATCTGATTGCTGCTGTAAAAGACAACAGAAAACGTTACGAATACATCAGCAACAAAAGGAGGGCTAAGGAGAACCTCCATGCTTTACTGGATGCAGGGGAAACCCAGCAACAGAAGATAAGGAAAAGGCTGAGGTACTTAATGCCTTCTTTGCCTCAGTCTTTAATAGGAAGACCAGTGTTGTTCTCTGGGTACCCACCCCTCTGAGCTGGAAGATAGAGACAGGGAGAAGAACAAAACCCTCATAATCCAAGGGAGAATGGTCATTGACCTGCTATGCTGCTCAGACATGCACGAGTCTATGGGGTCTGCTGGGATCCACACAGGGGTACTGAGGAAGCTGGTGGAAGAGCTATCAAACCACATTCAATCATTTACCAGGAGTCCTGGATAAGCAGAGTGGCTCAAGAGAGACCTTACTGTTCTCTAAGCTACATGAAAGGAGGTTGTAGTGAGGTGGGAGTTGGTCTCTTCTCCCAGACAAGGGATAGAACCAGAGGAAATGGCCTCAAAGTTGCCCCAGGGAAAGTTTAGACTGGATATTAGAAAAAATTTCTTCACTGAAAGGGTGGTCAGGCATTGGAACAGGCTGCCCAGGGAAGTGGTGGAATCACCATTACTGCAAGTGTTCAAAAAACGTGTAGATGTGGCACTTAGGGATATGGTTTAGTGGTGAACATGGTGGTGCTGGGTTAACAGTTGGACTCGATAATCTTAGAGGTCTCTTCCAACTTTAACAATTCTAGGATTCTATGATTCCAAGAGCTGAGGACGCTCTGCCACCAGTCTGTTTTTCCTGGCCTTCCTGGAGCATCCATGTCTCCATACACTGTTTTGTATATAACCTATAGCTGCTGCACGCTCCTGCCTTAGCCTTTGCGTGACTTCCACAAAGCAGAAATATATGAGTGTCAATGTCCTTAATTTCTCCTTTAACTGCCATTTAAAAATCCCATAGTTGATGTATGTTTACATCACTCAAAGTAAACATACATTCATGCCAGCAGCTTACCTCCTGAAAATATTTCCTTTTGCTCCCTAGCAAATTGCATTTTCAAGGAGAAAAAACAAAATTTATCATCACCTAAAGCATAAAAATATGAAAAAGCCCTGAAAAAGTTGCAGGTATCCTACCATATCATACTGCAACAAACTCCAGCAGCATAACCATAACAAAACAGAGCCTCTACCCACTAGGTAGGTCATACAACACACTAAGAAGATGACCTTGTTCAGCTGTTTCAGGCCTTCAAACTCACCATAGTCAGACTGCCATCACCTGTGCCAGGGCTTTCCGTGCTCTCCAAAGTTTGCAGAGATGTTTCTTCACCATGTTTACTGGGCGATTCGATTATTACATCCTCATCCTGTAGAGACAGAGAAAACAGTGGAAATATTTGTATCATTCTTAGTGGAGATGTGGCACTTCAGATGGTGGTTTAGTGGTGGACCTGTTAGCATTAGGTTTGCAGCTGGGACTCACTGATCTTGAAGGTCTTTTCCAACCTACATGATTCTATGATTCTGTGATCCATTGCTTTGTTGTGCTAGAGAAGCCTCAAAGAGCAGCAGCCACTGAACCTATCCTGGTCTTGGCCCAAAAGTATTCAGACAGTTTTTTTATGCCTATAACACTGGTGTAGAGAAAAACAGTTGCACCTATCACAACATTATTGAGACACCAAGAAGAACAGAGCAGAATGGAATCAAAATTGTAGCTGACTGGTTGTCTTAGACACTGATTTTCTCACGTACCAAGAGAACAAATCATCCCCCACATTTTAGAGACTTTGCAGGAATTAGGAAAACAAATTACTGCTACTAAACATGTATTTTTATCTTTGTGGGGTTTGTATGGCTAAAAGGAATTAGAATCATAGAGTCATTTAGATTGGACAAGACCCTTTCAGGGGTCACTGGTCCAAGCAATATGTGCAACAGAAAGAGATTTTAAATGGCAAAATTTATGGAGGATATGAATAAGGCAATCTTGTCCTGCATTTCTACAGTTCTCTTGATTTGCAGACTTCAGCAATACCTAGGATTTGTGCAGATCTTTTCCACAAAGATGAGTGGAGATAAACCTGAGTGCATTACCTGAACAATGCCATCTGACAAGGTACCAGAAGACCAAGAGGTTGCACTGTCTTCCTTGTGCCTTTCATCATCTCTTTCTGAAGGCCAAAAGCTTGCATCTTTCTCTGTGGCTGGACTTCCCTTTGAAAGCAGTAACAGCTCAGCTTTAGCTTTTGAACAGGAAGCTCAGATATTCCTTCAGGCAATTTAAAGTACTGCAAACTTCTAGTAACACTTTGCTCAGTTTCTGCCTTGGTTATCTATCTTTATTTTGTTTCCCAAAGCTCTCCTCTTCCCTTGCTCTATAGCTCTGCTGCAAGATGAATGGCAGCTGGATGACACTGAAAGTTTTCTCTAGAGACCTCAGAGTATTCCCATTTTTAAAACTATTTAAAAAATAAATAAAAATACCCAAGCAAGAAATAATCTTTCTCCTATCCTATCCCCTAAAAAGTCCTGCATGTAAAAAAACCTGCACCAGTGGAGGTGTAGAATCAGAAACCCTAAAACTGAAGTGCTTGGATCAGAGTAGTGAGGTACCACTTCTATCCAAGCTGTTTGGACTTTGCACTGTCTAGCCATGGATTTTTTTTCCTGAAAGCAGGGAATCTTTATTCCCAGCTTTGCTCCTCTGCAGTTCACCTGGGCATTCAGACTCCCCAGATTCAGAGCAAGGTGTTGGACAGTGTCTCCCAGTTTCTCCCATTTTCTCAGAAATCTATCCTATTTTAACCTCATTCCCAATAGCCTGGTCATACCCTTTTTTCTTAAGCTCAAACACACAAATAATTTTTGTTGTTTCTTTTATGTTTTAGCAATTCAGAGGCTGCCTAATCCTGTCTGAAGCCCACTCCCACATATGAACACTAGTATTTAGGCCCATATTTTGCCACTAACACTTCCATAAAGGGATTTTTACTGTATAAACAATCCCACCAAAAGCAGAATCACACATCACAGAACGAGGTGCTGTGTAATAATGGCATTGGAATATTGGTAGGTTGGCTTGAGTGCAATATCTTCGTATCCTGCAGTGATAAAAGGTATCTCAATTTGTTCTGAAATATTTCATATTTACACATTTTTCATAGTTCATGCTCTACCAAAATCTTCTATCTTACATACACAGCTGTATATATAAAGATATATACTGAACTCACCTTGCTGTGGAAAGAACAGTCTTCTGATTCTTCATCTAAAGAAGGCAGAAGAGATACCACTCCTCTTTTTTTCAACTACAAAAATACACACAAAGAGACAACCCAATTAATCATGACAAGAACAGTAAAAGCCTCTTCCTTTCTGCCTGTAAACAAGGGTCCACTTTTGCAGAAGCACTGAAAATCTGGCACCCTACATTAAGGTAACTGAAAGTTGCAGGTATTCAGCACCCCTGAAAACTGGGACTTGATGCTGTTAAGTTTCAACATCCCAGATATAATAGGGACAAATTTATTTTTGCTCCGTGAAAATAATTTATTGAAAATCCCAGAACAACTGATTATCAACGAAGCTCCACATCGAGCATTTTGCTACTGATTGTTTGATACAAACTTCATGTTGAATCTGCTCCTGATGAAAAATAACCACAGGCACCCTTCTCCTAGCTTCTCTTAGAAATGCATCACACTCAATCATTTTGGGGCCACTCAGGAGCACAAAGGGGAGGAGAAACAGTATTGATTCACAGCTGCAGGGGTGCTCCTCTCTCACGCCACTCCTCCAGGAGGAAGAAGGGTTATTTACCTTCCCTCTCCAGCTCTCAGGTAAATGATCACTTACCTGCTGACCAGAAACATCAGTCCCAACTGAGTTACTCTGTGCCAACGCAGAGGCTATAGATTCATCTGCTGATTCAGGCACATCTTGCTGTAAGCGCTGGTGAAGCTCAGACATGGAATTCTTCATCCCGGTAAGGATATCTTCCTTTCTTTGGCACAGCTTTATGATCTCTTCTTTTACAGCTTCCATTTCTCCCTAAGGAGTAACAACATCCATAAGCATCCATTACTCTTACTTAACCAAACAGTAATGTAACAGATGACACCAGTGATGCATCTTACTGGGACTGGGGCTATTTCCCCCTTTTCCTTTTTCAGGGCATTGGGACAGTTCCCCATTGTCACTGCAGCAGATGTCCAGGTACATGCAAAACAGCAGCAACAGATACAGCTCAGGACAGCACTTGCCACTTGTAGTGCACGAGTTGGTAGTCTGGAAGGAAACTGTGGCAGGCTGGAACTAATTCTAACTAGGTCCTGCATACCCAAGGGAACACTAGTTTCCTTCAGGACAAAGGGAATGCAGATGGGTTACATTACTCTGTGTGTCACAGCAGGTGATGTTAACTTCCAACTACCTTCCCTGGAAAAACCTGACACTAAGCACTTAGGATAGCCTTGATGAGGGCAAAGTCAGCAACAAGGGTAGCTCAGGGCTGAGTCTTTGCTGAAGTTAAAGAAAGGAAACAAACCATTTGATGGGTTTTAGGGACATGTCTAGGGACAAAACTATCCCATGTCTTTGAATGTCATACTGGGAGAAATGGTCCCCAATAAAGTGCAAGGAAAATATTTAATGTTCTGCAGGGACTAAACAATAATCCAAGTAACTCTGCACTAACAAAGGGGGAAATAAATCTGTCTTGGTCTCAGTCCTGGCCATGACAATTGCTCTAGCCAGTGTTCTCCTTAGAGTTTTCCTTACCACCCAGCCTCCAGGTGAGCAAAGAAAGCACAGCAAATAACAGAGTAAGACAGGGCAAGGAATAAATTGCTCTACTCTCTTAATTACTAAAAGTGCTAAAGCTCTTTGAAGCATTGTTGCTTGCTTGGAAAACCAAAACCTGGCTAAATATCCCATTACACACTGGGCTCAGTTGATCAGAGCAAGCTTTGATGCTGGGCTTGAAATCAGAACAGCAATGACTCCACACCATGCCCTATCATTAATGATGTTATACCAGTAATAATTTGTAACAGATGAAAGCAGTAAGACTGCTGGTTCTGCCTTGACTACAGCTTATTCTGTTAATAACTCAAATGTGGTGGCATGACAGGGAAGGTGGAGGCAGAAACTCCAGCAAATTTTCAAAGGACATGGGAACTCTGCTTAGACAAGGATGTTTTTCTCCTTTTGTACACTCAAAACTACAAGATAAAATCTCGCAAAGGTAGAGGCAAGAAAATGTCATTGGAATGAAAAAACGGCCATCCATGGCAATTTGGCATATTTTTATAAATGCCCACTAAGAACAATATATCTGTTTCATTGCAGCAGGAGACTCTCCAGCATACATTTACCATCTACTATTTTTCAAACTTAGTCAGCCATAACTTCCTCAGAAACCAAATCTTTATTAACATCACTTCTTTATCTGAAACCTCTCAACAAGATGGGCAGTTCTATCACCCACTTCTATACATGCAATGCTACAATTCTGAAATGGGTTGTCTGCTAAAACAAGAGCTATTAAACAGAAAATCCCACACTCAAAGACAAAAACAAGTAAGAACCAGGAAATGAGTCATGCTTAGTACTACATCAAGCCTCCAGCACCCAACCAGCTGACAGCAGAGCTACCATGTACTTAGGAGCCTCCTGAGTGATTACAGTTATTAGGCAAGTACAATGTAAGTGTATTAGCTTTATTGTGACTGACTGGAAAAAACTGAGCATTTCAGAGGCACTTTATAAATAGTTATTCCATTTAATTAGTAATTTCCTGGCTTCTGCAGTGCTGTCCTNCGCTAAAGTGACAGTGAGGCTTCATATGATTTTACTAGTTGTTTCTATATAATAGAAAACACATACTTTTCTCATCTTAAAACACATCTTATTTTTGCATTAACAAATTAATTCATCCATTATAGAAAAATGCTGACTGCAGGGAGAAAAGCAACACATGTTTATCAGTTGATGAAAACACACTGCAGCAGTGAGGAAGGAAAGGAGTCTAATGAATCTAATCGTAATCAGAATCCCCAAAAGTACCATTGCATAATCAGCAATCAGAAATGGACTCAGTTCTCTCCTTATGCACTATCCCAAGCTGCTACCTCAGGAAAATTGGCAAGATGCTGAGCCCAGGTGAGTTATCAGTGCCACATACTGCTTCACCAAAACAGCTGTCAGCTGTCATGAAAACAGCACTCAGCTTTTCTTAGAAATTGATATAGGTACAAATGACACATCAAAATCAATAAGGAGTATATTATGAAAGATATACCCAATTTGCAAACTAATATTAACTGTAATTAATTGCATGGTCACCCTATGGCATTCAATTGTCTGCTTGACTCTGGTGGGGAAGGCAAGTACAGTGCTATTTCTCAGTGCTCTGCATCATCATGATTAGTGTTAGTCAGGACAAGTAACACACATGAGACAGAAAACAGTGAAACCCACCTCTGGACAGTGAGTCTTCTGAGCCTGTGGTTGATCTTCATGTGATACTTCAACCAAGTGGTTCTTTAAGAGTTGTTTCAACTTTTCAATTTCTTGCTCACATTCTTCTGTTTTCTTTACAGTTTCCTGCGAAATAGTAATCTTCATAAATAATTTTGAATTAAGGAGTACAGAAACAAACTAGTCAGTAACACAGCAAAGATGAATTGAAGAGTAGTGAAGCCTCCTTTGCACCTCTAGTTACGTGTAACAGAAACTGTGTTTGCTCTGCTAACTTTGCACAAACTCACCAAGTTTATTATTCACTTGCTAAGGACAAACAAACCACTCTATCCACAAGTTGAAGTACGGTGGATTATTCTGCCTAGAAGCACATCTTTGCTTACTCCAGAGTAGAACTACGAATTTGGCTATAAAATGGAAACAGAGTATATTTCATTACATTCATTACAATTTATAAAAGGTTAGAGGGAAAAAAAAAAGAGAGAGAAATTACAATATTTCGTATCAAGTTAGAAAGCCTACCTGTTTTTTACTGGTGCTGAAGTCCTTACTGCCAGCTAGTTCTGCACTGACCAAAAATGAAGTGTGCTGTACACCAGGCAAACACTGCAGCTCAGAGAATAAGCCAACTACAATATCTGACAATTTGAATACTTCCCATAAAAATGATAAGTAGTCCCACCATGTGAACTTCCTCTTCTTACATGGCTTATAGGAAAACATATCATATGTTACAAATAGCTAAATTCACTTTTACTCATTTGACAGTAACAGCAAAATCTCATCAACTCCCAGCTTGACTGTTTAGGGCAATCTCCCCACACACTCATATTTGTCAGTCACAGCCTGTCATGATGTGTCTGGTAATTAAGAAATTGTCACATTTACAAATCAGAATATTTTGTGAAAACATTGAATATGCACAGCACTTGGTGGCTCTGTGTTTTCTGACCCACAGGCTGAGAACCAAAGACTATCTAAGGACTGTTCCTCAGATGTCTGCAAAAGGTAATGAGGAAACAATGAAGTCAACAGGCTTGAACTTACTCTGCTGACAGCAGCACCTGAACGACCTGACAGGTCAAAAATCTCACTGAAAAGTATGCACAGACTCTGACTTTCAGAGCAAAGAGTCTCTCCTGCTACGGACATAACAGAGCCATTTCTACAGTCACTTCTTCAAAAGAACACTCCCTCTCAAGAAAATGCAGACAGATAAGATTCTAAGTAATCATTATTATCTTACTTACACGTTTTAAAAGAAAGAAAAACCTATTTTCTTCAGTTAATAAAAGAAAGCCAAATTGAAGAGAAAGATATTTAATTATGGCCTATAATCTTAGTGCCATAGCTAAAGAATCAGAGGAGGAAAAAAAACAGAATAGGTCTTCTCCTGCTCAGTTTTAAAGACCTTCTAAAAGGGAGATTCTCTTACTCACACCTTCACTTCCATATGAATAGGAGTGTTTAGTAATAGGTTGAGTACTACCTCAACTTTCCTTGGCTAACTAAAGAATATGAATATTTTGTATACAGACTCCAATGTCTTCCGTCACAGGTCAATATGTGATAAAGTCATTTGCCTGAAGATAACTCATCTGTCCCCCGCCTTCCACTCAGGGACAAGAAAATCTGATTTTATCCTTTATCCAGTACACCAAATGATACCATATCTGTTGGACTTAATCTCTTCCTACAAGTGTTGCCTGTCTTTTGAGTTATTTCCTGCTTAACATTTGCCCTTGACTTTTCATAGCGTGGTAACACTAGAAGACTGACCCATGGAAAAGGCCCACCTGCCTTTAGTGTATTTGTCTTGGAAGAGCTTAGTGAAAATGAGCTCAGTAAGCCAACAGATATGCAAATACTGCCACTCTCTCACACAGAAAACCAGTAGAGGCAGATGTGGCTTCCAACTCACCTTCCTGATGACGTTATTTAGGTGTGGTACTTAACAAGCCATAATAAAAAACAGAGGGCAATGTTCAACGCAGATCTAAGTCACCGAAAATCCTGCCCCAAAGCACTTGCTATACCTATTACAGGTTTTGTTTCTGTTATATTTTTTCAAGTGTTACAATGCAATTTAATTAGACAAAAGTTACCAATGCAACATCCCATTGCGTCATCCACAGCAAAAGATGGGCAAACTCATCCACACACTGATCCCCGGGGAAAGAAACCCCATGTATGTATTTCTACAGGAAGCTTACTACCTTTTTGATGCAACACTCAAAATGCCATATTTTAATAGCTTTATCCTTTGTTACATCCTAGCTGGTACTAGACTTGTAATACTGCTGCTTTCAAGCCATTTAACTGCACTGGAAAATCTCTTTTGCACAGTTTGATAAACCAGCTGCCAAGAATTACAATTTTTCCAATCTGTATTCTTACAAAGAAATTTCACTCAGCTACAGATTGATGGATGCCTACAAGGTAAAGGCAAATGCTGAGCAAAGAAAGGTTACAGCTTTACAAAGAGGACAAAAATCTAAAACTTGACCTAATGCTCCACACAAACCAGTTACAAGGGTCATGATAACAATTCAATTGCAAAGTACTCTGTTTCTGATGGTTTTAAAGTGTTTTGAAAATTTTCAAGTATTTGATCTGGTAACTCTGAAAAAGGTGCATTTTACCACATCCATTTTTTCAGACCTAATAAGCTGTACGGATTAAAAAAAAAAAAACAAAAAAGGGATCATAGGGATCATAGATCTCATATAGTCATTGCTTTTTTTCTGAACTCCATAATCATGTGGCATGTTTTCAGTTTTTTTCTTTGTGTGGTGCTCTTAATTTCACAAACTGCAAATCAAAGACGGACATTCACATTTTAGCTGACACTTGTGTCTGCCTGGCCTTTGAAATGCCCAGTTAGATGTTCTAAAGCATTCTGCTTTACTGTAATAGGTTAGGAAAACCGTATCAGCAAAGAAAATGTAACCTTTTTCTAGGTGCTGCCATCATCCTGCCAAGAAATGGATGGGCCACCTGAGAATTTTCATACCTCTGCTGACATGGGAACGTGTGTAATCCAACTCCAGGTTGCCTCCAACCTGGGCAATGGAGCGTGACAGGCCCTGAATTAAAACCTTCCTGAGCTGGTACAACCACATCGCTCAGTGAAGTGCTGCAGAGAGATTCCTTCGGGTCTCGAGCTGTTCATAACCCTCACTGCCCCGAGTTAACACTCACTGACCTGCCAGCACTGCCTTCTTCTAGGGCCGTGCGTCACACCGATGCTGTTATATCATTTCTGTTCCCAAACCTGGTTTGGCCAACAGCATCTCCAGGCTCCCTGTCACATGTTGGCCTACCTCAAAACAATGAATTAACCAGGACACAGCTGTAGGAAATGGTCACTTTCCTGGCTCACTGATTTGGATTAGTAAAAGGCCTTCTGCTGTCAGCTGTTTCTATATAATGGCTGCCAACAAGAATTTCCATGGTAAAGATAACTTTAAAGACTTGGTGTAGACACCTACATCTAATACTGGACTTCACTCATCAGTGCAAACCTGTGTCATAAGACACCTGAGCCTTCATTTCTTCTACAGTATGTTAAAACCACATGGTGTCAGCTGTGACTGAACTGGAAAACTGAAATGTATTTCAAGACTACTGAGTGTGCTTTGTTGCAGTATCAAATAAAACAGGAAAGAAAAAAAGAACAAAAAAAAAAAATCCCCAAAACATTACATAGAAGACATAGTAGGCATAATTATGTGTCTGTAATAGCAATATTGTTTAAAGATCAAAATTACTATAAAGTAAAGGTGGTTTAGGTGACAAGAAAAAAAAAATCAATTACCTCAAGTAGGTCATTTTGTTCCTTAGTAATTTTTTCTAATTTCTTCAGTTCTCTCAAGAGTTTTCTTGCTCTTTTGAAGACTGAGAAAGGTTGCATTTTCATTGCTGGTAGCTGAAGTGCTTCTTCATAGGACTGTATATGAACAATAGTCTTCTGCATGGGACCAACGTGCTCAAGTATAACCTATCAGGACACAAGACAGGTGATGGATGTGATACTGAGTTAGAAAAAATGAACATCGAAAACTTATACTACTCTCATGATGTGCAAAAGCTCTCTTTGGTCAGTTTCCCATTCAAGAGGAATATTTTTATCCCCATATGGGCCATTCACTTAAGAATTGGACTCAGTGATCCCTGTGGGTTCCTTCCAATTCTCAATATTTTGTGATTCTACGAATCTTCAAACAAAGAAGTGAAAATCCACAGTAAGGTTGTCTAAAGCAAAACATAAGATACATCTTTCATTTACAATTCTTCTTTTTTTCAGTGTATACATTCATAAAGTTTGCACAGTGACAAAAAAACAGTCACATTCAGATTAGGTGCTATTTACTAAGCGGGTCATTTCAAAGTAGAGTATTATTGGCAGTGAAAACAGTCAAAAACTTGGTGCAAACCCTTTGATGTCACTCTAGCAAATTCTGGTTTTGTTGTTTGTCCTGCACACCAGTAGTTTTATGATGGTCCCATAAACAGTGTATCAACATAGTTGAGATGATGAATCAGGATGGAAGTCAGGGAAAACCTGTGAAGGTGGCTTTCCTGAAGACAGCATTTCATACCACAATACCTCAAGTGAATGCACAGTTTACAACCACCTTTATCAGTTTTGGATGAACAGAAATATGCAGTTTCATACCACAAAACTTATTTTATGGAAGACTCAGTGATCAGCTTCAGAAAGACAGAATGGTAACAACCAACACATAACGTCTTGGTTCTCCTAAAGAAGTATGAAATCCTACAGAGACCTCATTCAGCTGGGAACTTCAGAGGAAAAAACCCAAACAAATAAACCACCTATGGGCTTTTTAATTACTAACATTTTTGTTAAATTCTCTCTCAAGAAGATTTCATTTTGAAATGCTCCAGGTGGAATAAAGATGCTTATTCTCTCTTTTGTTCAAAACATGACTGTGATCCTTGAAAGGGTCTCTCAACAGTCTCCCCTTAGGACTTACATTGATCAGATATCTTGGATGCAAACTGAATTCCTTTCAAATGAAACTAAAGCAGGTGATACTCTCCAGAAGAGCTTTTGAAGACACCCAGCTACTAATGGATGTCCATTCTACAGGATCAGTCCAAAGTAAGCCCCAAGACACATACAACACAGATACCAAGTCCTCTGCACCAATTGTTTTGCCCTACCAATGTGCTCCTTTTGGATTTTAGAGTACTTGCTACTGTAGAAACATGCAGCAGAAATCATGTCTGAAATAATACTTTCAATCTTCGATCCCAGAGTTAAAATTTGTGTCATATTAATGTGTATGATCATTTCAAGATCACATACTAAAAACTTGTTCATGGTGGTTTGCAGTCACTAACATCCTTATGCTTCTGAAACCATACTTACACTAACTTCTGCATACATATACAGGGGAAAAAAGCCCATATAGGAGTTTTTACAGACCTGTCCATGTTTAAGTTGGTCTTTAGGAGAAAATTCTAACAGGTCGTCTGATGACAGGATTGTCTTCATTTCTGCAACATCCTTCTCAAACACTTTCACATGAGATTCAATGGCATCCAATTCCTAGATTTTGGAAACAGAGAGAGTATTTGTAGACTGTACAAATACCACAGCCAGCTTGCATTTCTGCCTTTAAACATACATTTAAAAAGAAACACTGAAAAACAAGTTCAGCATTTGCAGGATATGTTAATGGATGCTCGCAATCAAAAGCTTAGTTACTATAAATTACTCCATCATAACTTCTGAAAGAATTAAGTATTCGAGATCACCTGGTCTGTTTTAAATCCTTAATACAGAACTGACAGATCCTGGAAAAGTCACATTATAAATTACCAGTAGTGAGAAGACAGTTTTCCAGTGGTGACAGATAGCAGCATAGGAAACTACTCTAATTACACTATTGCAGTTTCCTGTGCAGAGTCTTACAGCAAATGAATCACATACAGGAGAGCTGCTTGTGAATTCTCACAGAGTCACAGAATAGATCAGGTTGGAAGGGACCTCAGGAGGTCTCTGGTGCCTGTCAAAGCAGGTCACTTGGGGCCTGATCCTGCTGAGATTTGAGTATCTCCTGGGATGGACATGTTACCCCACCTATGGGCCCCAATTAAATGTCTGACCAATCTCACTGCAGAAAAAATCCTTCCTTTGTTATACTTTAGGTCTGCTCATCTTTTCTCTGCACACCCCAAGAAGAGTCTGGCCCTGTCCTGTCTATAGTCTTCATTTACATAGCAGCAGGCACCATCAATATCCACCCCCCTACCCCCAAGCTGCCTCTTCTCAGGGCTGAAGCAACCCAGGTTCCCAGCCTTTCCTCCTACACCTTGTGCTAATCCTGAACTTTACAGCTTAATTAGTTACCGAACACCTTCTGATGGTTTGTTTCCAGACAATTCATTTCCTTGCTTGGCACAACCACTAAACCCTTTTCCCTATGCAGGTAACATAATTCGTATTTCATAACATATGATGAAGCTCTGATAAAAGACACTGATGGGTCACCCAGACTTACATCAGCCACATGCAGGATCTGTGGAAGAATCTCTGCTATCTCATGCTGTAAAGTTGCTACTTGGTCATCTATTTCATGCAGCTGTTGCATTACACTGCTGGTTTCAAAGACTGGTGTCAGCTCCTCCAGCTCCACGTAAACACCGTGCAGAACATTTTGCTTTTGCTCTGAGTCTTCCAAAGCCATCTGAGGACAAAATAAGAGCTTAGTTTGATCCATCAGTGGTGAACATTAGCACTTTGACAATACAGATATGTTCAACATCTGAAAGTATCCATATTTTATGAGTGTCAACTGTAACTATTTTTCACTCAAAGGACTTCCTGAAAGTGGTAAATTATTTATGTCAGCAAGACTTAAGAATGGAAAACTGCATCTCTACAGAGCAACCAGTTCTGACAGGGCCACATATCTGCATCAACACTTACCTGCAGGTCATCAGTATGCTTGCGTAAGCTTTTTGCAGAGTCACTTTGAACATCTGTTCTTAGCAAACAGTTGGTGCTTTCTATCCAATCCTTCACATTCTTCAAGAGTTCATCATATTCTTCCATCTTGTTGGCAGCCTAGGAAATGACAGGATTTAACAGAAAGGTACAAATGAATTGCTGTTCACTGTGTAGGATAAATGCATCTGTGGACAAGATTAAAAGAAAACAGGATGTGTTTTCATCGTGGCCAATTAAATTAGTACGGTGAAATAAAAATCACTATTTTTCTGAAACAGTTTCGTGATTTCAGGCTCTCTCCCCTAATCAAAGGTAATTTTGGTGCTTACATGCTTACATTTCATGGAGGCATTGCTGCAATTTATATGGCAACATTGCTTTAATAGACAGCCCATTAGCAGAGAAACAAAGAACCATCTCTGCACCCACCGAGGGGTGTGAGTTCCCCACACTCACCCCCACCAACCACGGTGCAGACCCACCAGTCCTTTGGGGTAGCAGCTGGAGGCAAGTTTGCCACTCCAAAAACTCCAGCTATAATATGCCAATGCACTTACAGCAGGTTTGTGACTCTTTACTCATTTGTCAGCCTCTGATGTTTTATGCAAAGCCTTCACTCTCTTTTTTTTTTATGAGATGTGATTTTAAAGGAACTTTTACACTTGCATCTACCTTGTTTAAAATGGCAGTTCTGCGCTCTGCAAGCTGTGAGACCTGCTGGTAATGCTGAAGGGGGGTCACCAAGATATCCATCAACTCCTGTGCATGGCAGGAATTCTGCTCCACTATATCTTGCACTTCTGCATCCAGTTCATTGAGTTTGTAATGCCAAAGGTCCAGCATATCCCAGATTTGCTGCACGCGGAGAAAAAGGAAGTGAAATGTAAGGTCAGACTCAAAGATAACAGCAGTGTTATTTATTCTTCACGTGGGGCATGTGGAATTGCAAAGATTTCAGAACTGATATGCTGAGAACAGAACACTCTGCATCTACTGGACTGATTCACAGTTGAAAAAACAACATCTTTTCCTGTGAGAAAGAATTGGTAAATATTCACCAGCTAAATGTTTGTTTGTACTGCTCTTTCTACAGACATAAAATGAATGGAAGACCACTTTTTGCTATACCAGAAACAACCAACAATCTTTTAACACAGATTTTTTTCTTTTCACAAGATTACCTTCTGAACTTCTTTGGCTTTGGCAATGTTTTCACTCTTCTGTTGCAACATCTTTTCAATAGCTTGCAGGCCATTGTTAATAGTTTCTGCTTTGCTTTTCAGCACGTACTGAGGAGAGTTCTGCAAGATTTCAGAGCTGACCTGTCAGAGCAAAGAGAAAACGATAGGGGAGATTACAAAGATCTGCTTGTTTCTGTGCACCACCTCACCAAAAATATTCAAATTCTTTTTATGTTTCTCTTGACAAGTCACTTAAAAACACAGGAGTGGAATTACATTTGCAGGGAGAAGCATCGACATGAGCAGGTTCGATGTCTACATGGTGTTCAATAATTCCTTCTCATTAAAAAATTACTGCCTCAGAAAGGCAATCCCTGAGGAAACAAGCAATGAGACACTGCAGCTCCCTGGGTGCTTTGCTTCAGCTGCCCCTGTTCTCATCCCTAACAGAGGCTGATGATGCTGCATTGTGGAAGGGGTCACATTTAGATTTATGCTGTAAGAAACCCAGAATGACACCTTCATGTCTCAGCCGACTGCTATGATTTCTATGTAACAAGTAAGGGAATATGAAAGTGCATCAACGTACAGCGAATTTCTAAATATAAACTTAGAGATTTATCACTGAAATAAAAAGCTCTGAGCACCATCAAGTATATGGAACTTAATTTCACTCTGCAGAACTCCATAGAAACGAAAAATTGGTACACTGGAGGGCCTGATTTTCTGTGTAAAGAGAAAAACTTTCTTCAGTAAGATACCAGGTTACTACAGACTAGATGAGGTGCAGGGAGTGAGAAAGTCCTTGCTTTTAGCCCAGAGTGATATTTTTCCTTACTAAACCCTGCTAGCTGCTAGGGTCAGCCAAGCACCAGGAAACTGTTAAATTGTGGTAAATTGTTTGTGTGCTGCAGCCTTAGGATTTAGGGGGCATACGCACACCGGACAGTTTAATGCTGCCTTGATGCAAAAGATTTTTAGTTTAACAGTTATTCTGGTTTAAAGCTCCTAATACTGAAATACTTTATCCATGTTGTGGGAAGAGGACTTCATATAACCTTTAATTAATAAATTTATCATCCATTTTTATTTATCAATGTTATTAACATTATTTATAGATGCCAACATAAGACCACTATACAAGTAGCCACAGTAAGACGCTGTATTGATAAAACTGCATTAATCACATTAAATATATAGCCAAAAGAACTACAGTGCTCCTCTCAAATGCTCATGCTTATACAGAAGGAGCTATGAAGTCCAGTCTGTACTTAGTGCCTAAGATTCCTTGGAAAAAGGAATTCAGATTGTAATCACTAAACACTTGACCATTATCCTGACCAAACATGAAAAATTATCAATGGTTGTAGTGCCAGTTTCCAAAATAGAAGAGAATCATGTATGAGTGATGTGACACAGCTGGAAATGAGAAAGCAGATCAAGCACTGACTTATATATTTCCTCAGGAAAAAATGCTGCATCTGTCAGTGCTCTGGTCATCAGCAGGGCAGGATTTTAATTTCAAAACTTCTTACTGGGATAAATTCATTATTTATGGCATCAAAAGTACAATTTATTTACACTGTTTGGTTAGCAGAGTTAGAAGAAAGCAGAATGCCATTAAAATATGATGAGTTAACTCAATTTAACACATGATGGTATCTTCTTTCATTTTTTTTTTCTAATACATAACTAAACTGACCTCCAGTTGCTTTACGATTTCTTTTGTTTCCTAAATGCATTTATATTGTTTTCCAATACCTAAATGTGAAAAGCAAACGTTATCTAGCTTCCAGGACCAGTTCTTTCACTCCAACATGTAATGTGTGTAACGTGTGTACATTGGGATAATCTTTTAGCTCGGTAAATGAAACCGTAAACAACAACCCCATCCCCCAAACATAAATACTGTTTTACTTCTCCTCTCTCCTATCCAGTTGTTACTTCTGAAAAGACGGTTCCATTTTGAAACGGAAAACAGGAAGTTAACCAAATTAAAACTAATAAGCTGTACTTAATATGCTGCTAATATAATGCCACATAAAATGAATGAATAATCTGACAGACACTAACAAGTAACTGGATTTCAAAACTGTTTTATTAAACCTTCAATTTTTATCAAATTAACTGAAATTTAGCCTTTGAAATTAGCATTAAACATAATTATTTCTGACATATAAGAAGTGAAATCTTTTATTTTCTTTTAAAAGGTAATACAAATGAATCTTTAAAAATGGTAATAATAATAATACCAATTTCAAATTTGACCCCAAATTTATAGTATTACCCCATTTTTCCTTAATTTTGCTGACATTTAACTGTTTATATCCCCTGCAGGCAGAAAAAACTGCAAAAAAAACCCCCAAAAAACACTGATGCAATGTTATTTAGTTATTTAAATTCCCTGCCTGTTTTTAAAGAAAGGTAACCACATCCCAAGGGATGCTAACAAGAACTGTGCCACGATACCCTACTGTGTGTGCAAATTACATTAAAAAATCCTGTTTCAAAGTCCTCTTTTAACCCAGTTTTGAAAATACATTCTCAGTTAAGCTATGCAAGCTTCCCAATCAACTTTGACTACTAGTTCACAGTTGAAAAATCAGACTGGATAGAAGACAGAAGCCATATCGTATTAAAACTTTATTGCTAGAGGTTCTGCCATGTCCAATTTTAATAGAGAAGAAAAATATTATATTCAGACAGCCTACTGTAAGGATATTCTAAAAGGAGACAGTTAGCATGAGGAATCTTCCCTCATGCATAAATTTTCACTGAGGGGAAAATGCAAACAAAACCAATCAATGTTTCAAGTTGAAATTTATAGTCACAACATTCATCAAATACTGCTGTACTTATTTATACATTGCTAAAAGGTAAGCCTGAAAATTACATCAACAGTTACCTTCTCTTCTAGGTCATGCAGTACTTTCTTGCAGTCCTCCAGCTGTGTTTCGATCTCTGCAGGAACTATTGTATACATTTCAGAATACTTGATCCGGAGTTTCTCCATGATATCCTGTAGAGCTTGACTTTCCTTACTGATCACACTCTGAAGCTCCTACAAAATTAAGAATAAATAACTTCAGCAGTTTTACCCAGTGTTTACTCAGGTAAACACATATACATGGTGCGTTTTATAATTCCTACAATGACTATGGTTTGGAAAAGTTGTTTTTGGGATAGCAAACCTAATTTGACTACTTCTGCAAGCAGATGAACTTTAAGAAATACTCACTCATTTGATCAAATGATGCTTTTCAATCTGTAAGAATTAAATAAACTTGATACTACTCCACATTGGGCAACTGACGCACTGATGCTCATTGACAGGTACAGCAAAGGAACCATTTGAAGTGCCCCTATGATTAAATGTTAACCTTTGTGCTCCCCCTTTTGCCAAAAGTGCATTTTCCCTTTGAAAGACGTTTAATAGCCAACGTCCACTCCTTCATTATTATAAACAACACAAAGGCCACAAAAAGCAACAGGTTTCAGGCTGAAGTGTCTGCTTTCAGGCAATTACGTAGAGCAGCACAGTGGGCTCCTTTCAAAACAGCAGTTTCCAGTTCTGCATGAAGAATGTAGGTTTTATGAGATAAAAGAAACCTGAACAACTGTCTACAGCCTGTGGCCTAGAAAGAAAATCCGATCTAAGTCCTCTTGCAGAAAGAATGAAGAAACTCATTTGTTTTGGAGGTTTTCTAGAATTTCAAGTTGGAAGGTTCTGTTTGCTTGCTTAATGGTTCCTTTCCCCCAGTGCTCACCTGTTTGAGAAACTCAAATGTTAACCCAAGTTATTGGGAAAAATTATCTAAAGCTCCTATCAGGCAATGAAAGACATTAAAATTAACTGCCTTTTTTTCTTCAATCAGGAGTAATGGTAATCCATTAGCTCCTAGTCTTCACTCGGGAATCTTTTCCCTCACATGAATACAACACAGAGAAGAAACATGTAAGAGACTGAGATTGATTTATTTCCTGTCATCCCACAACAACTGGGTGTGATATTAAAAAACCCCTCAAACCCATGAAACAGCTGTGTATCTCATTTTCTCACAGAGAAGGCTGCTGTTGTCAAATGGCCCAAGTAAGATTGTGCCAACATTTACAGGAGCTTATAGATTCCCTGACCTGAATCTGAAAGAATCATTTACAACACTGATACAAAACAAAGCATGTCTCTGCAAACTGGTGTCTGTATATTAATGCATGTTCACATTTCACAGATTATTTAGCTGGAAAGCAGATGCTACAGATTTTAGAGAAACAAGGTTTTCTTTGCAAGTAAGGGATGAAACTGCTCTGCAGATTTTCGCTTAATGGTATTTGCATTACGTAAAACTAATGAATTTTTCAACCCTTTCAGCTGAATCTTCTCAAAAGGAACAGGCCTGCTGTGACACACTGTCGCAAAGAAATCATGTGATGGGATTGCTGCTAACATTTCCTTCTGCCATTGCTGTCAGGAACAAAGACAAGGCCTAGACTCACTTTTGGATGAGTTTTAGGTGCTCAGTGTGTGGCCTAGACTCACTTTTGGATGAGTTTTAGGTGCTCAGAGTGTCACAGGTTGAATGTGAGGGACAAGAGCAGGCAAACACCTGCAGTAGTAACATTTACTCTGAACAGAAAGAACTCAGTGAAAAAGCAGACACAACTCTATTCTAATTCTAAATAATTTTAAATAGAAAACCAGCCCCTTCAGACAAATCCAGTTTTCACCACAGTAATGCTGTCTCATGGGTTTTCTGAACTTTCTCTTAAAGATGTAGCTATAATTTCTCTCTTATGCTGACTCTTAGGAAAATACTCCCATCTGTCACCAGGGTCTTTGGCTTCTGCACTTTTCCTAGCCCTTTGCCAGCTTTAAGTATCCACCTTCTAAAGAGAAAAAACTGTGGGGCACCCCATTAGTTTTTGTATAAGACTCAGCAAAGATGGCCCAAATTTGTAATAGACCTTGTTGGCTAGAATAAATAAATGATAAGGTTCTGTAGTTAAAAGACAACTCGATTAAATACAATTAAAAATAAATTTTTGATCAAGATTAAAAAAATTACGATAGCAATATAAACACAATACAGCCAAACTGAAACAAACGTAATTAAAAAAATAAATAAACACACATTTGGGGGTGTTAGGAATAATAGCATTTCGTGAAGTCAAGAAATGACAGAAATGCATAGACTGTCACAGAGTGCTGGTGGCAGCTGAAGGGCATGGTCTTGATCACATTTTGATTTCTAAAAATCATTTACCAGGTTAACCTCCAATATGGGACATCAAAGCCAGAGCACCTGAAGCTGCCCTGGCTAGATATGGAGCGGGGGAAAGGGTGAAGGATGTACCCTAAGTAATCTTTCCTAAAAGGATTGCAACTGGCTTGAATTTCATGCAATTCGGAAATACTTCTGTGCCTGCTTACTGACCCACACAGAGGGAAAGGAACACCAACCAAGGACATGGCAGGGCCAGGCATGTTCTGCCAGGTTCATTCTCTTTAACTCAGTGTGCATACACCTTGCCAGTAATTTTATCTGGAGCAAGTTCAAGCACCAGCACAAGCCAGAAGATATTCCAAATGTCCCCACACAGTAACAGAGCCGATACCAACCTCCAGTTGTTCTGCCTTTCCATCAGCATCTTGCAATAACACAGATGCAGCATTCTGCAATGCATTTGTCACAGCACTTATTTCTTCAGTGACCTTGTTCCTCTCTTGAATCTCAGCTTTCACAGAATCCTTATGGTCTTGAGCCTTTTCATACAGCCTATGAAAGATTGCCAGAAAGAACAGTAAGTTTTAGATTCTACACTAAGTAGGAGCAAAGAGCATGTTTAATACAGATATTTTATAGATTTATATCCAGAACCACATTTGTCTGTACTTTAGAAATATTTTCTGTAAAATCTTTGAGTTTGTCATTTGTTGTCTCAGTTTCTTCAAACTGATAAACAAAATATTTTTGGTAGACCAAATCAGATATATTGGTAGACCAATCAGGCATATTTAAACAGCAAACAGAGGTCAGCTTCTCAGAGTCTGAAGATGCTGGCAGAGCAGATGTTGTTCACAAAGATTCCCGTGTCCAAAAGCAGGCACAGAGAAGGGTGAGTACAATCACGAATTTGCAAAAAACACTTAGGGCGAATTTTAGACAGTGGCACTCAGTAAGACAAAGGTTGCACTGCTGCAAAAAGCCCAAGGTTTGATTTTCCTAGGAGTGGCAGACCCACATGTCCCATTCAAGTTCACAAGAGCTTGGAACCTCCAAAACTGACTATCATTCCTCCTGATTCCTACTGCACTTGAACACAAATTGCAGCCCACAAGTGATATGGCCAGGCTCAGGTCTTCTCCCTAAATAATATCCCCCAACGCCCACGCTGCAGACAGCAGATGTGTTAGATGGAGCATTCGTCTGACCCTGCAGAGCACTCATTGTCTTTTTAACCACATTACAGTTTTTATATATTCTTTAATATCCAATAAAATGCTATGCTTATAAATAGTCCTATGTCATATCTTCGACAGAAATTTCACACCACTTACTTTTTGCAGCGATCCTGCATTGCCTTTATCTCACATAAAGCAGGAAGGGCAGCTTCTGCCTCAGTGTTTTCAGATGTATTCAGAATATTTCTTATTCGGTGAAGAAGCAAGAGCAAGAGGAGCTGTTGCTGGTGGATGTTTTCTTCAAAGGAGTTCACAAAATCTAGTAACTCTACCAGTTCCTCTCTGGTGGCCTTTTCTTTCTCTTTAAGGCTTTCTGGCTGTTCTTCCTGGAGCTTATCGAGAATTATAGTTTCTCGTTCCAGCTAAGTAAACAACCATGTCAAAGCATTAGATAAAGTGTTTTTCTTTTCCATCATCTTAAGTTACATTATTCATTTACTCATACGGGTGACTAAGTAGTAGGAATTACATAGCCAGAGCTTGAACCTCTGAAGGGTGCCAAAACACTTGGGTTTGCTTTAACAAAGCAAATAACCCCGTGCAGAGTTGTTCTGGGTTCAGGGAATATGCACTATAAATTTCCTCACCAATTTTGACTCTGGGTTCAAGAAAGGGTGGAGGTAACTGGCTGACCACTGGGTAGTAAAATGATGTTCTGCACTTATCTCAGCCCTTTACAGGCCATTTTACTGACAGCCACATCCCTATCACATTTCCCCAAACTTTCAGACCTTGAGTAACTCACCTCTTCATTGATGAATTTCCATTCCTGCTTTAGTTCTTCACAGTTGATTTCCAGCCCTTTCGCTGCCTCAAGTAAACCCAGCCAGTTTGCCCACAGCACTGTTACAATCCTGCCCAGGGCCCTGTCACTTCCTCTGCATAATCTCATCAGCTCTCCAGAGATCTGCCTCAGCTTCACAAGATCCTCTTCAGCCGAGTCAATGTTGGAGACTAAAATCTTATAGGAGAAACAAACACGTAAATAAATAAAATGCTACAGTTAGAAGTATTAATGAAGTATTCAGTAACATGATTAGGATCCTCTAATAAAAGGGCAATCACTCCACTAAGCTGGTTAAAGACAGTCATGATGAGAGAATTCTGTTGGCTAAGACTACAGAGAAAGATGGGGTAAATAAAACAAAACAAACAGAAGAATAGTGTGCCTGGGTAATTAGGTTCTTGTTACTTCTTTCTGGTTATTTGAAAGGGAAGAGAAATGTGAAGGATTTAGAGACATATAAAATTACAAGTCTGAGTACTAAAGAAGAAGACAGCAAAGAAGTTGATTATAACACAGGTCTGGTGGGGAGGCAGCAAGACAGTTGTGAGTGGGGAAACTGGAAATTCTGATTTTCAATTCTGAGGGAAAACAACAGCAATGTTAGAAATCTGATCAGTCCCGGTCCTGCAAAGAAGTAGTAAGGGATCTGAACAGAAATGCAACATGAGCTTAAGCACAGATAATGTTTGATTTCTACAACAGTAAGATGCACTCATTTCACATGGCCTATTATAATCCATACATAAATATATTCTGTGGTTTAATATATATACATATATAAATACAGGATAAAGAATTTCACTTCTTTCTCCTATGGTATCATTTGGTGTGCATAGCTGCATTAGTTTTGCACGAGCTTTTCAAGTTCTTCAGAGCCTCTCTTACCTTGCTTTCTTCTAAGTGCTCCAACGCTTCTTTATAAGACATAGGAATTTTAGACAAAGACTGTCTAAGCATCTTTTCCAGTTTCTTAAGAGTATCACACACTTTATCTTTGGTTTTTGTGTAGCTTTTGTATTTTTCAAAATACCTGTAAGATACAATTAATCGACCAATTAAAATTTGTTGCTGTTGCTCCTCTCTACAAAGATAATGCCCACTAGAATAAAAATTACCATAAAAAAGTCTTCTGAACTAGTAGTCCTTACTGTTCTGCAAGTTATCATCAATTAGCATTTGTTATACGTAAGATATTTTAGAGGTGAAGGTACAAATGTCCCAGAGGCAAATATAGGTATGTATATCCATATTATCAGCCATGGAGCTGCTCGAATGAATTGTATGTCTTGAACTAAGATTCCATCCTCCTCAGGGATACCCAAAAACTACTTCCCAGTTTGTAACACACATTCTATTGTTCCTACAACGTGTGGTCTGTACTATTCCAATTTTTTTTCTGTATCTTATAATCTCATTTCTATCACCAAAGTATTTATTCATTCATTCCTTTATCTCCCAAACCTTTTCTGTACATGTATCTGAAGACCCTTCAGACTTCTTTTGTACCTCAAGGAAGGAAAATAAAGCCTTTGTCTTGTTTGATCTTTACTTTCTCAAGCCATCCAAAGACATGAATTAGGACTCCACTGAAAACTATTCTGACCTCCACCAGCACTGAACTAGAGACTGTGGAAATGTGTTTTCTTCTGATTCTGGCACCCCATGACCCTCAGTGAAGGCCCGATATGTACTTTTTGGACTATGCAACAAATGACTGCATTGTAAATTCATAGCAATATGCTTACTGTGTGGTAATTTTCCTTACATTACAATCACATCTGGGAACACCAGGAATGCTTACACTTCTTTCTACTGTATTACCTGGTTCTATCAGAACAGAAACACCACCACATTTATTTTCAGCCATGTTTCTCATAATAAGGTACATAATCTAGGAAGATCTCTTAAACTTACCTATGTTCAACAGCTTCCTTTCTCTGAGCCTTCTTCCTTAATGCCAAACTCTTATTGACCATTTCTGTTAAAGTATTTTCCAGATATACTTTATCTTCTGGTTTTACTAGGCTTTTCAGCTTGGAGTGAAAGTTTTCTACATCAGCCTTTGCAGAGTTGAGCTCTTCCTGTTTCCATTGTGGGGTCTGACAGATCTCCTCTGAGCTACAGAGCTCTGCTGCACCAGCCTGGATTTGAGCTTCAAAGTCCTCCAGCAATCTGGCAGCCCTCTGAAGGGCCTTGGTATAAAGATCACCAATCTCACATGCCTCCTCCAGAGCACTCTGAAAGAATTATAAAGATGAAGGAACAATCAAGAAAGGCTGCTGTACTCCTCTGGATCACCAGCTGATCTTAGAATTTCACACCTGGCTGTCTTTGAGACCAATGCTCCCAGAACTGGCCTGAGGAAGTAAGGGAGGACACGTGGCAAATGCACTCTACTACCTAAGGTAGTCACAGAGCAGTGCCCTCAACCATAGGACAGGGGTTATGAGGGAACTGCTAATATTGGAAAAGTCCAGAGAGAAGGATGGCAGGGCAGAAGAGGCCCAAGATTCCATCATGGACATGGCAGTATGTTCAGACAAGGAAAGCCCACATGTTGATGCTGTATTCTGCTCCAGGGGATATCTCCACTATGACTTGCCAAACTGCTTCTTGCTAAACCCTCTTCTCGTATCTATTTCTACACTGAACGTGTGACTTTGTCAGCTCTTGGATTCCTGCAGGGCAGAGAAACTTTGGCACTGTGCTCTCTACACAGTACCCAAGCTGTGAAGCACAGCAAACTGGGAAATCTAGCAGCAGGACCATAAATCAACCAAGGGATGCTGAGTGCCTCTTCCTGTTATTAACTACCATCTCATATTTCCTCATTTGTATCCATTGATCTCTTGGGCAGGCAAGGCACAGGTCTTCTTGACCAGAACACAGTTTCAGAACCTCTTTGCTATCAGTCTTCTGGTTTCCAACATAAACTTATTCACTGACACTTGATCCTTATATTAACACTGCACTTTACTTTAAGCAGCCCTTTTCCACTCATGAAGTTTGCCTCCATCCTAATTACACCTCTCAGATAGATTTCCCACTTTCCCTCACCTAACAGGTTGAGCAAATTCAGTTTTATTAACTGTCCTCGACATTCCTCATCCAGACAGAGTCTGTTCCAATTTGAGTGAACCTTTCCTGACAAAAGCACTGAGAATCGAGTCAATCCTCCAGCAGTACCTTATCAATGCCTTATATACTTGTGTTAAAGCCTTGGATCCCAGTTGCCTTTCCTTTGCTCAATCTTCCTGAGGCCTGATCATGTTGGTTTGACCTGTGCTTTACACTTCTTGGTCATTCTCAACTGGTAAAATTTTCTTTATAGTAGAAACAAGGAACTTGGGTTTTTTTCATCATTGTTACTATTGAAAACATTACCTAAAATCAATCCCAAGAATAACTGCAGGACAACTGCACTCAGTCTCTCTTCAGCCGAATATTTCAACACAACCTTTTCCTTCCTCCTCTTTACCATTGTTTTCCTGTGCTAATCTCCACTGATTGGTTATAATCAAACTGAATACAATTGATTTCTTTGTATCCTTAGTTTCTATCATGATTCCCATCATACCCACCAATGCAGAGATGATCACAGGCCAATTCAGCTATTACAATAAATGAGGATATAAGTCATGAAAATATAAATGCTACAGTCACAGACACCTGTTCTAATTATTGAGGAAAGATATATGTCAATACCTCACTTTCATTAAATATACTTACAACACGGGCAGCAATGTCTGTCTTCAGCTGTGCTTCATGACCTTGCAGCATCTCTAACTTTGTTTCTATACCAGCAGCAAGAGATTTTTCTTCTTGATTTTCCCTCTCCTTTTCCATTATACGTTTAATAGCAGAAAAATTTGCTTGCACCATATTCTGAATTGCTTCCCATCGCAGCTTTTCATCTTGCATTGTTTTCACATCTATCACAACTGGCTGCTGGAGCTCTGACTGAATATGCTTTATGATGTGGGATATATTTTCTACTTCATTCTGGGTATCTTCCTTGTTTACGCTCTGGAGCCCAGAGACCAAGTTTTGAAGAAACTTATTCAATTCTTCAGCATCTTTCTCCAGGCTCTTAATTTCTTCTGTCTTAGATTCTTTGAATAGTGTATCAAAGACCTCATTTTTGTTTATTTGATTTGCTGCCTCCTGAGTTAAGCACAAGATTTGTTGAACTGTCTGCAGCAGAATCTTTGCAGATATGACATTCTCAACAGGAGAAGAGCTAGAGCTATCATTTAGGATGTTAGCTTCTTTTCTTACAGTGGATGTTACAGTCTGGATTTCATTTAGCAATACTTGAATCTTATCCCATTCCCTAACAACATTCTCAAAGTGCATTATCTTTCCTTTAATTTTACTTTTTATTTTAGAAAATTCAGCTTGCAATTCATCCAGTTGCAGTGAGTCCCATTTCAGACCTACACATTCAAAGATTTCTTTGTACTTCATTATTTGTGACAAATCTGCCTGAAGAGCTAATACTTTTTCTTTAAGTGCTTTGCATTTCTCCTTCACTCCCTGCTTGGCATCTACTAATTCATCTTCTTTCAGGTTCATTTCACCATTCTGTAGATCATTAAGACCCTGATGTAGTGAAGCTATTCCTTCAGCAAACTCTCTGTAGACAGCTACCTTTTTTCCCACTTCATGAATTTTACGCTGAATTTGCCTCTGTGTCTTTCTTGCTCTGTTCTTCAGACTTCTTAACTGATCAATCAAAAATAGTTGTTCAGACAGGCTCAGCTCCCCAGCTGTGACCTGACTCTCTTTGCAGTGAGATGAGATAAGCCCTTCTATTTCCTGTATGTCCTTTAACATCTCCTTTAAGATGTTTTGTTGGCTGACTAACTCTAAGCACGTGCTGGTTTGGTTCGTGTCAGGCCTGGCAAGCAGCTCAGCATTTCGAAGCTGACAGTGAACTTTGTCTATCTCTGCAATAAGTCTTTGCCTCTCCTCCAGCTGGAGCTCTAGGTGCTGCAATCTTTGAGCAGATTTTAAAACAAGAGCCTTGTATGAATTCTGCAATGTTTGTAAAAGGAAGGTCATATCAGAGACCTCCTCTGGCTCCAAGCTGGGAAGGATGTGTTGGAGCCCATAATCCAGTGACAGAATCACAGGCTCTCTGTTTACAACTTCTGCGCTCATGAGCTGACAAGTTCTGATCTGTGATTTGACATCACTGGGGAAAAGTGCTGCTTTCTGATCAAGGTGGGACAGTGAATCTTTGACCCATGAAATATTTTCTTTCAGCCTCTTCATCATTTCATGTTTCATGAGAGCAGGACCAGTGATCTGAGTATCCCCTTGAGCTTGTTGTGCTGATAAAGCTTCCAATTTGCTCTGCAAATCATGTATAGAGTTCTCCAAAGCCACCTTCTCTTGATCACTCCAAATTCTTTTCATCTGCAGTTCAATCCTTCTTTTTAATTGAGAAAGTCCATGTTTAATGTCCTGTAGCCCTGTGGTCCAAATTAGAGGGTCTTTGGCTTTTCCTGCAGCTGAGGAATGTAACTCTGCTTGTAAATACTGTTCTTGTATCAGCCTCTGAATATCCTGGGCTTTATTCATAAGCAGGTTAAATTCATCAATTTCTGCCACAACCTGATCGTGTTTCTTTTGCACCGTTTGTTCCACATGTTGCCACCAGTGCTCCAGTTGCCTCATTTGGCTTTCCGTCAGCACTTTATCCATGCATGTCAAATGCTGAGATAAAATTTCCTGCTGACTTTGCAGCTGGTTTAAAACATCTCTTTCTTTCCTTAAGGACTCTATGCAAGCCTTAATTTTCTCCAGAAGAACTGTGTTGTTCGTAGGACCCCTGCCAAAAACATGAGCAGTGTTTAAAAAAAATAAATTCTCCTGAAACATAGACTAGACCCTTTTAAAAACTATTTTCACTGTTTAAAATATAATTCACTCACTTTATTCACTTAATCACACATATCCCTATGTTCTCTCACAAATTTCCCAATCACCCTTGCAATATCGTTACTTCTTGCTTATCTTTACAGCATTTGTTATTCCCACATATCTCTGCAGAAAAGATATATCCTACTGTATATTCTCTAAAATTTCAGTATATACTAATATAGAATGTAGTCCCCATTTAAAGCTACAACAAATAAAGTTTTTAAAATCAACAATAGTGTTAAGTCATCTCTTTGTGAATTAACAATATTTTATGGTAATTTCTGGTTGACAATGAAGATAAAACTTAGTTATAAAAATATTTAGAAATTTCCATTTGTCCAAGATTAATTTGGAGTAGTTTATATACTCATCTTTTATTTCCAGGAGAATTTTGAAATGCCCATCTAAAATACATTTAGCAGATTAGATTTTTATTCCATTTTTTCCAATCTCTTTGCTGCAAATTAATAATTTCATAAATTTTAAATATTTTCAAATTATTTTGATACATTATTGGTACAAACTAGTTCTGTGTTTTGAAGACTAATTCACAAAACAGTATATTTCTTGTGCATCGTGTCTGAATTGGCACTGTAGACTTTATTTACCGCCACAGAATTCTTCCTATCAAATAAGGTTAGTTTTCAGAGTGAAGACATATATCCCTCAGAAAAGAAATCAGAACTAGTGAGTCCTTAAAGACAAATGAATATTTCACATCTGCCATACTTTTGCAGGAATATTTTAGGATGGATTTTTTTATGGGTTTTTAGCCCAGCAACCATTTTGTTGTTTTGCCTAAAGAATAAAGAGAGCAGATGTTGCTTAAGGATAGCAGAGAACTACCAGAAATGCTTCTGTTTAAGGTTGTTTACAAACATACAGACCTGTAAGCTTTCTCTTGCTACCCAATATTAATGAAGTGGATAAAACACCATATTCTTCTCCGAGCATGGCACAAAATTCAGCCTAGGGCCATATTTGTTCTGCAACCCCCTAACCAAAACCTTCAACTATACTTACATTTTTATGTTATCTTTTTCTGTTGACAAATTTTTCATGGAGGACTGCGCAGCAGAAAGATTTTTCTGGTATTCATTAATTAAACAGTACTGTTGTTCCTTCACTGCCTTAACAGCATCTATTTCTTGGAGCAGCCTGTCCCAGCAGGGCACCACAGGCTCCGTGGTTTGCAGCTCTGCTCTGTTTGATCCCGTTGCATTGGGAATCGCTTCTTCACTATGGCACAAAGATTTTGCTTTCCACGTTTCCAGCTCATTTTGTAAATCCTACAATCAAACCCACCACAGAGAGGGGAATAAAGGATGATCTTAAAACTTTCAGCTTTCAACACAAAATACAGCTAAATACTGATTCACCTACAAACATGTGCCTGCTCATCCACACGCAAAGGAGCACGGATGCCTCTGCACATCATGGAAGCACACGTGCAATCCCAGGTCTATCTACTGCTGCACTCAGAAGAGCAGTACAAACTGTGGGATTTACATGGACATACTTGCAGCAAGGCACAGTGTTTGTAGACAAACTGACTAATCATGCAGTCAAACCTCAGATAAGACTATATGCAACAATTTCGGTTTGCCCAAGAGAATCAGAATTCTGTAAGTGTATCACTGCATTACAATGAGAATGGCATTGCAGTTTCCATACCTCCAGCTCTTTCAGTTGTTCATTTATAAGCACCATATCCAGTTCAGCCACTTCCTTTTTCAGCTCATTGACCTTCTGTTCCTCTTCAAAATATTCAGTGTTTACTTGCACTCCAGGAAATAGTTCCTTCTGGACAACCACTTCTGCACCTGTGTCCTACAATGCAAAACAGGATTCTTATTTCTGAAGGTCCTAAACCAACAAGTTTTCTGCCTGCAGCACTTGGCTTCACATGTTTAAGCCATGCCTAAATCCTCCTCTTGTTTCTCCCACAACCTCTGTGGGTCAACCTGGACCCAGAAACTGGAACCTCCATCACTACCTGCCGCCTCTGCAGTCACCCTGGTTTGCCAGCACTTCTCAGAGAGCTGTGAAACCTCTGCCCGTCATTTTAAGTCTCAAACTCTGATATCACCACTTCAAATAACATCCTCCCTGCACCAACATCTGCTACATGAATTCACATGTTTGTCGTGTCTTCTCCCTCTCTTCCTTACATATCCATGGAACTTCTTCCTCTCTTCACATCCACATTCCTTCTGCTCAGCACCTGCCTTGACTTCCTGCTATGTCCTTCACCAGGGCATTATTTCAACTGTTCTTCACAGGGCAACTCATGCATGAAGCAGCTTGGCTGTGACACAAAGCCATGACTGCCACTGGCATAAGTGCTATCCAAAATCTGGGGTAAGATGAGAGCATTAGGGAGCCATGTCTCAATCAGGGTGGGGAGGAAGGGATTAGGCGACTCCAGAGCCAGTCCCTGGCACTGTCTCTGATTCCCACAACAGAAGTACAAGTCACTTGGGGTGGGGCCATGTTTAACATCACCTTCAGCTATTGCAGACAAGAATATAAGTGAAATGCCACAGGTTAATTGGGTCACGTGGCAATACCTTAAAAATCTTTCTGTATTTCCTTTCCCCCAGTACCTGTCTGTGTCTGCAGATCTGTTCCACATATACTTTATGTGAGTGAATGCATACAAATACACAGATATAACTACACCATGAGTGTCAAGCTTCTCCATGGTACTAACATCTAAAATGAATAACAGTAAAAAAATTCTTGTTTGATAAACTTAGTGTATTGCTACTTTAGATACTATTTTACTAGGAAGTAACCAGCTATCTCAGCAGCCATATATCATTTGTAAGCTGTCGCTGTCATCTGTCCCTTTGTGGATCAGGAGCTATACACAACATACCTGCTTCCAAGTATGGGAAACAAACAAACATAGTACACATTATCAGAAAAGAAAAGTTCCATTTGTTTGAACACTTTTGGTTGTTTTCAGTCAAAAGTGAAGGGGACCACTGCTGAAATAGTCAATCAGAGAGCTTTTCAATTTCTCTGTGTACACATCCGTACCAGTTGTATCAATTCAGACATAACATTTTATCTCAAGAGACTCTGGAGTGCCATAGAGCTGAAGTAACCAGACAAACTCAGCTAAGCTATCAAAGAGTGAGGAACAAATCCACTTTTCAAGATTGAAATATCAACTCATCAAAACACCCAGAAAAGTAAATGTCCTGACTTTAAGGAAAAACTCAGGATTGCAGTGTACATGTTTTGCTTGTTTGTATGATGTTCTCATTGCACACCGTGGCACTGCCTCCCTGGATACAGACTGGTGGGGCCACACCTCAAATCCTGTGTCCGTTTTTTGGACCTCTTATTACAAAAAAGACATTGAGGTGCTGGAGCATGTCCACAGAAGGACAATGGAGCTGGGGAAGGGTCTGGAGCACAAGTCCTATAAGGAGTAGCTGAGGGAGCTGGGAGGGGGGGGCTCAATCTGGAGAAAAAGAGGCTCAGGGGTGATCTTATCACTCTCTACAACTCCCTGAAAGCGAGGTGGGGGTCAGTCTCTTCTCCCAGGTAACAAGTGACAGGACAAGAGGGAATGGCCTCAAGGCGTGTCATGGGAGATTTAGAATGGATATTAGGTAAGATTTCTTCATGGAAAGGGTGGTCAGGCATTGGAACAGGCTGCCCAGCCAAGTGGTGGGTCACCATCCCTGGATGTATCTAACAGACTTGCAGATGTGGCACTTGGGGACATTGTTTAGTGGTGGACTTGGCAGTGCTGGGTGAACGGTTGGACTTGATGGTCTAAGAAGTCTTTTCCTACCTAAACGATTCTATGATGATTGCTTTGTTCTTTAAATGTTTTCCAATAGTACCCAGGATTATTTCCACAATTTTTCCAGGAACTGAGGTTAGTCTAACAGGTCTGTAGTTTTCTGGGTCTTCCTTCACACACTTCTAAATTGGAATATCACTGGCTAGCTTCCAGTCAGTATGAACCTCTCCAGACTCCTAAAACCTCTGGAAAATTTTGTTAGGGTTTCCAGTTAGAGCAGATGTGCAAGTCCCATGTAAGACCTGCCAACGGACGGGCCAGCTGTCAACCTGCCTGTAGGTTTAACTTGAAGATTAGATCTGGCCCTACCTTCAGTTTAAAAATGTGGTGCCCAAGATCAGCAGTCACAGGCCACTTCTGATGTAACTCCCTTACTCTTAAAGAAGAATAAACTTAGTAAAGTCATTTAGTAATAACCTTATCACTAATTCAGCCTGAATCCATTCTCCTTTCCCTTTTTTATTTCATTTATTTTCTCATACTGGATCATCCTTGGATTTCAGTTTTCTGATCTGCCTTCCTTACGATGGCACAACTAACTATAATAACATGGAAAGAAGTTGTATTGATTAACAATTAAAAGAGAAACTGTAAATATCATAAAATAAAGACTGATTATGATGGTTCTGAAAACCAGTTTGAACTCTCTTTGAACAGATCCACTGAAAAATATGACGTGGCTAGGTTAGCACTTTGGATAAAGTTCAGAACTATCACAGACATAAATAAGAACTATACACAATAGTCTTGATTTTGATGTGACAGTAATTGTCTCTTCTTTTAAAACAGCTTCAGCTGAAGCCCATATGGAAACAAAACTTCAATGACTGGCAAACTTTGCTTGAAATAAACAACCATAAATAAATACCTCCTGTGCAGAAACTGGGGGATTAGATCCCAGACCACCTTTCTCAGCTGCTGCAGATTCCAGGACTTGACTCTTCTGGCACACCTTATGTTGAACCTCTCCCACGTCTTCTCTATATGACTCATTCTTGTCATCACTAGGTTTCTCCTTTTGGTGTAAGAAAAATAAAAGAAACAAGTAATCAAAAAGCGCTAATCAAACTCGCTGTGTAATAATTACAGTGCTTGAGATGACAAAGTTATGAAGCCCATAATTATAGGTAGATGAGGAAAACCACAATTACATCTCATAATTTACTGTGGGCAAGGTTATGGCAAAGGAAAGCACTCAGAAGAAGCAGTGCTGTAATTCTGCTACAAATTTTTAGAAAAATTGCAGATTGCAAGTGTTCGTACTCTGACCTACGCTGTTCCTGTTATTCTAAGCAGGGACCTGTGTACTCCTGGGCTCAGTCTTGAATGTATTTCTTAAAAGGTTTAGTTTTTTTCTGAGGCTCCTTGCGCTTGTGCTGTAGACAGAGAGTCTGTGGTTAGACACCCAGGCAATTACCAGGCAGAATAGTCCTGTGGGCAACTTGGGGATTTGCTGGATGCAGCTTTCAGCATCTCATACAACTGCTAAAACTGAAGTTCTGAGAAGAGTCTGGCTCTGCAACACCCCTTCAGGGAGGGGATGACAGCAATGAGACCCCTGTCAGCCTTTTCATCTCCAATGGGAACTTGGCCTCTTCCCATTCATTATGGCTCCAGCTCCTAAGCACTGCTCTAGTATCAAAATTCCCCTTGTACTGGGGTGCACCAAACAGGACACAGCATGTCAAGTACAGCCTCACACATGCAAAGTAAATATGTAAATAACAAATCTACATAACTGAAAGAGACTCAAGCGTAAGTATAGAACAGTATTCAAATGAAATGGTCAAAAGACTTCACAATACATCCAGGTGACTTGGAATGCAATATCTCTTGGAATGCAATATCTCTTGGAATGCAATATCTCTTGGAATGCAATATCTCTTGGAATGCAATATCCTTAGCAAACCATTAAAAAAAAAATTCCCTATATCCTAATTTTAAATGTACAGGAAAGGATTAAGTGAATTAACACATACTAAGTATACAACACATCAGATAAAATTAGCTCAGTGTAACTTGAGATTTTTATTATTTATTTATTAGTGGTATCATCCCCACTGCAACTAAACTGTATACATGTACCCTCAAATTCCATCACTCTTGTGTAATCTCATGTCCAGTTACCTCTGCTGGATGAGTTTCCTTTCTTGTTTCACCTTCAGAACGAACACCATCCTGATGTCTTTCCAGTTCTGCTTCACCACTCAGAACCGCACTGTCCAGAACATCCTCTTGGACCCTGTCCCGTTTGTCCATACCTGGGCTCTCCTTATCAGCCTCCCCCTGATTTGCAAAATACAAGATGCTTACAATCAGTAAAAGTCAGTACAAAATTTAAGTTTGCTAAGAAATTTCCCACTCCACAATCTGTCTACTCTACCTTCAGTTTAGCTTAATGAATAAAGGAAAAGGTTGGGATAACTCAAATCCAGAGTATCTTGGAAACTCCTGCTCAGATCAGTTTAACATATCAGGACCTTAACCACTCAAACAGTTACAAGGCAAAACAAACAGGAGTAAGTGCCCACATGATTTTTAATATTGTTATAGAAGTTTCTGCTTAGACACATTTGGTAACTATTGATCTTGCACCTTCTCCAGAAATCCCAGCACGGATAGTTTCCACTCTGATATTTTGATGGTCATCTCTCCCACGTACTGTTATTACTCAGTGGTCAGGTCAATGAAGGAGTACTCCAAATCATTCCCTCAGCTTTGCACACATGAAGTCATTTACAGTATGAATGTCCCAAGGTCCCCTAAAGATCAGCAGTTCCAGGTTAGTGACCTCTGACTACCTACAGTGACAACACCTGCTGAATCCCCATCCCTGGAAGTGTTCAAGACAAGGCTGGATGGGCCTTTGAGCAACCTGGTCTAGTGGAAAATGTCCCTGCCCATGGCAGGGGGGTGGGAATGAGATCTTTAAGGTCCCTTCCAATCCCAACCATTGTGTGATGCTATGATTTTATGAAATCACAAGTATGTGGCAGATTTTGCATCATGGAAAAAGTGGGTCCAAGCCCTGGGGTCTTTCAGAGACAATCACATTGATCTCTTGCACACTTCACATGAGCAAGGCTGAGGGGGTGATCTGGAGATTATAATTTATCATTCCTTTCATCAGATAAGGAAAATATGTCTCTGTAAGACTAGAAATTTTAAGGAATTGCATATACATTTCTAATGAACACACAGCCACACATACAGTTATATACACTGTATTAGACATGTATTAGACATGTATTAGAATGTATTAGACTGTATTAGACATGTATTAGAATGTATTTGTCAGGTACCTCAGCAGCCCACTCCAATATGTCCTTGCTGAGATTGATATCCTTTAACGGGCTGTCTGACAACAGACTGCTTTCCTCCAAAACTGGATCATTCTGCTTCTCTTTCTCTGACACATTTCCATTTACATCTTGACCCTAAGAGAAATGATAGAAAAGAAAATATGCTTGTGTGACCATAAATGTTGTGACATTAAATCTCTGAATGGTAAAAATTATTACCGTTCAAAACGAACAGGACAAATACTGTGTTGCAGTTCTAAACAAGTCTTACTGGTTTAAGAGAAGCTCCCAGAGCTCCTTGGTAGAGGCTTATCTGCAGTTTTCTCACCTATACACCCTCTCCCCTGTGTTCTGACCAAAGATACCTGCTCTAATTCCTGGCAAGATGAAGTTATATGCATATCATATTTAAATGGAGAACTGCCGTTTTGAATACACGTTACTGGCTTGTTATGACAAGTTAAGGGAGTTCTTCTCCACATCTTTGAATTATACACATGTATTTACAGAAGGCTTAATTTCCATGAAATTAAGGATGTGATATACAGAACGTATTTTTGAGACAGGTGCCTCTTTATACTGTCAACAAATAAACTCACATTACACATTTCCAAAGGCTCCTTCAGCTCCACTTCTGTGGGGGTCTCTTCTGCAACCACACCATTGTCAGAAGTGATCTGTACCTCTCTCTTCAACATTGTATCTGCCTTATCTTCCATTTGTACTTCATTACCAAACTCATCTTTTAACTCAAGGGCTTCACTGAAAATATTTTCCTTCTTTTGCTTGACATTTTCAAGTCTTTCTTCCAGACTCCTGTGTTCGCTCTGAAGTGTTTCAATCTCATCCTTAATAAACTTCTGTCCTGCTGAAGAGGTGTTTTGTTTAACAGTTTCTGCTAAAACCAAAATCTTCTTTAAAGTGTCTTCATATTGACTAAGAGGTCCTTGTTGTTCCTTTAGACACAAAAAAAAACATTTCATTTGAGAAGTGTTTTCACTCAATATACTTAATGCTACCATCTAAAGTCAATCTCTAAAATCATAAATATTTGTTGTCAACAACAAACTGTGTTGAAAAGTACATGCAGACCTATTTGCTGCAGAAAGTCAAATACTAAACCAGTAATTTTGTCAGCCATTTCTACATACAGAGATCACCTGGAGCTATAAGCAATACAACGATAAAATAATCCGATAGCACACTGTGTGCTACATGATGATCCTTCCAAGTTCTTAACAGATAATCCCCCCCACATCTCTCCTATTCCATTTTACTTGTCAGAGGCACAGTAAATTCTGGAGGAAGCAGAATTGCAGTGACCCATATCTGAGCTATGGTTTCAGCTTCCAGTAGCTGCCTATGCACACAGCTACAGGACTGTTATCCATTCTGCCAAAGAGCAAAAGGATGTCTACTTATGCATGAAGGACACCTCTTAAAACTGAACTTGGCTCACTGACATTTTCCTAAGCTTTCCACACTGGCTAATTTAAAGACACTTACTAACAACAAATTTAATGATCTCTTTCCTCATTATGCCCAGAGAGGAAAAATAAAATCCCAACCAAACAAACTGAAGAAGCCTGTGTGCTTGAGCTGGGACAATTCTACCTTCAGTTCAGCCAACAGTAAAGGTCCCCTCAGTTCATTCAGAGTGGTTTTAGGCCTACAGTTATCTTGATAAAAGGAACACCATATATACTTTTTCTTTTAGAAAGGTTTCTTAGTTTTTCAGTGTCACACCATTAGCAGTCCTCTTTTATAAATGGGATGGTTTCTAGGGCATGGACCCTTTCTTCATGATGCAGAACCTGCAACATACCTGTGACTCCAACTGGTTTTGCTCAGCTGATGGTTGTTCCATTGCTGGACCTTCAACACCAGAAAGTTTCTCAGAGACAGTTTTTAGCTCAGTGCTCAGGCCTGTTACCATATCCTGAAACTGCTGGTGCTCTTGAACACGACTTTCTAATGTCTGCACGATGGTCTAGAAACCAAGGAGATTTTAGGACTAGTCCACCATTATCTTAAACAAACATAATTAATCCACAGACTGTCACAGCTTTTTCAGGACCTGACTAGCACAACAAACTTGCTTGCTTTCCATAAAATAACCACAGCTAACCACATAAACATCTTGCTCTTTTCCCAGCACATCAGGGAGTCCATCACAAACAAAATTTTTATTAGTAGCAGGAAGTAGAAGGGTTGGCATTCCATAAGAATGTACTTTTAAAAAGGATGTTTTCTATTCAAAATGGATGATACAGGCAAAATGCAACACAGGTTGCAAGTGCAACCACATTGGGTGAAACCAGTAAAAACAAGATGCTGGAAAAAGCATCTTTGAGATATCTTCCAAATTCATTCTACCCACAGGAAGGAAACCTACCATGGTTTGGAGAATATAAGAACAAATACTTCATATTCTAACTATCCAAATCTGTTTACACAGGTACAAAATGTTCTTCACACTTACTTTGGTCTCATTTGTATAAACATTTATCCCTCTGCAGAGCACAAGGCAGTGAGTATGTGCTCCTGGTGCTCTTCTTCTCCTCATAGTAAGAAAGAGAGAGAAATTCCCTGTCCTTTTTCAGAGGAACTTCCTCCACTCTCAGCTTTACCCATAAACTTCCCATCTGAATGACACTACAGGTAATCAGTGAGAATTGCCACCAATAGGAACACCAAGAATCTTGTAAGGAAAGAGACTGAGGGTCCAACCTGGAGTTGGCTGAGCAGATTTTCATGCTGGTGCTTTAATTCTGACCATTCCACCTCTGTGAAGCAGGGATCCCCAGTGTGGCCCTGTAGATGATCCTTCTGGCTTTTCAATTCACTAAACTGGGAAGTTAAGCCTTCTACTTTCTGCAGGAGGTCAGCATAGTTTGCCAGCTGAGCTTGCTTCTCCTGCAAACCAGGCTGAAGGGCAAATCCCGTCTCCTGTTGCTGTTTCTCCAGTTCCGTTAGAGCCCGTTTCAGATCTTCTTTGATTTGCTCATATTGCTCCCTGTTGCACTGAAGCTGCTCTTGAGGGCTAAGAAAAAAAATACTGTGCTTAATAGTATAAAACAACCAAATTTATTGATTACCTAGAAAATGTCAAATTGTGAACAAGTCGACCATCAGAATGAACTTGAGTGTACTGAACACTTTTGTTCAGGTTTTAAATAACTAATCAGACCGGAATTTTCAAGGTGATGAAAAGCACTGAAGTTATTGCAGATGAACTGGACTTAAGTGCAAGACAAATGACTAAGCCTCTTAACATATAAGCCCACAGTTTCAAGCATCTGAGATGTGATGCTCATGCTCTGTATTTTTCTGCTTTTCATTGAAGCAGAAGTTCTGTTTAAGAACTACAACATGGTTATGAATCTGTTTTCTTTGACTTCTTATGATAGTCTCCTGAAAGGGAATGTTCTGTAGAAGATACATATCACATTGGTTGGGATGGGGGAGTGTTCTAGAGATACAGGCAACAAAACCAGCATATGCAATATGGGTTATGTTAGTACAATCCAGTGATTACTTTCCTGACCTTTGCACAGGATTTTGATTTGTGTGCTTTATAAGCATGAATGCTGATCTGCTGCAGGTCAACAGGTTGCATTTGTCCACAGGAAATATGCAATGAGACATAAGTAACATTTGTATGTTCACATTTAGTGATGAAGCCCAGATATTTTCCAGATGGAACTTAAATGCCAACATTTGAAAATATGATCCCACACAAACAAATCGAAATGAATGAATTCTGGTTATAATTCTGTAAAGTACAGCAGGATAAGTGAGGACAAAAGCAAAGCTTAAGTGTTTTGATTTTGCCCCTCAAGATTCATATTTTTTAGCAAATGACAAATGAAGCACAGCCAGGCATACATTAAGTACTCTTGCACCACATTTCCTGTTCCAGCTTCTCCCTGCTGTTGTTGCCATGGTGCATCTGTTATGCACAAGCCTGATCCTGCCGGTCCTGAGCATCTTTTCAGACCTGCTGAGCACCTCCTCTCCTGTCTTCACCACACTGTGAAGAGGATGCTCTGCATTCTGCTGTGTTGGATCCAACACAGCCAACGCTCCGTCTTCCTGAGCGCTACTTGTACTGTTTTTACTGAGTGCTCAGGAGTAACAGAAGGCAACAGAATATTCTCTGGCTATTTACGGCTACACCAGAAAATATCTCTGGCTATTCCCCACCTGACTGTTCAGTCCAAACTGTGACCTGCCCCTCCACAATATTGCAGAAATACAAGTACTTTTGTAGGTACCTCGTTCTGCTCCCGAAGAACAGAAATTCAATGGAACTGGTGCAGGAGGAAGAGAAAAAAGTCAATATAGGAGTAAATGATCTGTACTGCCTCTTGGCAAAGTCCACATTACCTGCTAGATTCAGTGGCCACCTGACAAATGCTTTCCCACTTTTTCTGGAGCTCAGAAATGGTCTGCTGAACCTCTGGTTGCTTATTTTCCTCATTATTCAATAAAGTTTCTCCTACAGCTACCATATTCTGTATTTTGGCCTCTCCTTCTTCTCTGAGACCTGTGATTTCCTGTTTTAAAGAGATGCAGAAGCAGTACATGTACAATTATTTTTTGGTTACAAAATAAAAAGTATTACCATTGTTCTTTCATACTTTGCACACTGCTGTTCAAGACAACAGAATTCTTCTTCCAATATATTACATAACTGATACATAAACAGATGATCTCATCTTGAAAGTCTGGAATAATGAAGCTGATTTATTAATTATTCTCTACATAACAAGAGACTGTACTCACAAATAAAAAAAATGATCCAAATCCCATGTCACAATACTATTCATTTCCACAGAATGAAACTTGTAAATCCCAGCATTCTCATCCTATGTAGTCAGAGAAAGGAGACACTAAAGAGGACACTGGGGCCTGAGAGACCCATCCAGGCAGTGGAGCAGTCCAGCACAATAGCCATGCAAGACACCTGAGAAGCCACACACTTTGCAGAGGCTCTCCAGATGCCCCAGCTACGTTACTGACCTTCCTCTCCACTCCTGGAATAGGTTAAGATGGGAAGGCACATGGCCACCAGCACCTCATGTGTTCAGTGCTGCTTCACCCAGAGATGCAGCAATCAAGCTCATCTTAGGTGGGAAATAACCTATGCAAAACCCAAACAAAAAATACCAAACATCCCCCGCCCCTCCTCAAATAAGCCATGAAACTACAGGCCATGAGCAGTGACAGTGTCTTTCAGGAGGTACTGACTCATCAAGCATTCCCCTGGTATTAGCTTGAGCTGTGAGGTGAAAAAGGAATACAGTTTAGACAATACCTTTATATGATTAATCCTTTCCTCTGATGGCAACTTATTTTCCTGGGAACTCAACAGTTTATCAACAGCCTCTTCAAGCTTTTTGATCCAGCAAGAAACATCCTGGGCAAGCTCTTCAAAATTTTGTTCCTCCACTGGAAGTCTCTCAGTATTCCCTGCCATTCCACTTACATGTGTTACCAATGTGTGGTACCTACTAATAAGATTACTGGCTTCTGAAATGGTTTCATATTCTGTCAGCCCAGCTTCCCTCAAGGAATTTGCTAGCTGAGCCATGGAGTCAAATGGTTTTCTGAAAAATAAAATAAAAATTAATAAACATCTAGTTGTTGTAACAACATGGAACAATCTTGTTTAGAAGACAGTTCTTAGACAGAGATCAAAAAAACCCAATACCTCTGCATTAATAGTGTTTTATAGAAGTTTTCAAGTTTAGTCTCATCTTTATTGATCTCTTTCAGTTTTTCCTCCTGAGCAGTGAGCCATTCTTCCAAGGCTGAGATGCTTTCTTCAAGGCTAAAGTGTGTATTAATACAGAGTCAGGTCAAAATGAGAGGCATTACATGGCTAAAACCTGCTGACAACAGTGTTTTGCTGAACAAGTAACATAAATATCACGTGTCAGATCAAGCAACACTTAGAGTACAAGCTTTATTTTAAGTATCTCAGTTCATGTCACTGACACTATCCATAGTTTCCATACAGGTTTGCTATGAAATGAAAAAAAAACCCACATGAAGCACATAACAAAACACTCATTGTCCTTTAAATAAATACCATTTTTTATAAAAGCAGGGTTGTTTGCCATTCACTATGGCTGTTTAATAATGAATCATTTTATACCACTTATGATTAAAATGTCAGAAACTACAGTAGCTTCCTACCTACTGAGCTGCTGGAGAGAAGCACCAAGTTCCTTTTCCCGTTTCTGACATTTGGAGATCAATCTTTGTAGTTCTGCTTCTTGATCTCTCACATGGCTGTTAAGGTGGTTAATGCTTGCTTTGGGCAAGTAAGGCTTTACTTTATTCAGTAAAGTTTTAACCTCTTGGATATCTCTATCTTTGCCTTCAGATGTTAGGAAGTGCTGAAAAAAACCACAAGATGTGTTTGCTGTAGTATAATAGATATTTATGTTACAAGAGTTTTTCAGCTCCTGTTATCTTCACCAATATTTTTTTTCCATGAAAAGGAATATATGTTAATTCACAGTTTGCTGACAATGCCACCTGCAAATGGAAAAGTTGCTGTTTGTAAAATAAGGAGAAAGTCAAGTAGATGACTTGTTTTTTCTTCTCTACAGCACAAATATACACAGAAGAAACAGGCATGCAGTATTCAAACCTAGCACTGACATCACTACGTCTCCTTCTGCTGCTTAACTGTGATTGCTTCTTGCAGATGTGGCTTTTCCATCTGTTTTCTCTTGATTCTGTTTGACTTAGAGAGAAAATCTGGCTACAACAAAATGAATGCAAATTTTTTACATTCGAGTCCACTGGGAGGGTCAGAATTTCACGTTACTCTGTACATATTTGACTTTCTGCATCTTTGCACACTGAAGGACTTGGTCAAGGTTCATTGACTTTGACTAGCTACTGTTCTGTCTCTCACTTGCCCAGCTATGTCAGAACTTGAACACCAATACTTCATCTGAATCAAGCTTTATTTTCATTCCACTTATTGCCCTAATGCTTTAAGTTACATGAAATGTTCTTTCAGCCTCAAGTTACAAAGCCACTGCTGGTGAGTTCACTCCCAAGAATAGTCTCCTGTGTAAAGAGTAAAACTTCAAGAACAATCATCTTTAGCAATTAGAACATTTTAATACTTTACCTTTAGCCTCTGTAGTCTTTCTTCCAGTATCGGTTTTGTTTCTGAGGGGTCAAAGCAGTCCTTCAAAGACAGCTGAGTGCTGCTGAACCAGTCATTAAAATTCTTGCACTGACCTGAAAAAAAGATACATTCCAATTTTCTTCATTAATTCTATCCTGTAAAAGAAAATCCTATTTAACATGAAGATTTCAGACAGTTTACAACTGTATTTATCAGTGCTACTGTCAAAGGTTGCTTTTCACTACAGAGCGTGTGACTGAGAATCCTGCAGCTCATATTTTTCTTACCCAGCATTAATTGACAATAAACCTACCTTTTCACTTGGAAGGGACAGTCTGTTATACACAGGAGTTTGGGTAAACAAGGCCCAGAATAGCCTACTGGCAACTTTTCTCATTTCCACAGAAATTAATATCACTTTAAAAATACATAAAGATACGAGACTACCTTTGGGCAGAAAACCCCAACTGCACAATTCTGTGTCTGCTTAAGACAAAAACCAATAACACTATTCGTTCTTGTAACTGAGTTTAAGTGAAAAATGACTGGAAAAAATGAAAACATTGGATTTCTGTATTTTTTAAATTAAATACTCTGACATTTGTTCCTGAATTATGCTTTACACTACTTTTATTTATTTTTTGAAACGTAAAAATAAGAAACAAAATACTTTGATCCAGACTGAGTTTGTTGGGATAAAAAGCCATTTTTCTGCAAATCTTTATCTTATTCAGAAGCTGAAGCAGCTTGAGCTATTGAAGCAGTTTCAAACCAATTAACTGCATAACCTTTAAGTCATTACAGTGGTCAGTGCAAACCTATAAAGGCACACAAACGTGAAATGTGTTTGCTTACGGTTCAAAACATCGATAAAGTGATCTTGAAGCACATGTTTCTTGTTATTAAATAAGTCAGTGACACATTTAAGCTGCTTATTTAATTCATCCACATCAGGACAATCCGTCTCCTCTTGGAGTAAAGCCACATGGTGTTCTTGTTGCAGAATTTTCTGATGTATCTCCTAAAGTTAAAAAATTAGGACAATTTTTAAAAAGAAAATTTTGAACTGCGAGCAGAAGTTCACTGTACAGAGATGCTTCAGTACAAGCCAGAGTTTTGCAAAAGGGTTTAGCCCTGCCAATGTGTCAAAATGATTTTTTACATTACACTGGCATTAACGAAGCAATCAGTTGGTAGATATAAGCACTAAACTCTCCTTGAGCAGTGTCCATTACCCTATATGCATACATAATCACACATTCACTCATGCATAGTTTGGCATCACACAGAATACAGATGTGAACAGTGATATAGTGTGTTCCAGAGCATATAATACCCAGAAGTTACAACGCCTTAGCTGCCATAGGCATTATTCCACCCCTGAATGCCTTATCCTGTATGTCAAGTCCCTGTGAGCTGAAAGATAACTTAGAGTGAGCTAGGAGAATTAATTAAAAGCTCTTTCTTCCAATGTCTGTGATCTCACTGCCCCCAAACACTAGTGGTCTGACACCCAGGGTGTACATATCCACTCTGCTCCACGGGAGGTTTCAATCTTGCCAGCCTAAACCTCCAAGCAGGGAGCTTGAGTTTGAGCAAATATCTGGCTGAAGTTGTTTACTGGGAGGTCCCCTTGCAGGCAGGCTCAGGTGGCACAAAGACATCCTCTGTATATTACCCAGTCTCAGAAAATACACAGCCCAGTATCCCCACTATTGCTTGAACATATCCTAGGTGGCATATGTTGTTGTGCCTAGGATTAACCATTTCCAATACCTGCCAGTGAAAACAGGCTTTTCTTTCATGTTTCTGGCATTTTAAGGGAATATTCAAGCAAGGCTCTTCACTTGAGTTATTCTAGCAGTTTACAACTCACACAGGACAAACACTTATGAACAAGAGAGAAATAATGAACAAATTAATTAAATATACATAATTTTGGCATGCTACCTCTAATTTAGTAAAGATCTCTAAGGTGTCTGAAGGAGATAAAGCTTTTAAAAGTGACTCAGTCATTCCAATCTGTGTCTTGGCCAGATCAAGGTCTCCTTTCAGTTCTGCTGTGTTCACGGTGAGTTCACTGGTCCCTCGCTTCGTTGACAAGAGCTCTTTTATTAGTTCCATTTTTTGCACAACAGATGATCTGATGACCTTAAAATTGGAAACAAACATACATAAATTATACCGGATTAAATTCCTAGAATATTACAAAAATCCATGATAGACATAAAAAGAAATTAAATTATCCAAAGTCCAGACATTTCAATCACAGTTTGTTCCAATTTGTTTCTGCTCCCACTCCACAGACTGAAAAATAATAGTATTTAAGCCCTGCTTTTCTGAGGACAAATAATCTCAGTCTGTCTTTATTAGCATATGTACTGGTGCTGCTTTATTAGCAAATTTATTTGTCGGTCTACTCCAGTGTCTACTCTGAGCTGGATTAAGGCTTTATATTCTCTTCAGCTGCCATGAAAAAGAAGGTGGCAGCTTTCTCTGTAGCACACCTCCCTGCAGTGATTCCATCAGGGCAAATTCCCCACAGTGACCCAAAAAACAGGCAAGGGCAACAGAGAGGTGGGGAGCTGTGGCTGGAGACTATTCACTGAGGAGCAACAGGTCCTTAACCTCATCCTTAAGGCTCTCACTGATTTGCACGAGGCAGGAACTCAGGGGGATCACGGCCACATGCTGAAACACCACCTCAGGGATTCAGGGCATCTGGTGTTCCCAAGGAGCACAGTGTGCACAGCACAAGGTTGCTGAGTCCTTTCCTAAGCTCCTTAGATCACTTTACCCAGTGAAACTCCTCTGAGTTCACTGCCTGCTAAGGATAAACACAGAAATAGCCCAACGGGGTCAAGCTCAAGGTGCATCTGAGAGATACTGCAAGCAGATGCTTAGAGAACTGCTACAGGATCAAGGCAGGGCTACCATGGTCTTGAACAGTGGAGGAGGATTTATTCTTTGCTGTGTGAAGTTAACACCAAAGGATGATGAGGTCCATTGGGCCTTGTTGCTGGCCAGTAGCTCAAAGCCAGATATCACTGATATTGGCCTGTTTCAGCAGGCCTGCAAAACAATTGGGTCAGGCCTAAGTCCCAACAAGGCACAGAAGTGACAGAGGTCTTTGTGTGTAAAATGACAGGTTTGGTTCTAACAGCTTGAGACAAACAACAAATGAAATGTCACTGCTCATAGCCAACAAAGTGTCTCCAAAACTCTTTGGGTAGATTTAAGTCAAACCAAGGAGTTAGTGTGGCAAAGACAATACTGAAGCAGGGCTGCAGGAATGAGTAATGACATTCCAGCTGTAAAAGCTTCTTCATACCTGCAGCTCCAGTGGAGGTTCATTACTATTCAGAAGTTCTTCTATCTCAGCCACAGTGTTGTCAAATTTCTGGAGTTTCTGCTCTTGGACTCGTAAGCATGCCTAAAGGTGGAAAAAACACATTGGTAACTATGTCTTCCCTCCCCAAAAACTACATTTCCATGTTTCTGTTAGAAAAATTACATTAAAATATTCTGATTCTGCATTTTGGCACGTAGAGCTGTCACAACTCATCCATTTCCTGATTTTCATTTTAGGAACACAAACATTCTTTTGTATTAGAGTCAGAAAAATTCTATATTTCTCAGGCAAAACAGTTGTTAATGCAAATCTAGCAAAAATTTAAAAATTCAATTATTTTGCTTCAAGTAAATTTGCAGGAAAATAATCTTAATTTTACATTCATTTCTTGCTGCTTCTGTTAAAGGGATATTCTCAGATGTTACAGACAAAGTCAAGAACTGGCATCCCAGTGATGGTATGGATCACACTTTGGTATGGATGGGATAAAATATAACACACGCTGTAAGCACTTTTTAAATATAAGTCCTCTGTATATTAAAAGACCTCTACTCATTTGAATGGATTTTGGAACAAGTCAGTAATATGAAGGTAAAATGCCAACTTCAACTTATGAACAGGATAATCACATTATCTCATAACCCCAGATCAATATTCCAAACTCCCTCAGGCCAAAGCATTCCTTTACAGCCTCTGTACAAGCAACCATCAAAATGTGCTGCAGCCCTTAAAAGAGTTTGCATTGGCATGCAGGCCACAGGAGAAAGGAGCACTTTTCTCACACTGTTTATACTGAAATTATCTTTACATACACAGTCAAATAATTAATTACTCTTCTTCTGTGACAGGTTTCTTGAAAACACATGCATCAGTGCTCTGCTGGGCGGTCACAAATGACCCCGGGTTTCAACCCTATGTAACATGACACACATTGTAACAGTTGGGGGGCTTTCTTGTAATTAACAGATGTTTCAGGATCAACAAAAAAAAAAAAAAAATTAAGCGATAAAGGAACCTGATGCCCTCTGCACTTGAAATCATTTTACAAAAATACCAACGCGCTGGGTTTATTTTCTCTCGTACTTTGCTTTTATAGTAGCTCATGGGAACGTGGTTTGTCTCTCTCTTGCCCTCTTCTCCTGCCTCCTCTGAGAATTACCCTCTCACACAGAGGCAGTGGAGTAACCTCAGCATAGCCACCTCCAGCACAGCCCTTCCTAAGCACGAGCAGAGTCACACCGGGGGCACGGTCACATCATGCCGGACTTGAGCAGCTTCCACGTTACAAAATGGCTCTTTAATGCAGTTTCCAGCTGGCGCCTTTTTGCTGGAGCCTTCAGGGACCTAAACTACCCCAGGTAAATTCTAACAATACACTGGTAAACACATTAATAATGTGACAAAATGTCCACCGCGGCAGAGTGGATATACCACTGTTTCCCTGTGAAGATCCATACACAAAGAACACCTTGGCATTTTCCTGCCCTGCAAATTAAAACAAATGAGCAGTGCTAACGGTAGGAGGAAAGCTGCAAATAAGCATAATAAAAAACAGGGCATCTGTAACTTGTAAACACTGAGAAAAAACTGCCTGCATATTTTCAAACAAGTGGATACAGGCTAGATATATGTCTCAACCCCACTCAAGCAGGAAATTATTTAGTAGACACCGGTTATAACCACAACGAAGCAGCACAACTGGTCTATTATGGCCCTAAAGTCAGAAATTAAAATATTTTCCCCTGTTTGTGAAGCTCTTCAATGCCACAGGCCCAGTGCATGTGGTTTTACACCCAACTGCATTCTGATATCAAGAATTAATGCTATAATCTGTGCAAAAAGGGCATGGGCAGCCCAGGCTCTGCTGATGTCTGCCTGTGTGCAGCCCTTGGAGACCCCCAGCAGCCAGACACTGCTAAGGCTGCATTAAGTTACACTGGGGAGCACAGTGGGACAAGGGGAAAATAAACCACTTCTGCAATCTCTTCCTGAATTGTGTGTTGCCCAGCTGTTTCTGATGCTCCAGTATCTTCACTGATTGGCAAGTTCTACCTAGAAAACTAATCATTATCCTAGACACACTCTTCACTTTCTTCTCTATGCACATGGAAATATGTGCACCACTGCACTCCAGGCTCAAGCTTTCCAGGCCTTCTCTTTGCTTATATTTATACAGCACAAATGAATGAGGGGGGGTTTTCTAATCTAAAGGAGTATTTGCAGTGCTGCACTGACTGAAAACAATTTAGTACACATATACATTATCTATGCATCAGTTTCCAAGGCCTGTTACCCCAATGACAGGCAATATCTTCAGTGAAACTACCCGTGCAGATACAACTGCAAATGTTACAACTTCCTCTGCTTTTCCAGTGCTGATATTCCTAGGCAATGTGCATGTTTATAGTCCAAAGTCCATATCATTACTGTATAAATGAAGGGTAAAAAATATCTATTCCAATTACCTTCAACTGCGTAAGGTCCTCTTCAGTCAGGCAACGGTCTTCTGCATTCTTGAGCTCTGCATTTGCCCAAGCCTCAATTGTGCCAGATAAACTTAGAAGTTTGTCCCACAAAGCCTGAGCTCTTCCCAAATTATCACAGTAGTTTTCAGTCTTTTCATTGATCTACCAGGAGATTGATAGAAAACACACACAGATTTCAAAAACGCTGAGTTATGTTCTAAAAGCAAAAGCCAGAACAATAAAAATCGGAGCAAGATGAAAACACCCACAAAAACAAGTGCAGCAAAGGGGGAAAAAAATTATCTCATGTCTTCACAGTAAACTGGTCATGGAGAAGATATTTAAATCCCTGCCACACATGTCATCAAACATACCAATCACAACAGCAGCTTGCCAGTTTTAAGGCAGGTTTAGGAAGGAGCCTTGCTCATTAATGTTTATCTACCCCCAGTAAATACCATCTAATCTCAGTATTGATGCACTGCTTAGATCGACAGTGGCAAACATTTCTCACCAAAAGCACCAGCATTGTAATTTTCCAGATTGTCTCCGAAGTCTAAATCCACAGAAGTTGTAATGGAAGCTTACAGATTCATGCAGAAAGCACAAATATTGCCTTTCTGCATTTCCTAGAATTATTTACTGCCAAGGAGTACCCACGACATAAAGCACCTGAGAGATCAGAAACATTACACCAGTAGACACTCTGCAAGCTTTGCTCTGGTAAACACTTGGATTTATCTCTTAAGAATCTCTGCCATATTGGACTTAATTTATTCCAAATATTACACCCGTGTCAGAATCAATTACTATAATGCATAACAGATAAGACCACCCTGATAATTTACTTTTTACATACATCCAGCCATCTGTCCACAATAACGTTAGCCTCATTCTCGAACGGAGGCTCCTCAAAGCTTCTCATTTTATTCAGCTGGAATTGCAGGTTTTTGCAGATCTGATTTATTTTGTCTACATCTTCAGAGTGATCATTAAATTCTTCTTTTGCCTCTTCAATCTGTGAAACAGACCACATGGATATTTACGAGCATGTTTGCTTATGACTGTTTATTCAGCAAAACAATTTGAACTGATGTGCAGTTCTTTTCATCTTAGAGAAACAACAGCATTACACAAAATAATCTATTTTGTACACTATAGTGAGACTAGGAATGCTTCCTGTGTTGTTATAACCCTGTCATGCCGACAGGAGTATTTCCCTGCTAGAAATCCATATCATTCTGTTACTGGCTGCAAAACAGCTGAGTGGGAACTATGGATAATTTATTTCTAAGACAGTCAAAATCACAGTTTGCTTTAAAAGTCATAAGTGCAAGATCCAAGGGGACTATACATCCATACACAGAACCTCGGTTACAGAGATAAACAATGCACAACATAATCATCTGAGACACTATTACAAGTCTAAAAAATACGACCTGGCATTCTGATCCTCAGGTTTTGAACTATTTAAAAAAAAAAAAAAAAAGCTTAAATCCTACTTAAACACAGACATCATCAAATATGTCACTGCCAGAAACTGAAACATCGGTTTTTCCTTTTTTCTGCTTAAACACTAAACTGCTCCTTTGTGTTTACTTGGAATGTCAGTGTTTACAAACAACATGGAAGCTTCCTGGAAAGGAAACACTGACCTCTAGTGCTAGGTACTTTGAAACCAGCAGCTCTCTTTTATTTCCCAGAGACATTCTGGGAAATTACATCTTCCCACGCTGCCAGCTGCTGAGCTCAGGGGAGGGACGGCAGAGCAGCTCTCACAAACCAGAACAAGGCAGAGGACCTTCTCTGCTATTATTTTATATAATCCTAAATAACAAATCATCAGCACTCAAGGACATGACTGCACTGTGCCACAGCAATTTCAGAGCATTCAGAGATTCTGAGAGTACGAATTGCAAAACTCAGGGTGAGGAGGAAGGGCTGTTACCAGAGAGGGTCTCCATACAAGCAGGGGCTGGGATATGCAGGCAATCTCCCCTGCAGCAGGAGCCCATGTGGTATGAGGTGCCACAAGTTTCACTGGTGGAACCAAGAAGAAACCCTGCTTCAGGGGAGGTGGAACACACAGACACCATCCCATTCCCTGAGGGAAGAAACCACTTACAGTCCTTCTTAAATTTAACCACCCCAGGCACTGCCTAAGAGTAAACGTTCCTGAATGATATAGGTGATGCCTCATCACAAAGCCTAAAAATAGGATCTGAACAAGCAGTTATATAACCCAGCCAGGAAATGTAAAACCTGTACAGTAAAATGGTCATGATGGACATGCTGCTCTTCCTCTAATCCAACTATATCCAGTGGTTGTATTCATTTAGCCAAGAAGCTGGCTGTCAAATTTTTTGTCTGAAAAGGTGGAAAACTTTAAACTAAACGAGGGGCTGTCCAGCAATACATGCTCATTCAGTATTACATTCATTACATTACCTCATCAAGTAATGTAAAAGCTACTGTAAATGTTTAACTGCTATCAAAGACAGCTTGGAGCAAAAACATTAGGACTTCATCCCATTTTCATACGAGATCATAGTTCTTCCATGGGGTTTAGACTTTTTTAAATCCCTCTCATTTAACAAAACCTTGATTCATTAAGCAAAAACAGACTTAAATCAACTTAAAACAAAATAAGTGTATAGTGTCTCTAAATGTATTTTGGAAGCCAAAGTGAAAGCAAGGTCTTAACATCTGCCCTAAAGGTTGAGGGTACAAGGACAACCCTACCTGTGAATGCTCTCAAGAAATGCTTTTCTTTCCACTAAGTTCTTGTTACTCACCTTTGTTATTAGTCTGTTCAAATTCTCCTTCCCCATGTAAGAAGTCTGCTGTGAAAGCACAATCTCCTGTTTCTGGATGATGCTGGTCAGATTTGTTTTGCAGCTCTGGTATTGCTTCAGGAGCTCCAGAACCCTTGCACACTGCTCCTGGCTATTAAAAGGAGACTTATTATTTATGTCCTAAGCATAAAACTGCAGCCTGAACCTCTTGTCTGCTTCCTTCTCCTACATTCAAACATGTGAGAAAAGGGGTGATGAACTGTACCAGTCATGAAGTCTGCAATACTGTGTGATACCTGGTGTGGCATTCAGGCAGTTTTTGGAATAAGAAATGCCATTCAACATCACATGCTTCTGATTCAACATCTAACTGTGATGAGATCTGAGCAGTTCTGTTAATATGATACTCTCCACCTGAAAGGTGAGCTCAGACACCAGTACACTGAAATACAGTTTGGAGGAGATATCACAACAACTTGGGTGGTGGACAGTGGGAGATGCCACTTCAGGACAGCCTTCAGTGGGATATGAAAACAGATTATTCCCACTGACACTGTGCATGCCAGGAGAATTAACCAGAACTGTGTCAGTCCATGCAAAGCCTCCAGGCATCTTCAAACAACATAATGGAAGGGCAGATGCCCTGGGTGATCAATCATAGCTTTTCCCAGTCCCCACTTGCACAGACTTATCAAACCAAACTACATTAGTCTTTTCCTGCATAAGAGACTGTTTTCCCAGCTGTCCTCTTCCATTTGTTTCAGTTTGACTTTTCTTTTTGAATGTGCTGGCATGAAACTCATAGCAAATACAGAAGACACATCATTCCCAGCAGCAGCCAGGTTTTTCTTTGGGATGCCAATTAAGTCCAACACTTCACTGCATACCTGCTAAATTATGAGACTGAGATGTCTTAAAAATATACAAAATTCATGAGCTTTGCCTACAAACTTTGACGTACAATTCTTGGTTTAGTGATAGTTTACACCCTCATAATGGTAACAATTTCTACTGTATCAATATTTCATTTACTTTAAAGAAAGGTCTAAGGCTTTTTTGTTGGTTGATTTTAAAAGCAAACTTCTTACTTGTACAATACTACTTTAAAATGTAGCTTTTCTCCTTACCATTCAGCAAGCAAGAGCTTTGTATCCTCCCATAACCTCTCTGTAGCTCTGCACTGCTCATTTGCTTCCTCTGCCTTTTCCTCATTGATCTGTGGGAGCTTATTAGCAATTTCTTGCATAGGTTTCATTTCAACAGCAGCACAGTCCAATTCCTTTTCCAATTCTGTTAATGATTTTATCCTTTATTAGAAAAAAATGAAATACAGCCTTATATTAAAGTAATTCTTTGATATGGTTCACAATGTAATTATTAAGTTCCCTAGAAATTCATCGTGAGCTCCACATGCTATATTAAATGACATCACAAAAAGTCTAATTTGATCTTCGGTTCACATAATTTGACACAGGCCTTCAGATGAGTTATGCTGACCTTAGCTCTTTGAGAAGGTAATCCAAAATCTTAAAAGGCAACTGGGTCTGTATGAACATAGTGAATCAGTTTGTATTAAAAGGTAAGTGCATGCTGTCTATCTTACACTTCAGAGTTTCAGATCAGTGCACAGCAAGGGGACCCATTTCCCTCTTTGACAGTTTTCTTGCTGAAAACTAAGATCACAACAATCAACCTCCTCCTATTTTTTCTTCCTCAGTGCTTCAAACATACACATAGAGAGCAACTCAAAAGAAAAGAAAAAATGGAGAAGGCTTCCTTACTTAGGCTGCAATAGAACAAATAAAGCTACATCCACAGCTTCTGCCAATGCTCCACAGATACTTCAAATTTCAGTGCTCTGAAGGGGCCCTCAAAGGGGCCACAGGCTGACTTGACTGAAATTATGAAATTAAAGGGCTTTAAAAAAGAAATCACCTTTTCTGAATAGCTGGAATTGTTGGATCCTTCAAGCCTATTTTGTTAATTCTGTCACGTAGATCCTGAATGTTTTTAAGGAGTTCAGTGTTTTTTCTGGAAAAAATCTCATACAAGTCTCTTTCTTCTGTAAGCACCTGTTCACTTGGGGGATCATAAATCGTATTTAGCTTTTCAGATAAAGTCAGAACAAGGTTTTCACAGCAAGTCTTTCTCCCACATTCAGCATCTTCCAAACAGATATCAACAGTTTTCAGGCGTTCATCCAAATGTTTGGCCTCTTCTGACATGTGAGAAACTTCTTGTGCAGCCTCTCTCAAAGCTTTTCCCTGTATTTCAGGCTGACCTGGGGGATCTGTGAGACATTTGATGGAAGACTGAATCTTTCTCAATGAGGCCATAAAAGCTTCCAGATCTTTAAGGACTGTCTCGCGGATCTGCATTTTATTGCTCATTTCTTCAAGCTGGTTTTGATAGTAAATCATAATTTTACTGGCAGCTTGCAGGTCTATTGGATTAAATTCATCCCTTGCTGAACTATCTAGGTGTTCCAACTGTTTGCACACTTCAATCTGATTTAATATGGATCTCTGTAGCTCCTGAAATTCAGAGAATGACCAACAGCATTAGCAAGTGAAAGAAAACATATATCCGGCACTCAAGTGAACCTATGACTGAAACCCAAATTATACTAGCAGCAAAACAAGTATGATAAACAGGGCAGTTAAGAAAGAAAACCTATTCTGGACTTCAGGGGAGGGAAGAAAAAAGAACAACAAAAAAAATCAAATAAAATGGTATTCCACACACAGGGAATTTGATCAGCACTACTGAAAGCCCAGCAACTTTTGCAGCAATCAGACAAGAAGGAGAGAAAGATGATGAGAGTCCTGGCACTGAAAGCAGCAGGCTCTCACAGCAGGACATCAGTCAGAGCACAGGCAAGCACGGCGATATTTATTACTCTGCCATCTTTTAAGTTCTTCATGTTATACTTTTGCAGGAGACTTACATGTATTTGAAAATCTCTTGGTGCAGTCTGTATGCTCTCTGGTTACAGCCCTCAAAGAGCAGTGTGTCAGTGTTGTGAAACTCCAGCTGTGCAGTGAGCTGGGCAAGAAGTCTGAGTCCTTCCAGCCTAAAATGGTCAGGCAGAGAGTGCACATGCTCTCTGCCCTACAGCTTGAGAGACCTAAACCCTACTTCACTGGAGAGCCAAGGGTAGACAAACACAAACTTTCAGTCCTGTGTAGCTGTCAGCCAAGAACAAAACAATATTCACCCTGCCTAATGGACCAGGGCCTAGGCTTTAGACACTGATAGCAAATGAACAATTACTGCATCCATGCAGAACTTTCAAATCAATCCCAAGGTGTGCTCAGATACTTCAGCAGATGTGACACAGGTAGTTTAGATAAGCTCACAAATTAACACCATACTATGTATATGGCTCCACAAAATGATATAAGGCAGGTGGGAACACTGTAAATCTGCATCAAAGGAAAGTCCTAACACAAGACAAAATGTTCATGATAATGTTTTTTACAGTAGAACCTACTGAGGGTCCCTGGCTGCCTCTACAGGAGCAATGACATTTAAAGCAAAGGCAGTAAAATGCTGTTACAGATTTTAGAAGGTTTAGGAAGTCTTGTCAGCAGTCCCAACCTCCTGAATGAAAATTCCATGAAACTCTCTACTTCCTAGACATTAAAACCTGTTCTGGCTAGGGTGTGGTCTCTGCATCCTCCCTTACCTTCAGTTCCCTATAAGCAAGATCACTGTTCATCAGATTAAACTGCTGGATGTCCTTTTTCTTCAGCTGCTGATCCAATTCAGAGAGAAGAATGGATTCATTTTCTATTGGCAAAACAATTTCCAAAGCAGTCCTTAAAGAGTTCATTCTGCAAGAAAGGTAACAAAGCATGAACTGGGAAGGCAAACAAGAAAAGTCACTCTCCATTTTACAGCACAAAAAGCCACAAAAATAATGTAATTGACTGTCTAACCGATCTAATCCTCCTCCTCCTCCTGAGGTCAAAGGAGTTTTTCTTTCATTAATGAGAAAAGCAGTGTGAATCGCTGTGAATTTAACCAGAAGATGAAAGGAAATAACAGCAATATATGGGAATATTGCACAGTGATGTTAGAAAGATCTGGCTCTCTGCTTCTTGGGGAGATTCACACTATCTGCCATGTGCATATGAACCAAGAAAAATTAAGAAAAACTTAATTTTACGCCATTAAAAAAGGTTAAAAGTTTGCAAGTATTTTCTGTAACATGCACTATTCCCTTCAAAGCACACACATTAGTTACAACGAACCATTCCTTAGCTAATATCATAAAGTGTTATTTTATACCTGGTACTTATAATATCCTGAAGCTCTTTCCACTCTCCTTGTAGCTTGTTTCTTGTCTCAGAGAGCGCAGCCTGCTGCACTTCAACCCCAAGATTTTCTAAGGTAGATGAGATGTTTTCCAACTGTGTCCAACCAGAACTGATTTCACTCTCTATCACCTAAGAGATAAGCAGCGCTAATTGCATTAACATGATCTTGTTTTTCTCAGTGGACTGGACAGTTCTTAAAACTACAGTCACAAGAGGCTCTTACAAAAACAGTGAAAATATCATCTGAAAGTAGGAGTTTCTATTGTCTTTTTTTCCCTTTAAGATTCCATTTTCAGCTGCATGCACATCTCTAGCAACTTTTCATGATGAAAATTTCCATGTCAGATGTATGCCTTGGCTACATTTTATAAAGGATTCAATAAATATGAGTCAGCTACTCTTACTTCAAGAATGAAAATATCTCCGCTTAGCTATGTTCAAAAGAAAAAAAAAACCAACCAAATACAGAACTGAACCAAGTTCTGAGATGCTAGTTAAGCTTTGTACTCCTTTCAAGCAAGGCCTTAAAATAGCAGTAATAAACCCTCCAGCATCAATACTGTGCCCTTTGTCATCCCCTTAAGGATCCCACAAATCTAATCAAGTCCGGAAAAAGTTCCATTCTGCACATACACCACTGCCACTTGGTGGTTCAACTCTGCTGACTCCTCCAGCCCTGAACATCTCTATCACTTACCACTCCTGCCAACAGAAAAAGCTGCTCTCCATAGTTTTTTTTCCCTATTTTAGCCTGCAGGTAACAAACCAAGAGCCACCAATTTCTTCTTTCAGCAACGCTTGAAAAACTCCACTGCTAAGCAGGAATGCAGTTCTGCTGAAACCCAAACTCTTGATCTCCCTTACACTTCTAATAAACCTGGTGACAAGGATGCTCTTTTTCCCTTGGCAATATATGTAAACACAGAGAGGTGAGGGCTCTACATGAGAAAGTAACAATTAGGCACCAACTACATTTTTAGAAGACAAATACTTACCTGTAGTTCAAGCAGCTTATTCTGAAGGCATGAAGTGCCCTTTATTTCATCAGTAAAGCCAGATGCTACTTTATCTCTGCTGATTTGTAACAGTTCCTCCAGGTTACTTCTTTGTATGTTATAGCTAAAGAAAGAGGCAATCACTTTCAGAGAGACTATTACTTCTAATTTAATGGAACATGGCAGGCTATGGGACTTGCTGACCAATAGATTACCATGCAAAATAAGCACAGTCTATTGCAAATACATATTTTGACGAAGTCTCAAATGAATGGGCACAAATGAGGACATATTAAAGAGATGAGATATTGCTCACCTGGCTAATTTTAAACTATGAATGTCTGCCTGCATTCTCTAAATTCAATTTTATGAATGTAAAAATGTTGGTTCTCTAAAAACTTGTCACAATTTTTTTACTTTACAATATTTGAAGTTATTAGTAAGGGGGGTACAGACCTTTCTGGCCCAAGAAAAGAGCAGAAGTAAAACTTCTACAGCTATAAGTGTTCTTGCTATAAAATCCTAATGTTTGAAGCATTTAGCAGCTGCAGTGCTTCCTTATCAATTACAGAGAAATATTAAGTAAACTGTAGTAGAAAGAGAACAGAATTCTGCACAGCAAAAGTGCACCCTATGTTTGATATATTCAATTAATCTGTGAATGTCTAGCATAGTATCATCTCCTGATACACATGTATTTTATTTTCTAAAAATTACCTCTCTAATAAAGCTGGTATGGCCAAATCACTGTCTTCCTCAAATTTCTCTGCACAGCTTTCTCCATTGTGATGTTTCACATCTGGTTCCAAAACTATATCTGCAGCGGGTCTTGAGGTCTAAGTAAAAATAAAAAGGTTAACAGTGACCTCCACATCATGCTGTGTAATAACACAGTGAAGCCTAACAGACATCTGTGAACTTCTGAAGGAAGGAATTGCTTGATGTGTCCCAAAGGAGATGAGAGATACCATTCATGAATACAAGATGTGTTTAAACTCAATCATGACCCCAAAGAGCAAATTTCTGAATACTTGCAGCCAGCTCATTCATTCTTTCCACAGATACAGACAAACACCTCCAAGTCTTCATTATTTTTCCCTCCCTCTGTCCTCTGAAACTTGTTCAAATTACTGGGACACTATAGGGGATTTCAATATGAACTCACCTTCTCACATGACTCTCATCTGAAAACCATTTTTAGCAAAATATCATGCAAGGTTGGAGACTCACATCTCCTTGGGATGCCAAGTCCTGTTCCTTGCATGTTAACTTTTAATATTTACTTAATCTACATTCACAAGTATAGGGGGGTTTTGATTTCTGTGATAGGCTTGAGGTCCTATCACAATGAAAATAGTAAGAGAAATAATCACTTTTTCCTTTTGGCAATGATCTCCCTTTGACAGAGCACTGTTCTTTAACAGTAAGTCTGGATTTCTTACCTCCTGTACCGAAAGGTTATCGATCTCTTGAGAAGAACCAGGCTCTTCTCCATTCTCAGAAGCAATAATGGAGCTCCTACAGTTCAAAAGAACGAATTATGAAATACAAAGGGAAAAAAGAAACCCTAGCCAAAGATTAAAAACATTGCAGCTGTGATGAAGGGTAATCAAACACTGTACTTGCTAGTTCATGAAACTTAATACTAAGTGTTTAAATGTACAGTTTGTCCACAGTAATGTCCACAGTAATGTCCTAGGTAGCACATTTACACTACCACAAAATCTAGCTGTATAAATGATTTCCATGAAGCTACAACACATTGTGCCCTCAGCCACCCACCCTTTCTGAGGTGCCTGTCCTATCCCAGCACGAGCCAGCAGCGCTGTGGAAGTATCTGCCACCATTTGCTGAACCTTTTCTAGCTTTTGTTCACAGTCAGCAGTGAGTGTCTGTATTCCTGGAACAGTTTCTTCTGACAGTCTTCCCAGTATTTTAAGGTCTTCTAATGACTTCTGAAGTTCCCTCAGGCTGCCTTCATGTGAAAAAGAGGCCTAAACAAAGAAAAATTATATAATAAACTCATGTTAATTCATGAGGATATGCAATTATTCACATACATTTTTTCTACTTCCACTATCCTCTTGGATGAGCGCACTTAAAAGTGTAAGCTGTCAAACCAAGAAAGAAACACCTATTTTTCTCTCAATTCTTTCTCAAACAGAGTCAGGACAGAAATCAGGGTTTCTGGCAACATGTTCCCCAGCTGTATTCACAAGACTATACTGAGTCTTGCTTGATTTTGAAATTCATTATGTTACTACAATTTTCACTACTTTGGTCCCAAAGCCTTCTTCACCCTGACATCAGATAGGCATGTCCCATTGACTGCAGAAAAAAAAATAGAATTTTTTAAAAATATTCCTCATCAATTATTATACTTATTAGGGTAAAATCCGGATATATCAAAATCTGAAAAAAAAAAGGGAAAAAGATACCATCTACTTAATGAGGAGTTAATTCTAAAACTATGCAAGAACACTAATATCTGCAGTCAAAAAAGGTAAAGAAATAATTTGGGTGGTCTCTTTGTTCTGTGTTTACATAACATAGAGCACAAGAGCCCTGTTTCACAAGAACAGGCTGCCATAATGTACCTAAAAAGGAGGAAGAAGGACAGCAAAGCATCCACAAAGAGAGGTAAGTGAGCAGAAAAAGAATGTCTCGGGTACCTCATGTTCCTTGATGAGCCCTTTGGTTTTATCCATACTTAGGAGTTTCTTCTCTTTGCCTAATTGCTTATTGATTTTTTTTAAAGTTGCATTAAATTTCTTTTTTTCCCTTTCTACCATGAGCTGGACATAGGATATAATTTCCTGACGAACAGCCTGCAAAATTGAAAACACATTGTTCCTGTGAGATGGTGAGACAGTGTTACACAGCAAATAAAAACCTCAGAACATAATGTAACAAAAAAAGGGTTTTTCTAAGATACCAGGCCTAATGAGAACAGACAGTGGATTCTTCTTCCTGTATTATCTCACCTCCCATCTCCTACGAACATCTTCTTCCACAACCAGCTTTTCATGATCAGATGAAATATTTTTCAGCTGTTCAGCTGCTTTCAAAAATTTCTCAAGAACTTTGTTGTCCAGAGCATTAAAAGCTTCCTGCAAAAAAGGCATCATAATGAAAAATAAACAGAACTGAATGTAACTTATTTACCTAATAAAATTACATCAGTAGCGTACAAAAGCTGTGCATAATGAATGTATACATTGCATGTATGGGCTGTGGTGGCCCTTGTGTTGGTGACTGCAAGAGCATTTTCCACCCCTGCACATCTGCAAAAGGTTGCAGACACTTTCAGTGTGTGCTTTATGGAGAAAAGCAGGTGTTGATCTTGCAACTCCTCTTTTAGGGGCAAATTTGACATAAAAGAAGAAAGATTAAAGTCCCTGAACTCAGACTCTTTTATAGGGAATCTATGTGGCCATGTCCCATGTCAGCAAGAGGGTGAAAGGTCTCCATCAGCATGATGGGACCCTGCAAGATGGCCTGGAGTGAAGCTCTGAGCCCCTCCTGGCACATGGACACCCAGGTCTTGCTCTGCAAGATGAGGCAACACAGATTTTGGGCACTTCCGTATTTTACATCCCTTTTAGAGATACACATTTTGAGACTGAACACTTTATTTATCAGCTACCCTCTGGAAAAAAAAGAGGAGATTCAGTATTTATTATCACGCTTTAAAGACCTGTCCAAGAATTCAAGCATGTGATTCTTGATGGGAATCTTAATTATTAATCAAGAAAAAAAATTGGTTGTAGTTCAGAACACGATGAGTTCTGATAGAATAATGGAGTAATTTAAGACAAGGCACTGAATAAACTGCCACACAGATTTATGTTTCTTCATTCAAGTTGTCTGCCAAGTTAATATACGCTGACAGTGCTAAATCACTACATTTTCTCAGCTAAATTAAGCTGAGAAAAGCATTAATAGCTACCAAAAAAAAAATCTGATCTTTTTCTCACTGTGGAACCTTAAGACTTCTAGAAACCACACAGCACTAAGAAATACTTAAATTCAGCTGGTTCAGAATACAAACCCACCTCATATCTTGAAATACATTCTTCTGGGCTTAATTTTTGACTGACAAGTTGCACAGCCTTTGAAATAGAGACCTCGAGCTCTTTCTGGGATTCTTCAAAATTAAGCAAAGCCTCCTTTTCTGATGGTCTCTTCTCAGATTTGGACAGCACGTTGTTCATGTCACCCATGACAGCCTTGGAAGAAAGAGACTCTTTTCAGAGCATGCTTGAGTGTCAGTAATTACATAAAGTTATTGCTTCATCACATCACTCAAGTTTTTCAAGTTGAGATATGATCTTTGAAATGTTCTAGATTTTGCCCTGGCAAAAGTCTGGGAGACTCATTCCAACAGTATAAAACCTTTTCTATTTTACATGACTGATAAGGAGTCTTCCCTATCACATAATGCTAAAATTAGAGATATCTCTGTGTGTACAAGGTGCAGTAACAAAAAAAAAGGAGTACCTCGATTTTGTCTCTGGCTTCTTTAATTCGTGCCTCCAGCCCAGTGGTGTGAGAATGCTGTTGAAACACCTCACTTGGAACATTTTGCATCAGGGATTGCAATCTCTCTTCTGCTGCCACAACTTGTTCTTGGCATAAGGTTCCTCTTGCAGCCAAACTCTGGTTGAAAAGAAACCATCAGAAGCCTTTACAGTGTTTATGTCTTTTTGTTTAAATGCACTGAATGACAAAGCCAGCCTTGATCATGGATGGTAAATATTTGGTCAAGGAAAAACCTTATATTCCAATTATGGTCAGTGTATTGCACTGCAAAATCTCTGTGAGGAGAGAAAGAAATTTGCTGCCATCCACAGGGGATTCTGTTTGCTGAAACAATTTCTTTCTGTCAATGTGATACCTCCCGTGTCTTTGCCTCAGAGCCAACATTCTCCCATCCAAACAGCTTTCCAAATGAATGTACAAATCACACACTTGGATATGCATTGTCTGGTCATGAAGTCATCCAAAAGTAAGCACATACCAAGGCTCGAATTTTCTTGTGCTATTCAGTACTAAAAGGCAGGAAGCAGCTGGGTATTTTGCATGCAGGAGCAGTGTGCCATGTTTGAATATTTATCATGAAATGTCCTTATTAGAGCTGTTCTGATCCATGAATATTCAACACATTTTCCTGTTTGAAGTTGTCAATTAGCATTCTTCTAATGATAATCAGTGCTTTATTCTGGTTCCTGACCTATTGGCACTGCAGGTAACAAGCGACCTGATCTCTCCTGCTCCCAGACATGGAGATACAATGCCAGCCACATTTCTGGAGGCTGTATTTCATGGTGTCTTTTGTTGCTTCATGGTTTTTAACAAACTAGTGTCACAGTGCAAAATGAGGCTTATTTTATAAACATATGCCCACGATTACACAAAGATGAGTAGATTCTTTTCACCATCTCACACTCCTAAATCTGTAAAATAAACACAATGCGAGAAGGCACAAACCAACAGTAAACTGATTCTGCTTCACAGTTATTGTAGGTAGATTTAATGAACTGAAGAGTATTTCTGTTTAATTACAGCAGTTAGACAAAGGAGCTTCAATGAAGCATCCTTCTGGTGGCCACCTTCACACCATTAGGTTATACAGGCCTTGGGGCAGAAACAGTAAAAGCAACATAAGACAGTGCTTCAGCTTCTCCAGTGCAAAGCTTGGCATCTTTGTTCAGTCTCATCTTCACTGGCAGGTGAAGAAAATAAATCAGACTTTGTATTGAAGTTGCTGAGTTCTGTACATGTATTTTCACCTGCCATCTGCTGGGGACAGTAATCCCTGGCAGAGAGATATGGGAAATAGAGACTAGTGGAATTTCTTGTTAGAAATTAATTTGTGCTTGCTGTGGATATTTAGAGCAACTGCCTATAAGCTGATATTCCCAAATTACCCAACATGCTGCTGAAAATACTTCAAGTATCCCAGTTTTTGACAAGTAAGCCTTGAATAAAGTCAAGTTGTCCCAAACCTTCTCCCTGCACTGGAGGGTAGATGATAAAAGCACTGTATCACCAGGAGAAATTCTCAAATTGTCAACTGCTCCAAGTGCTGTGCTGGACAGGAGTAATTAATATCACTCAAGAACAAGCTGCTGATCAGTGGCACCAACAGCACTTCATTGGCACCTGTTTGTTATCTGGACACACTGATGCTGGAAGATTCATTTACAGTTCATCTGGGAGCTGTCCTGAGAAATAATATCAAAGCACTGGCACTGTCTTGACTTTTTACCAGTGTTACAGCACAAAATCCACATAAATTTCTGCTTCACTGATGATGGTTCATTCTATCCCAGCAACAAATCTGTGCTGAAATATGAGAATCTGATTAATGAGTATTTTAAGCAGTATTTTCACCTGTAAACGTTCCTCTGTCTCAGGTTCCACAGGCCCCTCGTGACTGATCTTGCCAAGCAGACATCCAGTCTCTGCTGCCCACCTATCCACCTCTCCAAGGAGCTCTTCAATTTTCTCCAGGCTCCCTGGAAGTTCCTTGTTTGTCTGAGCAGCATTTGTACTCCCTTCTCCAAGCTATAAACGAAGAGCAGGATAAGATGTTCATTCCCATCATCAATTCATGGGTCTCTCCACTGCCCTCCTCCAACACAGTCACCACTTCGGTTATTTTCCAGCTTCAGCACCCAACAGGGATCAAAGGAGAAATAAATGCCAAACTTATTGGTAAATTAACAATGTGAGGCTCAGTTCCTCAACCTTGAGGGCAGGTGGGACAGTACAACTTCACCCCATATGTCTCCTCCCCTATAAGCAGCCACAGCCACATTACTAAGGAGAATAAACTCCTGGGCTGCAGCATCTCCCAGATCATGCCAGGGCATTGTCCAAGAGAACAATAGCTGATGTTGGCCAAATAAAGATCAGGAACTGTGCTAACAGTTTTATGGTACTGGCAGTCACAAGCCAGAGCACAAGCATTTGGCCTTGCCTTTTGATATTCAAAAAAAAATAATAAAATGTAATATATATGATAGGCATAATGTCCAAAGCAATGCCAGAAAATTAACTTCTCAAGTCCTTAAGACCTTCTAAGGTGCAAGAAGGCTCTCTCTCACTCATTCCTCAATGTATTTCCTAAAAGCATCTCTTATTAAGGGTTTCTTTAGCAAACTCTGGATTTCCCTCCCCCTTGGGAATATGCTTCCTCTCATTTTATTGCATTCTCACTAAGCTCATCTCCTATAAAGCTGTAGTTTACTGTCACAGCGGTACCTAAATAAATGTCAATGAAAGGCTCAAGTTAGTAAATTAAGAGCTCTAGTATTCCTAGGCAGAGTGAAAATGTCATTCTTGTGAAAACATTCTAGGAAATGTAATACATGTAACATTAGGCAGGTAGCATAGGAATTTACAGCAGCCTAAAAACCTATCAAGCGAGCTGGTGAAAAGTTGTACAACCTCAGAAATATCTATGCAGCAATAACTACTGTCTACTATCTGAGACAGAGATTGTAAAATTTAGCAAAGGTTCACAGGAGAATCAAATTCTGCATTAGGATTTCCTTTCGTAAGTGGTTTTAAAATTTCAATTTAAAAATGAACATTTTCCATCATATTATAAAGAGCACTTAATAAATGAGTCACAAAGACTTGGGATGCCTCTGTGTATTCTCTGTTCCTCCTGTTTTAAAACTGGGAATATTCAGTTGACTGAAAGACTGATGAATCTCTGATTAGCAAGCTGATAAGTCTAGAAAATTACTTTGAAGGCTGCATGGCAAAAGAGTCATATGAAACTAGTAACTCACAAAGTGTGTCCTCTTGATGAACTTTGCCCATCTCCTGTTCAGTTTCTTCAGCTCTTTGGAAATATTTGATCCAACTTGCTCTTTGCTGACTTCAATGAGATAATTTCCAGCTTCATTTAAGGAACCATGAATTGAATTCCTCTTTGCCAGGACCTCGGCAGGGATCTAGACAGAGGCAGTGAAGTAATTTAAAGCAGAATCCTGTCAAAAGTTTATTTCCAAAATGAGGAACAGAAAAGCAACAAAAACAGCCACTGTCCCATATAATGCTTTCCTTCCAGGAGGCCTCCAAGTACCTCTGTCTGCCATCACAGAGAGAAATCCAACCACATACCTCTTTTGGATGCTCATTTCTGTTTTCTTCCAGCCACGTCTTTAACAAGTGATTGTTTTCTGTATAATTACTCCAGGAGGACAGGACTTTCTGTAAGGTGGTATTTACATTGGAAATATAGTCTTTGCACGTGGAAATCTTTGACTCCACTGTCTTAAAAAGTTTGCTGATTTCTTGAGGGTCTCCGCCTAGGACATCAAACAGGGATCATCGTTATACATTTGGAAACAGAGAGGTTAATTAAGTAGAAACACTATTTACACAGAACAGTAGATGGAATTAAAACTGGTGACAGCACATCAGTTCAAAACAGAGGTCTTCATATCAACTTATGTGCACAAACTTACCTAAATCAGGACCACATATGTTTTTGTTTTTCAGATCTTCACAGATTTGAGTAGCAGTTTCTAGTTGTGCTTCAAGATTCTTTTCTTCAATGAAATTCTGCCCAAAGTGAAAAGCAATTGATATAACTAACACTGAAGCACATAAAACTGGGTAAGAAATATAGCTTGGGACACTTTTCAAATATGAGCCTACAACCTGCAGGTTAAAAATAAACTGAGCAAAGCCCATCCAGCAACTCAGCTGCACCCTTCAGCCTGAAACAGATCTGTTCTTCTGTTTTGCTTGTGCAGAGAGTAAGGTTAATGGGAATGTTAATTCCTGAATGCCATTGCCTGAGCCACAGCCCTGCATGAGTCAGGACTGCTTGTTTCAAAAAGTTACAGCCCCAGGGCAATACTGAGAAATAACATCAGTCAGATGATCAAGTCAGGCAGAACTTAGTCATGTAAGTCCAAGAAGTGCTAAAAGTGAAAAGTGGGTTTCCCTGCACAGAAATATCGATGTGCCTAGTTCCTGCCACAGATGAAATAAGATCCAAACTGGGCAAGAAAAGGGGGAGAGAAGAAAAATGGGAACAGAGGAGGAGACTTCTGCTTCACACATCCACCCAGGGAACGAGGGTTGATCCTCAGCCTCTCTCTGTCTGAGTTGCTGAATCTCACCCCCAGAGCTCCCCACTCGTACAAAAGTCCTACCCAGCAGGCTACACAACAGCCTCCCCTGCGGCCTCCCTCCACCACATCACCACTCAGCCAGGACTTCATATCATGGGAGCAGCAAGAGAAACCAGCAACAAGCCTTAAACTCCCCGGGAAAGCTCTATATTCTATCAGCTTGAGCAAGACCATGAACCACAACTGTAGAAGTAACAAGATAATAAGTATTTATGAAACCAACTGAATCAACAACCTCTGCTCAGATTAACCCTGTACTCCCATGTCACCACAGGGTAAGGCTGATACTGCTCAGGAAACCTACTATTTTATACAACTTGTTGCCTTCTTTCACAGTTCTCAGGCTGGTGAAATCCCCACTAATTTAACTAGGGATTTGCCACTGAAAAGCTTCTGAGAAACTCTTTAGAAACTCCACTAAGATGGAATTCACATTCCCATTAACTGGAGATGGGACAAAACTGATGCCTTCAGTTTTCATCTCTGCCTTTATTCCTGATGCAATACTGTTTGTCAGTATTTGGGATGGGGTAATCCATCCCCTCCTACAAGACTACCTGTGGCATCATTTTAGTAATTTGACTCCTGAAGCTGAACTAAGCACAAAATTTAACAAAACAGGACAATTCATATTCATCATTAAGCATAAGGAGGTAAAGAAGCAGGGAGGCAACAGCAAAAGGCAGTGTTAGGCAGCAAAGTGAATAATGGTTGGTTTTGAAGACAGCAACTCCTGAAATTACCCAGGAGAGGTTTCTGTGGATTGGAGACAGGGAAGAGCTGCTACTGCTGGGTTAAAAATTGTCTAGAAAGAAATAAATCTTCACAATAAAAATAAAAAAAGGCAGAGAGAAAAAATACAGTTGTGGCTTGCATTACTTCTCCAAACTGAAGAAAGAACTCCCATTCAGAGCAAAATGGGAAGATGTAAGGGGTGAAGTAAGTTTCTGTGGAAGTCTACCTGCCCTTCTTTGCATAAATCCCAGATCTCACCAGTCCACCATGCTTCTAACAACTACCATAGCATCTTCTGATGAGAAAGAGATAAGCCTGAATCAGAGAGAGCTGGGAAAGAAGAATTACTGTCAGGGTGTGATACATGTATCTTAAACTTACATTCCAATTCTTCAGCAGTGATTCCACAGACTCTTTTGATCCATATTTCATGTCCCAGATATTTAGCTTTAACGTCACCTCATTGGCAATAGCTGAGCAGAGTCCATAGTGGTACTCAAGAAAAGTGCTGAAGTTTGTGAAATGAATATTGCTGAATCTACAAACAGAAAAACATTCCAAAAGTTTTTTCATAACCATCGGATACACAAGGCATTAACATACAAGGTTTTTACCCTAAAAACTCAGAAATGCACATATGTAAATATTATTTTGTTATGAAAGAATAACATTTTAAGATAAGAACAACTCATTTTTTTAAGCAGCAACAATTTTAGTCAATATTGTCTGTTCAATGTATGGAAAACCTTAAATGTCCAGAAAAGGGGCATCTGCCATCTCTATGCCAAAGTATCTCAGGTTATAGATACAGATTTACTGGCCATATTTGAAAATCCTCCCAACAGATATTTGGGACTGTACAAGCTGTAGATCTCAGTGATTTTAAAAGGTGGAAATCCTCACCACCAGCGAAATGTTTACATTCAAAATATTCAGGTTTCCTATCCCTAGTAGGTGTTTCCTATCCCCACTACCAAAGGGCATCTGAAAAGGTCTTGTTAATGAGCTCCACTCTGTACACATAATTAACACTCATTGGACCAATGAGAGACTCCTGCCTGCTCCACTTGATAGTCTGTGCTTAAGTGCAAAATGCTCTTTTTCTGCAAGGCATGGATCAATTATGTGCTTTTTTCAGAACAGCAGAACAAGTCAATAGCAGAGCTAGAATACAACGTAGTCAAAGTAGAGGAAATATAAGCATCACAACCTTCTTTTCATTTCCTCTAATTTTTCAGGCAAGACCAGTGGCATATTATTCTCATCTTCATTCTTAAATGACTGAAGGGTGTCCAAGTGAGCATCAAAACAATCCATTAAACCCTGGGGAAAAAAAGACATAGTAAGGCATTCATTTTAATCTAGAGCATTTCATCTGGGAACCTGCAAGTCACCTGCCATTAGGGTGAGAGCTATTAAGAATTAGCCAGCAAAAGACAATCTTCCAGTGCCTTTACTCATTAAAGTGCAATAAAAGTATTTACCTCATCACCTTCTAAAAGGCATATTTAGTGCAGGACTACCACATTTCTCTTATCACTGTGCATCTAGTTAAATATAAGGAACATGAGCCTACACTACTCCTACTATCAGTGTTTTCTGCACTTTCACTATCACCTTTAGGACATAAAAGTGTCATTGTAACAGTTTCAGGATATTAAGTTGTTCTTAGCTATGTGTCAGCAAAGACTGACAGCAAAACCTGTTGAACAAACCTGTCATGTCACTTGCTTAATAGCTCATCTGACTGCTCAATAAATTTCTGTCTAACGCCATGATGACAGCACATCAAATTAACCACCTGATGGCCAGTATCACATGACGGGGGAATATTATACAGGCATGTGTCTCAGCACCAAATTCCCTATGTAGAAATAAAACATAAAATGCATTGCACAGAATATAAGCATATTTGTAAGAGGCACATCAAGAAATATGAGAAAAGTTCATTTTTATGTAATAAAACTTGCTAGGAAGCATGTTAATGGAAATGGCTAAATCCAGGGACAGCCCTCAACCACAAAAACACTGCACAGATTTTAAACATTTGATTTTGTAACCTTAACGCTATACAAGTCACACAGTTAGGAGCATTGGTGGGTAATTCTCTAGACCTTAAGAGAAAGTAAAATTTCCATTATAAGGCACCACCTTGGCAATATGATCCCTGACTAGAGGACTGACTAGAGGAAGGAAGGAGAAAAAATTCTCAGCAGAATGTCTTCCCATCAAGAAAAGTGGATTTGACAGAAATGAAGTATTATAGATTTCTTCTTCTCAAGGAATGTAATGATTTTTATCTACATATTCAATGGCAAAAACAAAACTCCTTAACAAATTACATCTCCATCTTTGTCTCATTCTTAAAAACACTTTAACTACTTAGGCTGCACAACAGAAATCTTGGATCAAATGGTTAAAGGCTGGTAAAGGAGTTAAAAAGCCATCTCTCATCAGGAAGTGACTAGCAACAGCAAAAAAAAGTGGTGTTATCAAGCCACTTGCAAGAACCTCCACTGCCCATTATTTCAATTCTCTTTAAGGACTTGCCAAAAAAAAAAAAAAAAAGCAGATTTGTTCATAAAAAAACAAAGTATGGCATTATGATGATCAGCAGGCATCAACATATCTGCTCTTTCAGAGTTTTCAAACTCAAAAAGATGTTTAAATTATCAGTGAAAAGTTTCAAGATCGGAATAAATAACTTGCACGGTATCGAGGTATCAAAGTATCTCCTACTGCCTTGAACAGAAATACAGAGTGATTCAGCAAATATTTAACTTTAAACAAATTTGCTGAACTCACTGGAATGTAACCTTGAGCTCAAGTGCTTTTCTGAATAGGTATGCATTGAGCACAGATTTAAAGATAAGGATGCAATTACCCTGTGTTATTACTTAACAAATAAGTTGCAGGAACCACATAAAAAAGAATACCATAATTTACTCATTCAGGTAGTATTCAAATTTAATCTCACCCCAGTGAAGTCAGAAACCTTCCTTATAGACCCATGCAGTTATTTAATTAAACTCATCATTCTTCAAAGGTATGTTCAGAAGAGCTTTTCATCTTCAGAAGATAAACATACACACCCCACTTCCCAAAACGTCAAACAGCAATTCCACAACAAGTGCTTTGCTGGGTCAAACTGAAGCAGAATGTTCCTTTGTGATCAGCATACCTTAAGTATTACAATTTTTTCTCTGAAGAGAGACATTGCTTTAAATGGGTCCTGCAAATCAGGCAAATCTTCTGCCTGCAGATGTTCTACCTCCTGAAGCCAAGCCTCAATGCTACCCAGAGGGGAGGGCAACATCTGGTCCAGCTTCGCTTTCCACTCGTTAATCTTTAAAAGGAAAACAAGTGATTAAATTTCTCACTATTATTTTCTTCTCCATCCCCAAGATACTCATAAAAGCTGCATAAACTGACACTCCAGACATCCCAGAAACCCACTCCCCCCACCTGTCACCCTTCAGGAAAGGAGCTTCCAGTGAAGTCAGCTGCAAATAAGTTATGTTTATCTGAAGCTCAGGTTTCCTCCCAGCCTGTAACCTCTGTAACACCACAGAGAATTTGGTGTAACTAATCCTTCGCTGGTGACCATCTCAAGGCCCAACAGCTGGAAAATTTATAGTAAACTAGTTGCAAAAATAGAGGGGAAACAGAAATGAACAGCCTTCTGTCATGAGGTTGACAAAAAAGCTCTTCCAAAAAGAGTAAGTACCAGCATGGCCCAACACGTCCCTATTTGTGGCAGAGGGATCTAACACAGCCAACCTCACTGCAAAGCACTGACCAACCAGGTCTCACTATATCAGGATCTGTGCCATGGGAAAGAATATATTAACACACTTTTCCCAGCTGTATCACTGTCTGAGCCGTGACTATGTCCCAAAATAACCTTTTAAGCATAAATAGGCCAAAAACTTTCATCAGAAGAGTGCTCAAAGATAACCAAATGCAGGGCATTTTCTGCAGACATCTCACAGTCCTGAGGCTCAGGAGGCAGAAGGGTAACACACAGTCACCTTCTGCCTCCTCTTGGGCACTGAACACCACTCAGACTGTCTGGACTTCAGGTTCATGGTCAATAGCTCTTTTATCATTCCAAATAAAGTATCACCTCCCCACTTTTCCCAGAGTGAATTCTTGGGCAGACTCAGGCTTCTCCATCACACTGGTAACAAGGTGAGCAAGAAATGCCTCTGACCTGAGAGATCACTTTATCCCACTCTTCCCTCATCTGCTTCTGGTCTTCACTCAGCTCAGCTTCACTTCTTTTTGATGACAACACAGGTAGAAAGGCGTTCTTTTCTTGGTTAAATGTTTCCATAAATGACATCATTTCCTAGGGATAAAATAGAAGAGTAATTCACAGAAATCTTCAGATGGAAGCTCATGAAGCCAAGTACTGCCTTTGAACACACTGGTATGACTTCCATTAACTTCAAAGGGTGTGATGCATGCAAAGGCAAGATAGCAAGAGGCATACTTGTCTCCAGGCAGTGTTTGGGTCTGAAATTATAGGTGCCATTCCCTAAGTCTGTATTTAATACGATGTCAGTGCAGTCAGAACACGGTTCTCCCCTCCCAGCAAGAGAAAGGGAAAATTCCTCTCCTCACAGTTCCCCACGGGCCATTTTATTACAAACTCTGGCAACAACATAAACCAAAGGAAATTTTACTTCAGCACAACCTATGGCCAACATTTCAGCTACTCCTCTACAACGTTAGTTAGGCAAAACCTACTGTTGTAATTAAAACAGAATAGTGAAGCCCCTGCAAAGGGCCTACGCGCTTGAATCTCGTCCAAGCCTTCAACTACATCAACTAAGATACTACTTTACTCTCTCCAAAAGAAATGTGCTCTGCTAAGAAACCAAACAATATATCTTTTTCATAATAGAAAGGATTTTATCCTACCTTTCCTCCAATCATACCAAATTCATCGTCAGATTTCCAACTTTTGTTTGAAAGTTTATTTAGCACTTCAGTTTAGGCAATGAAGATGAAAAACATTAAAAACATTCCCAGAAACAGCTTCGTTTCACAGAAGCAGTTAAACATGAAATGCAACTTACTTTGCACTTCTGGTAATATGTTTCATTCTCTGTGTCAATCAGCAGCTTTGCTAACTTCTCCTCCTGTGCAGCCAACCAGCCCATGGCCTCTCTTACTTTTTCCTGGTAATTAGAGCAGAAAATTTCATTTTTCCATTTTGCAAGCCTTGTTTTCAATTTACATTGTGCCATAAAACAACACTCATCAAGCATACGATAAAGTCCGTTCAAAGCTACTGAAAAACAAATTCCTGGCGACTCTGATGACTTTTGGGTTAGGCACTATTATAGAGCAAGGTCAAAGTTTTAAACCTGGCACTGCATATGTGAATGAACCAAAAGAAGTGCCTGACTGCAGTCCTCCTAAAAGGAGATTATTGGTATGGAGATATGTGAATAACCAATTAATACATAAACTTTCATAGACGAATACAGAGAATAGAAAATGTGGTTTTCCAGTCAGTGTCATCTGTGAGTGACAACTTCTGTCCACTTTACATGTCAGCTATTAAATTTAAAGCTGGTTGTTCCGCGTATTTGCAAATCTGTTTGTCTCTACCCCAACATTTACACAGACTTCAGAGCACAGAGGAAGACAACCAAGCTCGAAAATGCCCTCTGTAACACTTAAATGAAAGAAAAAGATAACCTCCACAGCAATTCCACTAAAAATCTGTAACATGGAGTCTTTTCTACCACACAGGAGCATCATAAGCTTCAAACCAATTGAGTCCTGTCAGTAGCAGAATCAGAGGCTCTACAATCTGACTGTTACTGACTGAGATTATAAACTGGGCAAAGAAAGCACTGATAGTCTTCGCATTCATGATGCACCTTCATCTAAAAATGTCCCACTGACAAACCACATGACATACCTGCATGTCTTCTTCAGACTCAGGCAAATTCTTGGAGTATTGCAAAAACTGAGCCACATAAGTCATGATTGATTTTTCATCTGGATTCATAATGTCAACATCTACAAGAGCCAATACAGCATTTACATAATTATGCAGCCTTCTAGGCCTGATCACATAATTACACACTATACTGTAGTTATTAAAACACATTACCATAAACATGTTTATTTTGCAACAGCTCACTTAACATACCATTGACAGAAATTAATATGTGATGAACATTTTTTTCCTTGGGAATATTTTAATATAACATGATTAACTAATGAAGAAGTTTCTCCCATGAACAGGAATGTTTCATATCCTTTCTTATGCATATTGTTCCTGCAGTTGTTGCCAATTCAAAAATCATATAATTCCTAAGTACAGCTGACTCTATAAAGAACTTGAGGTTTGAGAATTACAGTAAAGATCAATGTTCCATTTCAGACCTAAGCACAGTCTTACTTTTTCCTGTGTTACAATTCAAGGCACACAGGATTATATTAATCTGACTCCTGATAACGAAGATTTAAAAAAAGCTGATCATTTACCTTCAGGCTCAAGGAGCCGTGGGATATTCAGCTCCAGTTCTGCAATTCTGAAAGCCTCTTTCAGGTTTTCTTTACTGCTTCTGGCTTTTGCCTTCTCCAAATCAACTAGACCTGGTCGTAAGGTTTGGATGATGGCTAAAAAAGCCAGTCCACTCCGCCAGCTGGACTTGAAATCAGTCACGTTGATAGAGCCATGCCTACCCCAAAAATTATTAGAGACAAAATATTAGGCTTTCTGAGTAAACAGGCTGAAAGTACAAATTTAGAAATAGAATATAAGTTTAGTAAAATGGAGTATGAAACAAATCTAAGAGAACTCTGCCACTGAACTTCTGCAGAAGCTGAGTCAGACAACAGTACAGTCAATACCACCCAATTTTTCTACAAGTACATATTTTTATATTATTCTTGAAAAATGACTATTTTTTTTGTCTTATGTTGCATTCTGAAAATGAAGCCTTGCTGATCCAATATCCCTTCTGAACACCACCTTTGTGCTCAGTATTTTTGCTTTCTATGGGATGGAAAAACAACAAGCAAAGCACTGCAGAACATGAAGTATTTGTCTGTAAGGGCACTGAGAACTGGAATCAACTCTGGCATTTTACACAACCCAGAACTTAAAAGTGATGTACTACTGCAGGAAAATATTTCTTTTTCTCTTAGTTTAGTGTCTTCAAAATATCTTCTATTAAGCAGTGCCTGGAAAAGGACTGTGAGATGCCCAGCACTGCAGGCCACAGTGAATTCTGGGACAACTTTCCAAAACCAGCCTGTATATTATGAGTATGTTACAGCACGGAAAAGATGTGGGATTTGGGGTGATCAAACTTAGTTACAAAACAACTGGCCAAGACTTACAAGATTTTTTTCCTTTATCAAAAACTACTGATTCACTGATAACAAAATCATTCAGTGTAATGACAGTTCAGAAAAGATACTACAAACCAGACAGTAGTATTGCTGAAAAACAGGCAAAAGAAAGAGGAAGATTAAATAGACAAAGACATGGTTTTTACATGCCAATTAATCTTGTTCTGACAAAACACAGCTAAAAGGCAAACTTCAGTGCTATTCTCCCAGAAGAAAGTGTCTGATGTGCTGATGAAGGCCTTTATCTCCAACTAATAACATGGAATATTAGTAGGATGTTATTAGAACAAAAAGCAACCAAAGAGCTGGAGAGAAAGGAGTGACATCACTGTAAAACATATTTGAAAGATCCTGGAGCAAAGCAGCAGCCCTTGAAAAAAAGTGTAAGTGGCAGAAAGTCTGCTCCTTGCAAGAAATATCTGTATCTGCTGTAGACTGTGTGCTGTGAATACTCCCACTGAAAGCAACAGTGCTATCTGTACAACAAGCATAAGGAAACATCTATTTAGAATTAGGGACTGGGACCTCCAGAATGAGGATTAAACTTTGGGATCATACACTGTTTTGACAGAAAGAAACAAGACGTGGGAATCGTAGAAATCCTACATTTTCCATTTAAAAAAAAAAATTAATTATTGAAATTTTTTGAACCAGTGCCAAACATGAGGATTAAAACTAGCAAATCATGTAAACATTCCACTAGACCTCTCACACAGAAGCCCCCAAAAAGAACAGCAAAGCAACTCAAATTACATTGTTGTATTTTATTAATAAGATGAGCTTCACTCATCTCAAAACATTTAGGGCCTGATTGATGCTAAAAGTACAGGTAAGCACATCTGAAACGTAAAGGGATTTCTGCTAAGCTGTCACTAAGCAATATTAAAAAACAGGGAGAAATATCACCACATTTAGAGGAAAGCAGTAATACAAAATGTAGCATACTATTTATAAGGCTTGGATGGAACTTACAGTGAACACTGTTCTTTAGCCCACAACAATAGAGCCTTTGTAGCAGACATCTTCCATCGTTCCTTAATTTTAGCACTTTTTTTAGCTGATCTGCTTGCCTTTGGAGAGGAGTCAACAGCACTTGAACAATCAAGTGAAGGCTGATTGTAAGTACAAGCAAGTGTCCTGGCAAGTTCTTCAATCTATCAGGGATGATGGGAGACTTAATCAGGCTTCAGTGAAAAATTACCAAGACATTAGTGGCAGAACACCACAGAGAATTAGACAGGACTCAAATCACAGCTGTAACAGTAGTTTCCCTCCCACCCAAAATCAGATCAGGCTTCTTAATCTGTACAATCTGAATTATTTCATGCGGAATTCCCATCTTTAGGCAAATTTTTGGCAGGATATACTCATCCAAAGACTTCCATGTTATCCTGTGGGTACCAGCAATGACATCAAGGGTCCTTCTCACTCAGTTTCTACTTCTACCAGTGACAGCAGTCTGTGTTTTCTGCAGTAGCTGTGTTTTCTGCTGTCAACAGTGACATGTATTAGACATGCTCAGAGTTAGCCTGCTCACTCAGGGTGCAGGCCTCAGAGATCTACATCTGGTTAGAGAAGCTTGGTTTAGGTAAGAAGGTACTGCATAGGCTACGTGCAGCACAAGAATCTTCAGCATCAAAGTGCCTCTACCATGAAAAATATGGGCCAAATACTGTTAAAAAACTTTGCTTCTGAGCTTCTTATCATATAAGAAACATTACTACGACAGCCTTTGTGTTATTTCAGACACCTGGTACTGAAAAAAATAACAGCAAGAACTGTACATTGTAAGCACAGTCAACAGTGAAGAGCAGGGCTGCCTCTGAGGGAGATGGATGAGCCACTTCACACTATTTGCTCCATTTGGAGCTTAATCGATACAGGTCTTAGACAGGCAAAGTTTAGCCTGTTTTTTAATTTGTTACTTCAAGAAAAATCACATTCTTTCCTTCCTACCATTCGCAGCTACATACTGTTCATCACTGCCATCACTGCACTGGTGAAGCAGCACCGGTGCATCTCCTCCTTGAGCTGTCACTTCCAGATGTCAGAAGATAATCTTCTGCTTTGTTCTAATTCATCTCATTTGGCAATCATATAACACATTTTTGTGCTTTTTCCCCCCTACTAAAACTCTCTTACATCGCTGAAATACTTACATGAAAATGAAATATAATGGTCCAGATTAGGCCAAGCACAATGGAAGGTTTTCCTTCAATAATGTCAGCAACATGAATATTTATGAGTTTCAGCTAAGAAGGAAAAAAAAGGGATCATTGTTAACAAAGAAAATGTTCCACCAGCTAAACTGGCTTTAGTTGGGAATTTTGAAGTTAATACTCACTGATCTGCTCTTTAAAAATGTCAAAGCATTTTCTATATTACTTCTACACTGGAAGGTATTAAATCCTTTTTCCCGTGGCTGCGAAGCAAAAAGAACATGTTACATCCTCAACTGCAAAAATTAATTTTATTCTACATTTTGATAAGGGAAGTCCTGCAAAGATTCATAAACTGCTTTGGATCAACTTGTTTCAGTGTGTTTCAGAGTCAGTGGTGTAAACTTGCAACTAGTTCTACGACTCCAGAAGGATCATTCATATGGTTACAATTAAGCATATCCAGAAATCTTTGCTGGATTTGAAAAAGGATTGAGGTAATATTTTTATTACTCTGTCTTACCAGATGTTGACCTGAAAGCACTTCCAACAGATCAAGAAGCAAATGTCCTTGCTGTATGTCTGTATACAGGTCTGAGATAACAGAAGGAGGCGTATGCTGCAAAATAAATTTTTATCTTTTGTCATTTTGAATTCATCACACTACAAAATATCACACTCTGATTACTCTGTTAAAAAATGTTCAGCATCCTTTATTTTTTCATTAAGCTGGAATAAAAATCCTGCATCTAATCAGCCATATCCTTCTTCTTCTAACCCTTTATTATGTTTGTGTCTTATTCCCCTTTGCTCTGCCTCTGTGTTTTATAAGGGTTATTTTAGGCCTCACTTTCAAATATTTACATTTTTCAAGGAAGCATGTTGCAAAAGACCCCAAAATTTTGAGAAAGGGAAAGCTAAACAAAGCAGTTAATTCATATTTTGAGACCTTAATCAATATACCCCAAGTACAAATTTGAGTATAAAGTTGCATAACTAAACCTCTTTTTACCCGCTTGTGGTGAACATAACACAAATTTATCATGAGCTCATCAGCTTCTGCTCAAGGAGGGACCAAAATAGGATTATTTTTTCTTACCTGAGCAAGTCAGAGCCTCAGCACAGCTGCAGGAGCTGTTTTGTGAAAGCTTAAAGAGTGCCTACGCTACTGTGAGGTTTGTCTTAATACTTACCAGTCACTCAGGTCAGCTCATTACACTCATGTTCTTGGATTGCATAATAGAATAACACTTACCTAATCACAGTAAAACTAATTGTAAACACAGAAACCCATAAAACCCCGAGACATGTGCCACAATTCACCACAGATTTTACCACATGAGCGAGGAAGAGTGTCATCTACTTAAAAACCGTCTCTTACAAATGTTCTTGGACGTTCACCAATACAGTGCTGTTGCACTTATTAAACAAATGCTTTCCAGGGGCTACTTTTTCCATCCAGTGATAAAAAAAAACTCGTATTAATTTTGTTTATTCCTAAAAATCAATCTCCATACAGCACATCCAAATTGAAAAGGCAAAAGGCATGTCTTTGCTAAAGAATCCCGTTCCTACCTTTGCCAATATTGAATTTATCCAACTAGTGAAGGTTTTCTTCTGTGTGAACTCTCGCTGCACTGGGAAATAAAAAAAAAAAAAAGGAAAAAAACTGTTAATGGAAAAAGTTATCTGGTTTTATTTCTCTTTCTTAAAAACTTACACGGCGTTCTTCTCAAACCTAAGGTCCATTCTTCCAGATATTATGTTACTATTAACTATTATTTAACATCAGTTTTTCTCGAGTCATATTTTAGAGATGGTATTTTCTTGCTTGCAGGGTTGATTCTGCAGAGACCTCTACAACCATCAAGCATACTCTACAGGATGCAGCAAGAAGCAACTAATGAAGGTTTTCTCAGAAGCTGAGCAAATACAAACAGTGGTGTGAACACATAAGTCTATAAAGAAATATGTCTACAACAAATCTGTTCATTCCTAATGTTCCTTGAAGGACTCTGGGCCATCATCAGTACAAGATACATCTTGAAATTCAGGAAAAGCCATGCATTACATTGGGTGATGGGACCAGGATGCAGACTGTGATAAATGCACATCTGAAGGTGAAGCCACACAATGAGATGTCTTGGCTGCCAACTGAAGTCCTGGAGAGTTATTTGGCTGTCATGGGGGGAACACAATCTCTAACAGCAACCTTTTCAGTGCTGGACCCTCCCTAGGGTATACAGATTATTAATCCAGCCAAAAAGGAGCTCATAGGGTTTTAAAATAGGTGGAAGGAAGAAGGAAGTGTTTGAACTTGTATCACAGCAAAAAAACAGTGACGCAGAACTCAAAGTGTGACCCAGTGACACACAGATATCCAGCTCTGCCCCCAGGTCCCTCACAGTGGTATACGGTGGGCAACTACCACCAGTTGTGAAGGGAGACAGGGAACTAGTTAAGACCAGGTTTCAAAAATCAGAGTATTTAAGCTGTTTCTTGTACCAGAGTAGAGCTCAACAGAGGGGAAGGCTGTTCTTTGTGGTCTGTGGGCGGTAGAGACAAAAAAAAGATGAATTCCCCCGAAAGGTGAAGCAGATGGTGAGCAGCAGAGTCAGACCAGACCAGCTCCCTGGCCCTGGTCATGGCCAGTGCATTACGTGACTCTCCAGTTCATGCTCTCTCCCAAAAAACCAGCCCATTCCCAAGAAACACCACAAAACCCAACCATACATCCCTAGGGGCTGGATGTCTGTACACAAGTCTGAGGCGACAGCTGGAGGTGCTGGCCCCTGAGATTACAGACTCCCATTCCACCAGCAGCCATTCCAAAGGCTCGTGGGAACGAGCCTGAACACCAACTCCTTCTCTCCCTTTCCACAGCAGCCTTGACTGCAAGTGCTTGGACCGGCTTCCCAAAAACAGATTAAAAAGTAACAGCATGCCCAAAAGGGGCCTGCCTGGAGCTGTGGGAAGGTGGTCATCCCTGCCTTCTTCCCCACTGGAATAAACACCCAAAAGGCTGCACTGGTTATGAATAGCCCAGGCATTACAAAGCAGGTCAAATGGACTATTAGCTGAGGAGGGCAAGACTACACAGCTGGGAGAGCTGATGTGTTGGTCACCCAAACCATCACCTTTGACCTGTGCCAGCTGCAGGGCTCTTCCCACCCTTCCCTCTGAGGGCTGAGGTGGGCACATGGCGACGGGCAGTGCACCAGGGGTATCCTGCAACGCTCATGGCAGGCAGCAGGGAAGCAAACCCTGAGGGGCAGGAGAGGTGCAACGTGGAGAGAAAGAACAAGCTCCTCTCCCCGCTGTGCTGGGTGGCCGGAGGGGCTGAGTCAGGCAGCTGGAGCAGAGGGTCATGGAGACAGAGAGGCTCGGAGTTCCCATGTACAGAGAGGCAGATGGACCAGGGAATGCCCATCCAGGGCCCTGGTGGGAGCACAGGAGAGACCTGTGTATGTCCTGCTCCGTGGCCTCAGGGCAGCTCCCCGAGGGGCTGTGGGTGGTCCAGCAGGGTGAATGGCCCATGGAGGGACACAGTGGGCAAGGCAGCTGGGGGGGTACTCGCTGCCCACTTCCCAGCTGGGATAAATCCTCCCACTGCATGGGAGAGGCAACTGGACACTGACCAGGCCATGGGCTTGCACAAAGAAACAAATCTAGGTGGGAACAGACCATCCCTTCTGCCTCTGAAAGCAAGTTCTTGCACCAAAGATTAATTAGATGCAAGTTTGACATCATAAGGCAAGTGAAAGACTACTCAGCAATAGATATGTATGTTTTGGTAGGCTGGGCAGGATGAAAGATACTAAAAATATCAAGTCCTTGGGGGAAAAAAAAAATAATGTTGACTCCTCTGCCCATGAAAATGAAAATGCCACTCAGAGGAAAATGTCTCACACTTTACTACACTCTGGGAATTTGCAAACACAAACCGTAGTCGTAGCTGTCTTTTCATCATCCAAGACGGCCTGAAGGAGCTTCATCAGCTCATGAAGCACAGCAATTCTCTTGAGGATAACCCAGCTTCCTGCTCCCAACACCACAGGCCTCCTCCTGCTTCACTGGGAGGGTGAGTGGCAACAAAAACATTCATGCATTATGTGCATCGAGGACTGTTTTGCATCCTGTAACTAAGGCGCCTTTCAACAGCCCTCCTCTAATGTGCAACACTATGATCCTGTAGGAGCATGAAGCAGTCAGTTTGCCCCGCTTACTGAATTGTTTTACAATTCTTTATAATCATCAGAGATCATACAGAACAGTAAGATAAGGGCAATCTTAAAGATGCAGACAAAAACGCAATGACAAAATCATGTTTTGTTCGGGAAACAGAAAGTAAGTGCAAACATGCTCACGAGGAGGACAAAAATAGCATGGAGATACTGGCTTCATGTTAGCACAGCACCCAACCACACCCTTTGGTTGAACACCATGTGGGAGCCATTCCAATTACTCAACAAGCAATTATTGGGTAGCTGTGCTCAATTTTATCAGACAGTCAAGGCTGGCATTGCTCTAGCACTTAAAAAGGGACAGAAAGCAAATATTGACTACTGTGCCTGACGCCAGTGACTTTTGCAGCTACAGCTCTTGCCAAAAACACTATACTGCTACTGCTTTGGAGAACGTGCGTTTGGGATCAGTCACAGAAAGATGGTTAGGAGGAGACACTTGGTCTTGTTTTGGTTGACATCCATATTAACATGCTTCATTATGCAATATGGGCCAGATACTGGAAGTGTTGATTCACATGAGCAGCTCTCAGGCAAATGTCTCACCAGGTGAAAATACAAGGTGGTTAGTTCACTGCACACACCTAAGAACACTTTAAACCCTCCACTATAGCCACTGCCTAATGCAATCCACGAGGCTGCCTTCCAAGCAGCTGCCGCCTCAGCTGCCTTATTTTCCTACCCAAACAAATAATAATAATAGACTTTCCCCCTGAATTAATAACAAAACTCCATGCCCGCCAATATTTCCCCGGATTGTAGTGCAGCAGTCACTGTTTCCAGGCAGGCCACACCACACACAGCTCGATACAGATGTGCTTCTGGCACCGTGGCAGGCAGTCGTATTGCAATTTTCAGGCTGAGTGTGTTTTCCCTCCCAGCTCCCCTCCGACGACGCTACTGCTCAGAGGCGCTAATGATTTAATCAAGCTCTCCAATTCTTATCTCTACCACGTGGTTAATTAATACGGATTTTTATTTTTGTGAGGGTGAATGGATTCTTTGTTAGGCCTTTTCGTAGGACTCTAAGTGACCTTGGTTTTTCTCTTGCCCTAGTTTTCAAAACGTCACTGATCCAGAATAGGAAAGCTATCAAAAAAACCCCTGATCATTCCTTCACTTCAGGTCAAAACTCGCCAACCCAAAAAAGTGGATCTGAAAGAACAAAATAAGAACCTGCTAATCTGAAAGCAACCAAAATCTATCATATTTCACTGTGTGTTAACAACTCTTTAGGGAGGAATAACACATACAAGAAACTGTCACGTAGGCTATTCAAAAATCAATACACACTGCTGGACAATGACTGTTTTATCCAGTAATGAGCTATCAACAAGTGCTACAAACCAGACTGATCATTAAGAGCACAGGGAATGGCAGAGACCACACCAGTGCTGAACTCTCCCAGAAGGAAGAGGAGAGCAGAAGCGCTGCCAGCCACTGTTTTACTCTCAGCCTTCCTTCAACGGTGATACAGAAAAAACAGACTTAAAATTAGTCTCCTCTCCTCTGTTGCATTTTGTGACTCCCTTCCTGAGGTAGCAGAACGGCAGCTCCAAGGAAAGCACCGCCTCCTCCCTTGGCAGTAAGCTGAAGCAAGCAAATCATGACAGAACAGATGTAGCTGTCTGTCCACGCTCATCAAACACTGTCACCAAAGAGCAAAGAGGTTTTCTTCTATCACAAGGACTGGTGCATCATTGCCAGTGAACAATTTACAAGTGTATGGTTTTTTTTCTTAAAAAAAGAAAAAAAAATTAACCAATTATTTGAAATTAATGAGCACAAGCCTTTCTGTCATCTTCCCATCTTTGTTTCACCAGAAGGAATTACCTCTTGTGTATGCTATTTTCATATCTTCCTTTCACCACTGGGGTCAGCTGAGGCTATGTCTTCAGTAGCAAGCAGGGGAGCTCATCAGGAACAGATCAACAGATCAAAAGAGCTGGTGCTCACCACGCAGTGCATCCACCATATGTGCAGGGAAGAAAGACTGTGTTGGACTAACTCTAGCTTCAATGCCCACAGACAGCCACAGCACCTTCTTGGGGCATTTATTTAAGTTTCATCCAAAATAACCTTTTCTACGCTCCTTGACAGTTCAGAAAAATGAACTGAATCATGGTCAGCAGGGATAACTGGGAGAGCTCCTTCAAGGCAGAACTGCTGACATGAGCTAACACACCAAGCAGGTACATTATCTAAATGATCAGAACTATCAGAAGAAACCTTAACTACTTGCCAACCCAGGGAAAGAGTGAGCAATTCACTCCCGAGCCCTTTGTGTAGTCCCTTCCCTCCTACTCAGCCACTGAGTTTCATTTTCTGCAGACAGGAAAGCAGGGAAAAGAGTTATTTCCAGCATTTATGTTCAGCAACATCGTGTTAAGCAATTAAAAAACCAAGTATTTTTTGTAGAGATTGAGAAGTTTATCCAAAGCTCAATGAAGGTGATGAAAATATTTCTACAGGAATAGGTCTTTTCAAATCCAAATATTGTATAAATATTAACTAAATCACTATTACCGCATCTGTGCAGCAAGTGGGAACTTCCCTTTCTACACTATTCTTTTCAACCTCCTTTTCCTTTTGAAAGCAAATTGTCCAATTTACCAAAAGTCCTGCATATTCACACCAAGTTTCACCCCCCTGGCTTTCTTAAACCCTTTTGCTTTTCTTATTGCCAGGATGCTGGAAAAGCTCTGCTCTGTGAATCACCTCTGTCTTGACTCCACAGCAGCCCATGAAGTGAAGCACTGCAATACTGGGGGCATAGACAGAGATTGCAGGTCAGATTCTTAAAGGTACTAAGTCACATCGTTTAGATATCAACATACTTTTAAAGATAAGGGCTTAAGTGCCTTTTGTAACATTTTAAATAAAATCCACAGTGATCAGAGATCTGAATGTAGGGTCCTCCAGTGCCCTTTACAGGTGCCTCAGAAGCTGTCCACTCCTTAGGCACTTTAATACCAGTTTTTAGCCAGTTATGCACCCGATTATGCCTTTAACAAATTGAAAGTTATCTAGCAGGGAACACATTTATGCAACTCTAGGATCTATTTTTTACATTTGGCATGTGAAACAGACAAAAATAACAATGACTGATTTTTTTTTTAAGGCAGTGGCACGTGTTTGTTGCCTCCCCAGTGCCATCAGCCCCATCACATGCCATGAAGCCGAGCAGTTACGGGAACTGCAGACCAGCCTCTCTCCCGGGCAGCATAAAGCAGGCACAGATTTCTGTGCAGCTGCTGTGGGAGCTTTTCAATTTGTAAAAGTCACCCTTGAAAAGTCATCATAAACATTTAATGGACTTTTTTTGATCATTCTGGTTAAAGGGAAAAAAAAAAGCGTAGTTGTAATAAGCGAGTGGCCCCAACAGACGAGATGCACAGTTAGAACAAAAAAAAAAAGCTGGGTAAGAATTAGTAGTCTACCTGACCTCTGGATGAATTAAGAGGGTCTCAAAAATAAATCTCCCTTTGCTCAGAGATGAGTACAATCTACTACAAGCTGCACAACAAAACCTATCCATACATATCTCCAGATTTTCAATTTCACTTGAGGAGAAATCATTCATAAAGGATTAGACATATCTGCATGAAAATAGCATCACTCATTTATATCATTAAACTCTCTTCAAAAACAGTTTTCTTCAAAAACTGTCTTCCGTTTTAGCAGCCACATTCCTATAGGATCATCCTTTGGGTTAAAATAATAAACAGTAACACAAACACGGATTAATAAGTGGAGCCAAAAATTAGGACCCCTGCAGTTAATTAAACAGTGAAAGAGTAAGTACATGCCCCAAACTCCAAGAGCTAAAACACACTCTCTTTTGTTTGAATTAGCTCAGCAAGCATGAAAAGAAAAGCGAAAACAGAGTTCTGGACAGGCTTGGTGGGAAGCGCCACACGTAGGGTCTGTTTGCTATTCTAGGGAAGACAGAGGAAAGAATTGTGCACGGAAGGGACAACGAAGGTTGGATCCTCCCACAGGTAAAGAGATTTACATTCTGAAGGAAAAAATGATCCTGCTCCACAGTGCCACAAACCCTGTTCAGTTCCTGCTGTAGCCATCCATCCACAAGCAGCTGCGCATTCCCCTCTCCCGCACTCCTGCTCATCAGCAAAGAGTACTTCTATCTCCAACAGCTCTTAAAGCACTGCCATGAAGCCCTTCTCTTACCAAGGAGATGATCTGCCTCCTCAATCTCAAGTAGCCAAAACCAATTTTGGATGTTGACTGTGCCTCTTCAATTTTCAGAAGACTGAGCACCAGGTTGGATCCCTCTCTGGGGCCAGCCTATAATGCAGTGCTGAGAGGGAAATACGGGAGGAGGAGACATAGGACAGGGATCCTGCTTTATTCCTCCCATGCTCAATGCCAGGCAAGCCCTGAGCTCCTGCCTGCCCCTTCAAGCAGCAGAAGTGACTTTATGTTTCAGAGATGGTCTGTGGCACAATGGAACATCTCCCTGGCAAGCATCCTCTCTTCACCAAAATGTTTGCAGCCTGTCTGGCAAGAGAAACCCTTCTCTTTAGTATTCCCTCATTGGGTATATCTGTAACCAGTCCAGCTCCAGGCTTTTCACCTGCACTTTTACAGGGCTGTGCAAGGACACAAGCAGCTTTGAGGCCGCTCTTAAGTTGTGCTGCGTCAGAAAAACGGGAGAAAGCAGAGAGGTGCTGAAGGAAAGGGCAGAGATAATGCTGATCTTAATCTGATTTAATTTTATTATAACATCTAGGACAGAGGAAACAAAAAAAGAAAATAAAAGAAGCCTCTCAAGTCCTGACATCATGCATTTTCATAGCGATTTCCATTTTCTTGGCAGGGACAAAGGGGGTAACTATTACTCTTTGATCTGAAGATCAGCTTGAAAAATGGTAAAGGTTAAAGAGCAATACAAAAATCTGAAAAGGTACATATATAGGGGTTTATATTCTTGCAGCTTTCTACTTCAGCCTCATGATTTTGTGACTAGCTTCATCATTAGAAAGTGTCTGGTGATGGGAGCATTAGAAAACCCACTGCTTTCATTTCTTTACCGATTTTCTTCATGTTTTTCAAACTTCATTAAATCTCCTTAAAATAATTAGCTGACAAGAAAGATGCACTGAGAACAAAGTTACATTTTTATCTATTTTCTAGTGAATTTCTTCATGGCATCTTCTAGGACAAACACTACTAAAGAAAATGAATGTTCACCCTAGAACACTCTTCTACCTAAAAATACACTAACATAAATTCCACTAAATGAAGTTTTTATACTATTAAGCCACTACCAATAATTTAATAGGAATTCTATAATAATTAGAGCTACTACATAGTAACCTCTTCACTAATTACGTAAAGGAGGTTGTTTTTCCCTTCCTTCTTTTTCTTCCCAAAAGTGCTGTCCTCCTCACAGAAGACTGTAACTAAAATTAAAATCAAACATAATTAAAATAACAGACCTACACATGGTTGAGAAGAAAAACAAAAGAAAGCTAAGCATTTTATTACATTTTTTAGGCATAAACTTCACAGAGTTATATAACCAAACAAACTGACACATTAAATTGATCTTGTCCTAATTAACCAGACTAGACAAGTGCTCTATCCCCACTGGATGCCTTTCAGGAATAATGGAAGATTGGATCACAAAGAATTAAAAAGTAGATCAAAATATGAGCAAGATCTAGACTACATCCAGACTAGATCTCACTCCTGCTTTTCCCTGTTTATGTATGTCTCCCATTACACTACTATACAAGGCTGGACATATTCTTTGAAGCTATATCCTAGCAATGTGAAAAGCATATCATAAGTTTTACATCCATTTTCAGTCACACAAAATATAAGGTGCTTTTCTGACAATTATAAGCAGCTGTTCCTTGAATCTGAGATATCTCTGCAACTTCTCCAGGTGAACCTGGAGATTTAAATCAATCAAAGTCTCTGGCTGCTTTGCAAATCTCATCCCAAGACTGCTATTAATGGAAAAACCTGTTTCCTTCAGTGACCCTATTATTCTTAGTTGACCTTTGCCACCATAGAGCTGCGAGTAGAGCTACTAATGGTTCCTACATGTCATGTCAGGGAGTGTGTATTTGGTGCTTCCTCACGGCTGTTTTGCCATTTGCTTGTTTGACCCTGAGCAGATGCTGCAGAGCCACAGCTCCACCGACAAAACGTGTCGGAACCATTTGTTGTATCTTTAATCATCACAAAAACTGCTTATGTCACTTCTAAGGGACGTCTCCGGATGTTTTACAACAGCCAGGCACAGACATCTTGGCCCCAGATTTGCAGTGTGTTCATTTCAGCGTAATCTAAGAGCTCAAATTATCCCAGCAAAGAAATACGGTCATGTCAGTTTTACCAAGCAGGGCTCCTTCAATGAGATATTGACCCAAAAAAAAAAATAAAAATCAACTGTTATTCAACACAAACACCAATTTGACTTTTCAGAAAAACACATGAATTTCAAAGTAAAACCCTATCCTAAAATTGCAGGTAACTTTAATTCTGCCTTAGAGCTACGGAGTGTTTTTCAAATCTGTTTCCCGACAACAGCCGCCTCAGTCTTCCTACCAAAGGCTGAGTTTGACTGGCACAACAAATGTGTGTCTGACAAGATGTGCTTGGTGCAACAGTCAGACTGGCTCCTGTCTGCTACAAGTTTTTGCTCGTTCTCCTGACAATGTAACACTGAAGCAAAACGGAAGAAAATTCACCATTAAAGACGCTTTGGCTTTAGACCACTATTAACACCCACTCGTCACAACACATGGCTCCAATGACAACATCAGTGCAAATACAGATCATAGAAGTGACTTGGCAGAATATTCTTTTGCACCATCTGTTTTAAACATATTTTCTCTCAACTAAGCACCATAGAAATTTCACTGCAAGGGAGTTAAGAGGAAATATCTCTTGTGGAAACATGAGTTAGCCCATCCACTGTAGAATAAGCAGGCTCTAAGCACATTAAAACCTCCTTTCCGGTAGGGATAGTCTCTGCTGCCTGGACTAGTCTTCTTGACAGCCTCCATAAATATGTTCAGATGAAAAGTCAACCTTCCCAGAAAACTCTTACAGAAGGAAATTCAACATGTGATTAAGGAAAACTCAAAAAGTCTATCTGAGAGGCCAGCTTGGATACACTCATCATCACTTAACTGTCCAGGTAGAAGCCATTAAACTGGAACAAGTGAAAATCAGCCAGTGAGAACTTCCTTAATTTATAATTCATGGCAAGACAAGGATGAAAGACTCTGACCCATAAGAAATTTGTTTAGAAGCCACAAAAATTATCTTCACTTGCAGGGGATATAGCAGTAAAAACAGAAAAACAAATAAAATAGTACTGTAGTTAATGGCTTCATTAAAACAGCTTAATGCAACCAGCCAATTGTCAGCAAATTGAAAACAAGGAAACTAATGAAATGGCTTAACTGTTTCCATGCTGGTGGTTCCTTTGAAAAAAAGTTTACAGCGACATGTATTCCAAGTAACAAAACATAAGAGCCAGTGAGCACATCTGTATCAAAAAAGGGCAACAGATCTGCAAATATCACAAGGAATACTATGAGAGCTGTTATCTTTCATTTCACTGCTGAAGCATCTCTCATGAAACACAGAAACGTCCGCAAAGAAGCACCAACACGAGCTAACTATACCCATCATAACACCAGTTTATACGGCTTTCTCAGAATTTCCTTCAACTTGTACACAGATTTCTGACAAAAATCAAAATTAAAAAGGCACAGAAAACTACGGTCACTTACCCTGCAGCGATAGATGGAGATCATCTATTTCAGAGGAAGCCGGCTCCTCTGTTGAGGCAGATGACTGTGCTGATGCCATATTGAATTCTATGCAGATTCTTTAATCGATTCCTAAACTGAAATGATATTAAAAAAAAAAAACAACGAAAATCAGTATAGTGTTACGTAAAAATTGATGATGCTCAATGATGATGTGGCACCAAAACACATGTTTTGTTTTGGGTTTTCTTCCCTTGGTCAACTGTCTCCTCAGTTTATACAGAAAAGCAACTTTTCCTACTGCAGGAAAAGTTCCTATTGCTCCTTTGACTCTTTTTTAATAGTGGCCAATACAAACCATGGATCCCAGTGGGTCTTGCCACGAAAACAAAAGCACTAGGATTAGGAAAATTCAAGCACAGTTGCTTTCTTTCAGAAAGCCAAGGTGACAAAGGCTCACGGTACCTTCTGCAGACTTGTAACTGCCAAATCTCATCTTTTTGATCTTTGAACTTTTCAGATCTCCCTTCCTGCCTGCATAATTGTTGCAGAGTAGAGACAATTTAGGCAGAATCCGGAAAGACTGAGGTGAAATGAAAAAGCAGCAGTTATATGAGAATCAACACAACTGCTGTCTCTGTCTGATGCCTTTGCTACTTCTCAACACCCATGAAGGAATTTCTTTTCCCAACTCCTCCATCTTCCCCTCCATGGATACCTCCCCAATCACTAATGCAACTTTAGAAAATTACATGCTTTACCTTTCTTAAAAACCTAACAGTGTTCCTGGCAGTGTAGTAGCTATACTGTTCAGTTTGCCATTGTAGGAAAAACTGGATGTTTAAGATACAGACTCAATTTTATCAAGAATCTAAAAGTCAAACAAATTCGAAAAGAAATTAAGCTGAAAATTAAATAAGGGCTCACCCTTAAACAAGCTTTGTTACCTAAACAACTGTAACCTTTTCACCAGAAGTACAGGGATTTCCACACCATATATTAATAACTCATCCACCAAGTATATGTCAAAATAAAGGGCGTGAATAGATGAGTCAGGAAATACAACATTAAAGAATGCCAGAGAAATTCTTACATTCATTCCCTTGTGCACATGAATCACGAGGCAGCCTTTGTTTACTCCACTCTATACTATTTTTCCTCACTCCCTGTCTCCTTCACTGCACAGAAAGGACAACATGCATTTCTTGAAGAGTAATATAATATTTTGTTTTCCTCACCCTGAACAATGTGTGTCCTTGTGCTTTATCCAAGAGCTGCTGTGATGACAGGATTAACGAGTTCCTCACAAGATTTTTCTATGGCACTCACCACCCTGGCATCTGAACACTTCACAAACATCAATCAATTCACATTTGCAGCACCTACATGAGACCAGGGGTTATTGCCTACATTTAGAATCACAGAGCAGTTTGGGATGGAAGGCCCCATCTAGTCCAACCCTCCACCATGGGGCATCACTTTACTGATGACAAGCAAAGGCACAGAGAGAATAAAGGGGGGGAAAAAAGTTCCTGGTTTTCCAGAGAAATACATATTAGCTCACATGACTGAAGCACTGATTCCAATTGCTGGGATATTCAGTGCTTCTGTAAGTCACCACCAACTTATAACTACAGCTCAAGGCACCAGATTCAAGAGAGTTCTAGCTGAGACAGGTAAAGGTGAGACCTGTCTAGATGATCAGAGAAAAAGAAAAATATATTTTATAAGAGTTTGCCTTGCTTAGCCTAGCAAAAATAGGAGGAAAAGGACTAATTTGATCTTTGGCAGGCATGAGAACATGATGGAGAAACAAGCCAAGCCTTGAGGTTAGGATGGAAATAGTAAGATTTCTAAAAAGCCAAAAAAGACAACGAGATGCTGGGCAGCATCAACAAGGGCATCACCAGCAGAGATAAAGAAGTCCTTATCCCCCTCTGCTCAGCACTTGTCAAACCACACCTGGAAGACTGGGTTCAGTTTGGGACCCCAATGTACAAAAAATTATGTGGACAGGCTGGAGAGAGAAGAGTCACAAAGATGACCAGGACAGGGAGGCCTCATGTAACAAAAGGCTGAGAAAACTGGGTTTGTTCAGCCTTGAGGAAAGAAAGCTGAGAGGAGACCTTATTACCATGTTCCAGTACTTAAAGGGTGCCCACAGAGGATGGAGACTCCCTTTTTAGAAGGAGTCACAATGAAAAGATGAGGGGTAATGGGTACAAGTTATTGCTGCAGAGATTTTGATTAGACACAAGAGGAAAATTTTCCACAGTGAGAACAATCAGCCACTGGATTAATCTCCCCAGTGAAGTGGTGGGTTCCCCAACGTTGGCACCGTTATGATTTGGGTGGACAAGGTGCTGTGCCATCTTGTCTGGACCGTGCTTTTATCACAAAACATTGGACCAGACGATCCTTGAGGTCCCTTCCAACCTGGCCTTCTGTGATTCTATGATAAACACTGGGCTCTCACAGGAATTGAGCAAGGGCAAGGGCTGAGCAAGAACCCAGCAGTGCTGCCTATGCCCAAGGTGATGCAATCTTTCCTGGGAAACTCCTTTTTTTTTTTTTTCCTCTCAAGATAAAGCAATACAAACCCAAAGTCTGAAAATGCAACATGTCAGGTGGCTTTAATATCTTTTGGGTATCACTAAGTCTTGAATTTTATTTTTTGATCACCACCTTGAAGGCAATGACAAATAACCCAAATGGGAAGTATGTAAGCAAATTCCAAACCATCTCATTAGGTCTGTTGCTTTTTTCTCCCAGGCCACAGGGATAGTAGCTGCATTCCCTCCACTTTGAATTTTCCAGTGGTCAACTGCAGACCCTCAGAGATACTGAAGAAATAGTAAATCCTGGGCAACAGTGAATCTGCAGATGAAAGAAATGGGCCTGCCTGAATTTGGACCTAAGGTTATAACTCAAATTGGGTATCCATGTAAAGGAAGAGTGACAGGACTAGAAGCACCCACCGTTGCCACACTGGCAAAATCCACAAGCAAGACATCTCCAAAACTATGTACATGTGTATACACTCAATACCAGTGGCAATGCTTACTCTTTTCCTCTTTAATGTGTTTATTCTAATTTTTTTCATTTTATTTTAAACTAAGCACTATTTAAGGATTTTCTTTTAAAGGCACAAACGCAGCACAGAACTCCCAAACAGTAGAAACACACGTATCTTTTCAACTTCAAAGCATCCAAATTTGGGATGATGGCACAGGCAGAGCCAAGTCACGTTCACCTAACTTGCATGATGCTAAAGTCACTGGGACCACAGATCAGAGAAAAGGAGCAGGATTTGGCATCAAAATTCCACTCTTAAAAGATATGCAAGAGCCATGAACAACATTGATGGATGTTTCATGAACAACACAAAATGTATTTTTAACCTTTCTGCGACTGTTCTTCCTTTGTCTCCATCCCGTGCCAGCTACAGCAACCACAGAGCACAGTGTGTCCTTTTATGTGCTTGTACTGCACTTCATGTGATGGGACCCCAATCTCAGTTCAGATCTTTAAGCATTAAAGTAGATGAAGCTAATAAACTTCCAGCATTTCAAAGCAGAAAGTATGTTGAGCTCTAAAGCATGAATTAACTTTAATTAAGTTGCTTAATTTATTAATTAATTAACTTAAATTACAGCACACCATCATGGAACACATATAAACGAAGAAATGCATACGCTCCCATTTTCTTTTAAAGTCAATTCATGTCCTCCTCCCCAAAAGGATGGGAATTTAAAAACTTTTTTCTTTAAACACAGACATCCCCTCAACAAATCCACAGTGCAGGTTATGAAAACACAAACAGGTAAATACCAGGTAAATTTTACGCTAAAGCTTTCATGTCCCTGAAACCCTCAATTCACCATCCAACACAGCACATACATTTTGCTCTGCCCCAACAGAAGACTCCACAGCTGCTCTGAAAGGGAGACACACACACACTCTTGGAGGACATACCTGCAAGGATTAGTAGTCTTTAAAAGTACAGATTGTCTGAGAAGGGATTATACAGGGACAATATGGCAGTCACTTTGTCCTCCTCCCTGCCCCAAATTTCATTCAAATAAAGCATATGAAGTATAACTATATCACTGCAGCCTCTGAAGAGTCTAAAAGCATCGAGCTGTGGGTAAGACAGCTCAGCAATGCTTTTCACAGGCAGTAGGAATGATCATCTTCTTTACTTCATATTTAAGTCAATCGCTTTGTTTCATAACAACTCAGTGGACTGCAGAGCTAAACCAAATCCTTCACTTCCATGAAATGCTGGACAACGAGGAAACATATACACATGGTGTTGAAAATAAACCAAGGGCTTTCAAATGACATCTTTCCAGTGGGGATAAAAGGGAAGGTGAAGAGAATGACCTTGTCTTTCTCTCTCTGGAGAGTCTAGCATTAACAAAGGAAAGCATTAACTACTTACACCTTGGGATAACCTGTGAAGTATCACAGGGTCAAAGACAGTTGCAGGAATACTGGGACCTTATTTCCAATGGATTCGTTTCCTGTGGATTAACTTATATGAATTGCACCAGAGCTCTTGTGCAAACTCATCTTTTTCCTCAACACAGGAGAAATCACACAAGAAAGGTGCATTAGTGATGTCCTCCCCAAGAGGAAAGCTTTCCACTGTGTTATTCAAAGGAGCAAATTCTTGACCGCCTGGGCTCAACCTGCAGCTCCAATGGTTCAACCATCAACAAAAGCTTTTCCCTGTGATATGGGCACTCATAAGACTCAACCCCTTCTTCCCTTACCTCCCTAGCTATTTCCACAATGGGCACCTAAAAACATGGGTGGAAATTACATCAGCACAGTTGCATCACATCAGCTGAAGTGGAATTTATCTTCCTTTCCCAAATTCAGCTGAAATTAGCTGGCAGAGTGCCAAAAATCTCAGGTATTAACATACAAACAGGCACATTGATAAGAGAGAAACCTAAGAGCAGGTAGTGGACTGGAAATCTCAAGGAACTAACCTGAGAATAATCATAACCAGGCTTTACATTCCATTATCATAAGAAGAAACAACACTGATTTAAATACCTCGTCTCCAGTGAGGTTTAAGCCCTAATGAGACCTAAGAGATGCTCTTCTTAAGCATGGTCTCTATACGGATATTCTTGTCTCAGAAGAAAGGGGGCAAAAAGTTTCAGATGGATTTAGAGAATTCATTAGAAAGGATTTCATAGCCTTAATATTAGTTCAGATCAGGGTGGTTTGCAAGCCTTGGCTTTCAGCTGTTCCAAGTACCGCAGATGGTAAGATTTCACTACGAAAAAACCAGAGGTTACACAGTACACTCCTTACAGTGAGACCACTGCCATTTCCAAAACAATGTAACTACAGTTAAAATGTACGTAACTACAGTTAAAATAGAAAAAATGTATTTTATTAATTATTTAAAGTTACTTGTACAAAACAGGTGTGCACAGTATTTAGGAAGCAAGGTAAACCAGCTGATGTGATTTCCATACTGTCCCATACCGTAAGAGCATTTTTAGCCCTGTAGTTTACATGTAACTCTTGCATGTCCCTGCACAGATGTACCCTCACGGCCCTCCCCATGAGCCAATCCTGAAAAATCATACGGCATGAAATTAGCTCAGTTATGCACTCCTGAAAGCTGAAAGCAGCAGATACCTTGCAAACAAGCCCAGCTAGAGGTAGGTGAGTATTATAACTCACTGTTAGTAAATCCTGGCTTCACTGGTTTTGTCTTTGCAGACACATGCCCCATATTTTCCCAATTATGTTGGCTACATGCTTTCCACTGGTGTTGCAATAGGGATTGCAGACATCTTTGCATGGCATCTCCAACTGCTTGTTTTTACTTTTCCTCCTTTGAAGTGCCACTGATTATTTATGACCCACTAGGGGACTCAAAGACTTTCCCTCCAGAGAGGCCTCTCCATGTAAACTGAAGTCTGTTCCTAGCAACAGATTATTATTACTCATGTGCTCAGCCAAGCCAACGTCATGAACAGAAACGGCAGATTTTTATCTCTGGTGAACCAGTCCAAAGGAAGTGGAGCTCCACAATGCTGATGGACTGAAGACCCTTTCCTTTTTGGCTATTAACAAAGATCTCCATTTATTTTACATTCAGAAGGAAGCAGTAACATTCAGAGGTGCAAGTCTTGAGCCTTGCAAAGTGCTGCTGAGCCACCTTCTTTTGGTAAACTATCTTTCTGTCTGTCACAGCCTCCCTAAAGGCAAATTGCTGGCATCCAAATCATGACAGTATGACCTAAAAAAATATCACAGAAAACCCCTTACATCAAGTTGGCTTGGTTTTCGGGTTTTTTTATAACATTTTCTTCTCCCCTCACTTCCAGTGTACTCACACCTCTGTTAAGCCTGACAAGTTCACACAGCACTTCAGTTTGATTGGTCCTGCTTTCTCCTCAACACTTCATTTACAAGGGTTTCACCATTTTTTCACCCAGTGTCAGGGGTGGGGAGAAAGGTCTGCTTAAAGCACACATTTTCCAAGATCTTTGCATTTAAATATTCTTTTTTCTTAAGGCCCTACTCCAGACTGAAGCTCATCCCTTCCACATTTAAAATGCTTGCCAACACTGTTCTTATGGGCCAACTCAGACTGTATCATGTCCACAGCTGGAACAGGATCACACAGCAAACACACTGACCCCCCCTTCCCTTCAGAGACAGATTCTCAGGAAGCAAAAATCAGGACAGCACCACTGACAGATCCACCTTGACTTCCCCACTGGAGGAACTGACAACTTCTCTCTGTCTGGCAGAAAAAAAAATTATTTGCCATCATCCAGTAAGCAATAATGACATACTCTCTTTGCTTCCCTGGAGGAAGAAAAGTGCTTCCATTAGGTTTCCATCCCTTTGAAGGTGATACAGAAAAGAGGCTATAGCCTTCTGATCCTACATAATACCCCACAGCAGTCAGATGGATATCAGCCAGTCTTCTAGTAAGTCATATTAGTGCACGTGGCATCAGAGAGACTCTGCACTGCCTGGGATGATGCTGAAACAGGTCTGGCCTTGGGTATTCCTATGCTCTCAGTAGCTGATGAAGTAGAGATGAAGGAATCGAAAAGAGAAAAGCTTGGAAAAGACTGAACCAACTCTGCTGAGATAGAACCAAGCCAAGAGAGCATCAGACAGACCTGCAAAAGACCAAGCCCAGAGAGCATGAGATCTTCAGGAGATTCAGGGCCGGACACAAAGCTGCATCCCACTGCCACAGAAATAGTCTTGTCTCATGGGAACTGATGCTCCTGAACCATATGCACAAGTAAGGACTCCTCCAAAGACTAAGAGCTGCAAGACCAATACATCTCTTATTAGTTTATTTATTACAATCAGAAGCAGTACATTTTTGTTATGCAGGGACTTCCCAGTGATCTATTTATAGTTTTTGAAAACTTGCCAGGACAAGCATATGAGTATACAAAAGCCACGCCACTTTTTAAGGCCAGCAGAAGTTTCTGGTTTGTCTTTGATTTACACATCAGTAATGTTTCCTGTTACAGAAGCACAATGGATCTTCTCATTGCATTAATCAATTTAAAAACACAGTTAGGAAAGTGTCTTTCTTGACATTTCTTTTTTTTTTTTTGGGGGGGGGTGATAATATATCAGTCGTCCTAGTACAATTACACAGTTTGAAAACTGCACTAACTCCATGCTGCTGTTAACACACACACAGAAATGCTTTTATTAACAGAGCTAAGCCTTGCTCACACAGCCACAAAGGTTGGCCCGTGGAGGTGCACGATGCAATTACTTGCCCTCAGAATAAGAGCCTATCTCACATTTATCTGTTCCCAAGTGGAAAGGCAGTGCCAAAGCATACTTACTAAAGTTGCAGAAAACATTCAGTTTTCAACTGGCTTCCAAGACTTTCCACATTCTTAATAAAAACAAGAACTGCTCAGGACTCAAAATCACAGTTAATGTAAAAAGGGCGAGTGAGGAATGCCTGGAGCTTGGGAAACCGATGCCATGCCCCTCTATCACCCCTGGGTCCACTGTGTGCAGGATAAAATACCATGGTGACTTCATGACTCCATCAAAACCGAGGGTTTGGGCAGCGATTCAACCTCCAAAACACAAAGCCCATGAGCACATCCCAGCCCAAATCCACCCGTGCAATGCCCAGAAGCCTCCAATTATGTGCAAAAAGCCACATGTGTTGCCGTGAGGCCAGAATGGAAAAGCTTTTCCAGAGCAGGGGTCGGTCCCACACTTCCCTGCTGCCCCGCGCCGGCCGCCGCAGCCCCAAGGCCGCTTCCCGCAGATAACGGGGCTGTGGGGAAGGGTTATCGTAAAAACAACATGAGAAACACAGCCTGGCTCCAGATCCGTGCCCTACCTGGGAAGCACATCCAGTGCATAAACATGACCCCTTCCTACACACTCAGTTAACCAGGAGCGCAGGCAACAAGATGGTCATTGCTGCCATTTTACTCCTAGAAGCCTTTCTCCACGTTCACATTACAGATGCCCCTACCTGACCCCCTGCCCTGGCTACTGGGCTCAGGCAAGGCCTGTAGCCACGCACAGCTCTGAGTAGCCACACTCTGCCTGGTCTCCTTTCGGCAGGGGGAAAGGAGCAGCGTGGCCACGGCAGTGCCGGCGCCGCAGGGCGCAGACAGACCTCTGACCTTTAGCCGGGCAGTTCCCATTGCAGAAGCCACACACAGCTCGTCACGGCCCTTCCTCAGCCTTCTTGGCCCTGAGTCAGATTTTACAGTTGGGAAGGGAAGGGAAGGGGGTGGGAAATGCCTGCAATCAGAGCAAGTTTAGCTCTCACGCCTGATCAGAATGAACTGCACAACACTGCCTGCTTTAACCAAGCAAAAGGCAATGCAAGAAATTCTTTTTATTTGCAAGTGTTTCTTTCCTTTCGCTGGATTGCAACTGAAATTCTTTGGTTAGTGTTTTAAAAGAGACTCACAGCCAGATTCCCATTAACACTGGAGCCACTTTACATGGTAAAGGTATTTAAAAGGTATTTAAAACAGCAATATATAATAATTACACCTGCTTTGCATTAATGACATTATATTAGTAAGAATCAGGTTCCTAGTAATATTCTGCCTTTGAAGGGATACAAATGTTTCCTTTCCACTGCCTTCCCATTTCCCTTTTTCCCCAAATAAATGAAATAGTCAGATGGTTAACAAACATTATCCTGTTGAGTGAAGCTCGCCTAAGTAATAAAAAGCCTGGAGTTTCTCAATTAAATCATAAGGCTGCTCAGAAAGATCTTCCTGAAGAGCAGTAATCTGCTCTTTCAGGAAATTTAGAAAAGGAAAAGCTAGGGATAGTGGCAATCTCAACACAGGAGTTTTCACTAAAGCAGGGACTTGTTCTAATTGAGCAAAATCCCTGGAAGCAGCAGCGCAATGTTTGCACAACAGACCAGCAGACAGAGCCATTGACGGTGTCGGGAAAGGGGAGGAAAGTGAAATGCAATGTGGATCTGGGAGCCAAAAGAGAAAGGGCATGTCTCATGCTAAACCTATCTGCTTTGGCACTATTCCTGCAAAGATCACGAACATGTTTTGATCACTAAATATAGCAGAGAAAAGGAATCCACTGCAAGTAGCTCTCTCCGGCAGCGCTCGCTGTTCTGCGCGGGCAGAGGAGAACACAAAAGAGAGATTTGTCAAGCAAACGGCAAATGAAGCTTGCCAAATTTGAAGGGCAAATTAAAATTTAAATGATAGGTCCTATCCTGGCAGCTGTGAATTCATCAGCTTCTCTCTCAAGCATGTCCAATTGAGGCTAGAGCAATGCAAACTACTGCTCTTCCCCCAGCACACCTCTGCTCTGACTTGGAGGGGTCGCCTCTCCCAAGAGTGAGTCCCCATAATTCTTACAGCTGAAAATTCCCCTCAAAGTGCTAGTCAGGGTCTTGTTTGTTTGTTTTACGCCTTCTGTCCCACGTAGTTCAAGGTCTGTGGGCAGAGCAGCCTTTCTACAAGCACAGCCTGCACATTCGTGTGCCTGTGCTGGTTTCGCACACATGAAAGGGGCCCCTCGATAGTGGCATCTCCCTCGCTGACAGAGCAGGACCCTCTCCACTAAGTAAAACACTTTCTTTACTGCTTCAGACAAATAAAATGTCTTTCTCTTTGCTTTTAAAGAATTAGTTGCTTTAGGGGAAAGAAAAAGAAAAAAAAAAAAAAACAAGCCACAAACTTAAATCTCTGATTTATAGCACAGTTTCAAGCCTGTAGAGTAACTTTTTGTGTGTGGTGAAAACCAGGCCAAACACTGTTATTCTTACCAGTGCTGATGCCAGAAAGGACCAAACAGCCAAACAGCACATAGCCCAAGAGAAAGAACTTGGTGCTACGCAGTAACCTGCTACAATAAACTGTTCTTGCTATACAAAATCTAAAAAAGTAAAATCAGTTGCAATTGCAAAGCCAAGTACTCCAAATCAGAAAGAGCCCAAACTAAAGGATGCCTTACTCATATCACGCATTCATTCCCCTTCTGCACAGGCAGGATTATAAAGTCTCCTCATCCAAGTCTGAATCATGGAGTGTCCAGGTTGCTTTCCTTGAGAATCGGGATTTCTTACAACGGAGACAAACCAGGACGAATGCCCGTGAGCCCCATGCATCTCCCTCGCTGAAAGGCACCAGCATTACTAACACAAAAGCTACTTATAGGCAAGTTCAGTCAAGCAACTGAGCACAAGTTGCGTAAGCAGAGCTGCCCTACCATCCTCTCCCGGGCCAGGGCCAAGCAGGTGAGGTAAGACACGAGCCACAGCTCCTGCCCAAGCCAACTCCAGCCCACTGAGGGGTGTTCCTGTACAGTTTGCAGGGACGCACCTCCTGGAGCCACTGTCCCGAACAAAACCCCAGCAGGGAGATGGTGTGTGATCGCCAGCACAAGCCCTTGGAACAGGATATGCTTCAACTTCCTCACAACCCCGTTACAGTAAACTCCTGGACTGGCTTTTTGCAGAATTTTTGCAAGAAGAAACATGTTCAGAGTCACCTCTAAGCTTTGCAAAGGTGATGCCTTCACTCACCAACGTTATCTGTAAAGCCATTCCAAGGCTACCTACAGCACTATTAAGGCACAACTACTCTGCAGGAACCGTGTTTGCTCACGCTACGTTGCACAGATAACCACTTCCTCCCACTTAGGAACTCCCGAGGTGCCCTGGCCATGTAACTGGGAAGAAAATCCAGATTTTTCACTTTTCCAGAATGAAGCCAGCTCAGCTCTTGATTGCCTTTTACAATAACAAGCTTTGCTTTCTCCATCCCAGGAGTATTTCATCACCAACTTCCCACCCAGTTCTGCGTAAGAAACAATGCTACAAACAGTCTATCAGACACTTTTTTCCTTTTAAAAAACCCACCAAACAACTCTAAACCTGTCAGCCTGCTAACTGTGAAACTGTTTGTTACAGTCCAAGTGGTGGATGAAGCAGAATGACAATGCCAGGAAATACCTGGAATTGATCTTTAATGTTTATTTTTGGAGACTGGCTTTTCTCCCAGATCTTATTTAACAGTTAGCTCTTTCCCTCCTCTCCCCAGTTGTTCTCTCTAGGATCAAATTGCAATCTGTTTCACCTCCTGGAGTTCACCCACAGACCCCCTAAGAAGTACTTTAGGAATCATATCCTGGCTCAGACAACATGTTCTTTCTATTTCATGGCTATCATATTCTTCCTCATGTATCAAGAAAGATAGGAGAACGTTCTGGTATTTGTCTGAAATCAGACTTGCACAGGATCCGTTTAACACTTGGTACCTGCCTGTGCTTCATATCTCTGCTACACAAGCAAATTCCTTCAGCAAAGTCTCTCCCTAGACACTCAGCACATTTAGCAAAGGAAGTCTTTCTGCTGTAAACTAGTTCTGTGCAGAGGAGGAGGAATTTTATCCTTAGCCTACCTGGGTTATATGTACAGATAAAAGTTAGGCTTTTTCCAGAAGAACTGATAATTTCTTTTCCAGGCTGCTAAATAACACAGCAGTGGCAGCCACACTTCAGAAGAGACCTGGGCACAGTTTCCTATGTGACTCTAACTCCCTAAGCTTTGCATTTAGTGATAGACTGATAGAATGATAGAATGATAGAATGATAGATAGATAGATAGATAGATAGATAGATAGATAGCATGGCATGGTTTGGACATGTCTGTTTAAAGAGTTTCTGCACACCACTTGACCACTGTGGAATAACCACACGTGCTGTTCTGGGTCACCACAAGCCTGAACTGTCACCCATTCACTCCAAAGTTTAGCTGCATGTGACTGGGAGTACACACACAGTCACCCATGCCAGCCTCGTGGATGCACAATAATTCAGCCGTATGGATTTTTGCAAGAGAGAGGACAGGGAAAAGTGGATGAGCCTACATAACTTTGCAGAAGGTTTTCACCCAAAGGAAGTGAGTACCTACCGGGTGCTGTCCACCACCGAGAGCCAGGCAGCCAGTCTCGCCCCCAGGAGTGCAGCAGATTGCAAGGCAGCTGCAAGGAGCTCGGGCAGGGGAAGGAGCACACCCCTAGGAGCCCGCAGTGCCCTCATTGCTTCCACCTCTGCCACTGACCTGATGTGCGACCTTGAAAAAGCCACTCTGCAAATTCCCTTCGGCCTCTTATTTACAGCAGATTGTCTGGGGCTGCGGGTCCAGCCCGAGGCTTGTCTGAGTCCAGTGACCGACCAGGGAAGGAAGATGGATTTAAACTGGACATTGTGTCTGCCCCCCAGTCTCAGGTACAGCCACAACGCCTTACACTGCTCAACTCACACTGAGTCTGGTGGAAATGAGGACACTAGGAGCCCTCCTAGGTGATCTGCCGGGATATGAGGCACTTTGGCCGAGATTCAGCTCTCCTGACACTAAGCAGCTACAGGAGCGATGCCTCCATGTGTGCTCATTGTTTGGACTCTGCAGAAACAATGGAGAGAAACAGGCACTTTTAGGGCAGTTTGTCCGATGTATTTTTAGACGTCCAGCTCAGTGTGGATGAATCATGGCTCAGAAGTGTGTGCTCCTCTCTGGTGACTATGAAAGGAGTCTGGAGAACTGTCTCTCATGCAGATAGTTATGTTATATGGTCTGGCAAGATGAATCTCGTGCTTTTAAGATGGGGGAAAGGAAGTAAACAAAGCAGCATCCCCTCGGGTTACACTGAAGTGAGAAAGAGCGTCTCCAGCAGAGACACACTGCAAGGGCTCTGTGCTTCCATCCCCCAGAAACACCTTTCAACCAGATGATATACAACCACCTTCACTCTTGGGCTTGGCTTCACTAGAAGAGTTTAATTCAGTCACTGAACTTGAATATTTCACCAAATACTCCCTGCAAGCAAAGCTGCACGTTGCTCACGATACAAGAGCCTCCAAAAAGCTGGGCATGCTGCTTTAGGAGCAGCTTTCATTTCTCTCCCTGCATCATTTAGGTGGTTATTAACAGCACAAACCAACCCAACATAAAAAAGAGGTGTCTCTAATGCAGACTGAATTGAACCCATTTCTGAAGTGCCTTTGCAACCACTTCATGGTCAGTTGTACACACAGTCTATATCCCACAGATCAAGGCACATCCAATGTATTCAATCACCTCTCTGCCTCACCCTTTCACTCCACCATTCACCAACTTCTGGTCTTTCTCCTGGCAACCAACAGGCCAAAAAATCCAGAAAGCAAAACTTTTTCCTGCAAACCCCAACATTTCTGCCTCCTCCCTACACTTCCATGAAAGTAATTACATGTGTTTTGTTTTGCATCTTAATTGTCATTTCCTTTGATAGAACTTGCAGCCTAAGTCTTAAAGCTCAGATAACTAAGCACTATTCTTTTCTCTTCTTTCTCATCCCTGGACACAAACGTTACTGCTCGTATCAGGATCAGCAATTCCTTAAAAACCTCTCGAGCCAATCTGTGCAGCTGCATTGTGTAGGGAGTTATCAGCAGGCTGCAGGAAGGTTAGAAAGCAAACATGCCTCCCTATGAGAGACCAAAGTTGTGCCCAGAGTCAAAGCTCTGCCCCATTTCCCCTCCTGTGGGGAGATAACAGCCTGTTCAGCTCCAGCCCTTTCCCCCACACAGCTTTCTGAGCCCTTCCTGTGCACGTAGCTGGGCTAAACAGAAGTGTTATCCCCACTCCTTCTTCTGTCCCTGTCACAGCCCCTACCCATCTCCACAGAAGCAGCTTGTTTCACCTCCTGCTGCGAACACTGTGATTTAAGTGATCTACAGAGGTTGTCTCTTTGTACCCTCACTAACACCAGGACTTGTGCAATCCATGAAGGTCACAGGAAGCTGGCCTGTATTCAGCAACACTATTTATTCTTCCCATCTCCACTCTCTAATCTTTTTGCAATCAAAATGCTCCAAACACCAGGGGTCTCTCCCCTCTCAGCATTATCCCAAGCCAAAATACAGTCATCCTTCACAATTGACTATTTGTTACTGCCACCCTTCATGCTCCACAGAATGCAAGTCAGCCCAGGAAGGGTCAAGCAGTCAGATCCATGTCCTGTGGGCTAACATACACTATATTTTTTGATTCATAGTCCAGTAGTTGTAGGTTCTACTGCAGGTATAATCTCCTGGTCCTTCTGCAGAAACTGCATGTCAGCATAGGAGGGAGTGGGGTGAACATCACCCGTCCCTTAGTATGGACATACCACTTGCACTCCCTGACATATATTTACACTCCCAACCAATTCATCCATATCAGCTGAAGTAAAAACCTTCCCCTGACCCAAGTCCAGGGAGCACAGATGGCAAAAATCAGATCAACCTGATCTCCCAGTGGCTACATGGCCACCTCTGTCTCAGCAACAGGAGCCCCCCACCCACACTGGCCAGGGACAAAGTTCCGGCAAGGAAAGATTAGGTGAGAGGTGTATGAAATGTCACCTTCCCTTTAATCACAGCTTATGGATCCGGTCCTGAAGTGTTACTCATACCGTGCTCCACACTCCACATGTATAATCCCACTGTCTAATCCAACTACTTGTTCAAACAGGCACGTTGCTAGGAGTGGGTCCTTGCCATCACCGGCTACATTTTCAGCGTTCCTCCAAGACCACGTCCTCTCCCACATCTAGAAGTGCCCTGATACTCCAAAATAAACTGCGGGAAAGGCAGAGCAAACATAGTGCACACACAGCTCATCCCTTCAACAGGAGCAAGGACACAGCCCATTGCCATCCTCTCCCACACTGCCAGATCGTGCTGGGGAAACACTTCAGTTGTGGTAAGCAACAGATAAGCATCTTTGCATACACACACAGAAAAAGCATCTCAGCTGGTAGACTTTTAAAACCTGTATTTATTGTGCCTCAGGGAAGAAAATAAATTGGGTAAATGGGCTGAAAGGCACAGCTTTGCTAGGAAGAGTTAGGATTGTCTCTTTGCATCTTTCGGCACAAACCCGACCATTGAGAGTCCAGATCTAAAACAGAGCTGCAGTTGCTAAGAAAACAGCGCTGCAAACAGATGTCAGGAGATGATTCATGGAGTAAGGGCATATCCCTGTACTACAGATAAACCAAAATGAATGAGGCTCTTTATACCTGATCTCCCAAGCTGTGCTGCTTCATACCCTCTTTGGGACTTTTTCTTTACTTCCTTTCTATATTCAGATGTCGAGGAAAGCAAGTGGAGCTGAGCTCACTGTTTATGGAATAATCACCAGTAAAGGGGTTTTACAGTGTGTGTAATGAACCCAGTAAAGGGGCTAAACTGTGGCTCATTTTCCCCCTGAAACAAAGCAATTTTTTCCTGAAACATGAAACAACTTTTCCCAAAAACATATCAGAAGAAATAAGACCCAAGAACAAAAACTTCAAAGGAACAAACAGTAACATTTTTTTACTTTTGTTACTTCCCCTTATACCATAAAACTTAAAATTAACAGCTAGGGAGATAAAGCATTTTCAAGCTATTAGATCATTAGCCAGCAGTGCATGCCGCTCCTTGAATTACTTCATTGTGTCTATGCTTAAAATTTTTGCCTGACAAATAAATAAAAAATAACTGGCACACTACAGGACTGGCTGAGTGCTACTGACACCAACAAAATTCTCAGTTACTTTAAAGAACTTTTAGTCATATTTAATAGAAGAAAAATCAGTTCTTTTCTTAGAATATCCTGAATCATAGAACAACCTGAGTTGGAAGGAACCCACAAGGATCATCAAAAGTCCAGTTCCTTTGCCCCTCTTCAAACCACCATGCTTAAATCTTAATACTGTATGATAGCAACAGCACTTCCAAATAGTTTCCTGAGGTTATTTGTAAAGAATTTTTTAAATAAAGGAACTTTAATATATGTTTCTATAGATTAGTAGGGTAAAAGAGCAATTATCATTCATTACCATTCATTATGAAGAAAAGAAAGAACAAATGTAACTTATATACGTCTGAATACGTGTTTGTACAGCATCTCACACAAGGGAGGCCCAAACATTGCCACTGTACACATCAGTACACGGCAATACATTATTGTGGTCACTGCTAGTTTTTCACCACCCCTCCAAACTCCATTGTCCCTACCCATCCCTCTCTATCTCAACTCGTCCCCACTGCCACTACTTGCAGATGCCAGGGCTTCCTCTCCCCTGCCACCTCCTCCTCACTGCGCACCACCCCATCTTCTCTGGCTATGACACGCTGCCTTCTGCCTTGGAAATCAATTATTTAGGCTGCCCTGATTTCAGCGAGAGGTGGCAGCGTGTGTGCGGATGCTGTTATTGTGGGCAGCGCCAACAGCCACCACCGTGCTCCTTCTCGGAGCTGTAAAGCCACCCCAGAAGTGGCCGAAGCCCATGACACAGCTCAGCAGGCGCCAGCAGCCGTGTGTGTCCCTCCTGCAGCTATTGCATTTCACACAGAGACATAAACAGACGGGCCCGCCAAGCTACGGCTGCGTTCGCTTGGCCAACAGTGACAGCAATGAGCCAAGACCCTGCACGTGGCACTTACGTCTTTGTCTGTCTGTCCCGAGACAGGAGATCGCCCTGCAAGCTGAGAGGGAGGAAAACGCGGGAATGATGCAAAGAGGGGGAGAGGACAGGCAGGACACGAGGCATCCTGAAAGGGGGAAGCAGAGGCACGAGGCACACACAGTCACAGACCTGACAAAGGCTGTGAGAAACTCAAAAAAACTCGTTCAAAGTTTTCTTTCTGTAGATTCCGAGTAACTTGAGAAGGGTGCACCTGCTCTACTTCCCGATGCCTCCAGCAAATCTGAGGAAAAACAGAGAATAAGCACTATTCTGTTTTGGGGGGACAGGGACAGGACTGAGCCCAGCTTTAGCTGAGGAGGTGAAAGGAGGACAAGGAGCCTTCCCTTAAATCCACGCACACGCAGCACCTGACACAAAGTCAAGTTACAGACCGGGAGCTCCACGTGCGGCATCCCTTGGGCCGCAGTAACACAAATCCGTAACAACTGCTCCGAGAGGAAACAGGCGGCTGCCAGGAGCCCTGGAAAGATGGGAGGGAGGGAAGGCAGGAGGGAGGCTGGTAGTAAGGCGGGGAAGAGAAAGCAGCCCATGTGCAGCGGGAAGCACAGAGAGCGGGAGCCCTCAGCGGGCAGCGCTTCATCCAGGGCAGCAGCAGCGTCCGGGCAATAAAACACAGCGGCGGGAGCATGCCGGTGCCTCCCGCGTCCCTCCCAGAAAAGTAGTTGCTCCTTTACCCGGGAACTTTGCCTAAGTATCCGCCATCAGTTCCCAAACACACAACCAGAGCGATAACGCCGTTTCAAGTGGTACCCACGGCTCCCGCGGGAAGCGCCGGTCACCTGCCCGCGCCCCCTGCGCGCTCCCCCGACCCGCGACGAGCCGGCCCCGGCCGGAGCTCCGCCGGCAGCGCGGCCCCTCGGGAGGGCAGGGCAGGACCGCGGGGGCGGGAGCGAGCTCCAAGAGAGCTCCAAATCCGCTCCCGCCGCCGGCCGAGCCCGCCACGTTCCCCCCCGCGCAGCCCGGCGAACTCCCGCCGCGGTGTTTTCCCCCCTTTCCCGGCTTGTGCCGGGCTGGGAGAGTAGGGACCCGCTCCGGGAGCGGGGTGTCCCCACCCGCACTCCCCGACATCCCGCGGGGGGCGCGGGCGGTGCTGAAGGTGCCGCCGGCACCGAGGGAACAAAGGCGGCGGCGGCGGGGAACAAAGAGCGGCAGGTACCGGAGCGGGGCCGGGCGGGGCGGCGGCACCGGCGGGCCGGGGCAGGGGCCGGGGACGGGGATGGGATGGGGCCGGGCCGGGGCGGCAGCGCCGCCGCTCCCCGCACAAAGGCGCAGCCGGGCCGCGCCGCAACTTCCCGCGGGCGGGTCCCGGCGGGGCAGACTCACCGCGGGCGCAGTCCCGACATCGGCGGCGGGCGCGGGTGGCGACGGCGAGGGCGGGAGGAGGAGGAGGAGGATGAGGAGGAGGGACCGGGCGCTCCCCGCCCCGGCCGCTGCCAGCGAGCGAGCGCGCTCCCCGCCCGGGGCCGGAGGGCGGCGCGGCCCCCGCAGCCCGGCCCGGCCCGGCCCCGCCTCCCCCGCCGCGCCGGGAGCGCTCCCGGGGCAGCCTCCGCCCCCCGCGCCGGCAGCTGCTCGCTGCCCTCTCTGTCTTCAGTGCCGTTGCCGCCCCGCCGGGACACCCTGGGCACAGCCGCGCTTGCTGGGATGCCCCGGAGAGAGGAAGGGGACGGTCCCCGGCTCCCCGCGCGCGCTCGTCCTCTCCAGCCGCGCGTGGGATTTCCCGGTGTTTTCCCTCCCAGCGCTTACCGGGACGGCGCTGTTCGTCCCGCCCCTCGCGGATGGCCAGGCAGGGCCACCAGGCGCTGTGCGTCCATGTGCTTTGAGTAAGGAATTGTGCTGGAAGTAAGAGAACCTGTGTGTTGTAAGAAGCGTTTTCTGGTCTGGGAGGATTTGGGGCCACACGTGATACAAAAAAATAAAATACTTCAGTGTTGTCGCAGATCTGCACCACCCCCAAATCAAATTTAGAAGATCATCGGAGACCTCTCCAGTTTCTGCACATCCTCCATAGCCCTCCTCTAGCTAAGCTCCCCTCACCTCAGGCACAGATCCCAGGCTTGAACCATCTTCCCCCTCTCTTCCGGATGCAGACCGTCCTCAGCTTTAGAATCAGCATCACCTGTCCTTGCTCAGCCAGAACTCTGGAAGCGCAGATGGGGGTCAGTTATGTGAACACGGGGCAAGTTGGAGGTCTCTTAAAAGTTCAGAATATGGTTTTTGGAAGGGGAGAGAGGAAGGAATTCCTTAGAATTTTTCCCTTGGATACCGGATAGCTTTTGGCTGTAGAGTTCACAAAGTGAAAAGATATAAATATTGAGACTGAGCTTTGCTTTACACACCCAGAGGTCAGTCAGCTATCCAAAGAGAAACGTAACTTTCCAAAAGCCACTTCCTGCCAGTGCCAATACATTGGGTTTCTCTTCAGTCTGTGCTGATAAAACATCAACCAACTTAAAACAGGGAAGGAAGTGAAGTCCTATATTTGAAGGCTAAAAAATCTAAATGTACCTACTTACTCAAGCTTTTCTTTATACCAACAGGTGTGTCGAGAAACCCTGCAGATTTGGAGCCCTGATTGTCTGTAAGGAAATTTTTTCTTTTCCGGGCAAAAGTGAACCCTACATCTTTTAGAGTGTCATTTCAGCTGGAGCCTGGAACACAGCCTGAGACTTGCAGAAGCATCAGTCAAAGCTGGTTGCAACTTGGCTGCCCTGCCTTGGCAAACACCTGCTCCAATTCATGCCATCCTGGCAACAAATCAACCCGCGAATGCTCTTTGTGTACTTTTTTTACTTGTTTTATTGAGGAATAATTAGTGTTTGTATAGTCACACAGTTGTTTGGTACTCCATGGACACAGCTGAAGGCAAAGGGCTGCCTTGGGGCTGTGCTGTAGTTTCCTAATTCCTGTGCTATGGCTACTGTAATGCATATCCTCAAAACGGAACAAGCATTTCTGACCGATTTATGACTTTTGACTGTCAGTTTTCAGTCTTGCGTTAAAGCAAGGAGAGAAGAAGATGCAATATCAAAACCACAATCTGCTACTTGAAGAATTATTTCAACTCCCTCTTGATCACTTGAGGCTTTTCCACATCCCAGCAAATTCAGCAGAAGTCATCGAGCCTTGATCTTTTGTACCTCAGAGAACACCATCCCACATTATTCTCTCCATGTTCTTCTCACTGATTTTACCCTGCCATGAATCACATGGCTCCTCATCCCAGTGTGCACAGCACTGCGGGCACCTGCCAGGCTGTGTCAAACACAGCACAGGTCCCAGCCCAAGGTGCTTCTTTTCACTTAAATTACACATTTCATAATTAGCTTGTAAAGCACTTTGAAGACACAACACTAAGTGTTACTAACGCTAAATGGTATTGTTGGACAGGCTTAGTGCAAGCAATTAAATAGTAATACCGTAAAAAATCCAAGACACAAAGGTAGAATGAAGTCATACATGCCTCCTTTGTATACAAATCTTCAGGCTGTTGATTACTTAGTACAGACTGATACTCTGAAAATAAGCTTTCATCTCTTTTTCTGCACAGTCTTCCAGCCAGGAACTGCTAATGCCCTGTGCTCAGACTGTACCTGCTTTGACAGGTATAAAGGTGCTGCCAGCGAGGTGGGCAAGTGGTTGCCATGGATCAGCCTTTGTGGAAGGTGAAGAGATGGAAGCTATGTGAGCACGGCTCTCTCCTGCTGCCTTTGGGTGTCCAAAATGATGGAGGGATCCATGGGGCACTGGGGAAAAGACCTGCAGGGCAGCACTGCAGGCTACAGCTGGCAGCGGTGTAGGTAACTGCAGTGGGGACGAGAAGCCCTCAGAGAGCTGGATGTCTTTTGTACAAGGCATCCAGGTATCTCATGCAATGCTGGCTTGGGGAAGAGTGGCTGGGAAGCTGCCTGGTAGGAAAGGACCCGGGGGTGCTGGTTGACAGCTGCTGTACATGAGCCAGAGTGTGCCCAGGTTACCAAGGAGGTCGATGGCATCCTGGCTTGTATCAGGAATAGTGTGGCCAGCAGGACCAGAGCAGTGACCATCCCCCTGTACTGAGCACTGGTGAGGCCACACTTTGAATGCTCTGTTCAGTTTTGGCCCCTCAATACAAGAAAGACATTGAGATGCTGGAGCGTGTCCAGAGAAGGGCAACGGAGCTGGGGAAATGGCTGCAATACATGTCTGATGAGGAGCAGCTGAGGGAGCTGGGGGTGTTTAGCCTGGGGAAGAGAAGGCTTGGAGGAACCTTCTTGCTCTCTACAACTCCCTGAAAGGAGGTTGTAGCCCAGGGGAGGTCGGTCTCTGCTCCCAGGCAACCAGCGACAGGACAAGAGGAAATGGCCTTTAGTTGTGCCAGGGGAGGTTTAGATTGGATATTGGGGAAAATTTCTTCACTGAAAGGGTTGTCAGGCATTGGAACAGACTGCCTAGGGATGTGGTGGAATCACCATCTCTGGAAGTGATCAAAAGGCATGTGGATGTGGCACTTGTGGACATGGTTTAGTGGTGAATGTGGTGATGCTGGTTGAACAGTTGGACTCCATGGTCGCACAGGTCTTCTTTTCCAACCTTAGTGATTCCATGATTCTGTGATCTGGCACTCATAGGTCCCACATGTATGAACAGAATGAGCTTCATGGTGGGACATCCCTTCTATAATTCAGAGTTTGCATGTCTAGATTCCAGCACTGGAGGGACATCAAATGTCCCAACTCTTACCCCCCTGTCAGCAAAAAGCAGGAAATAAACTCTCTAATCAGTTTGTTAGATTAGGAAGTTGGCATTACTTTATTCAACGCTGAGGTACAGGAGGATCACTCCACAAAATATGTACATCAGTTATCAAAACTTTTGACTATTAAAACATTTTGGTAAACAAAGGAATTAGTGTTCATTGGTTACAAGTTACATAGCTCTCTTATTAATTAGTCTTCTATTGGTTAATGATTCTCTTGCTTCTCGTCATAATTAGCCCGCATGCTAATTAGTCCACATGCTCATTAGTCCACATGCTCAGTTTCTCTCTTCTTTTGGGTCAGGGGGGTTTCTTGAGTCAGTGGTCATGGATCCCCCTACCAAAATTACCTTTTACCCACTTGGAGCTGATTTCAGCACAATTACTGAGTTGGTTTTATTAGTTTCTTCCTTGTCTTGGGAGTCCTGCCAAATGTCCTGGTTGGCCATAAATTCTGCATTCTTTCGTGTTCATTATCGATGGTATATCCCAAGCCATACTTCCTCCCCCAGGTCTGAGAGCCCTAAACTTTAATTTGGTGGGGTTTTTTTTGGTTGTTCTTTTTTTCTAACACATGGACATGTGTTAGAAAGCTTAGAGCTTAGAGCTTGCTTGTTAGCTGCTATCTCTTTCATGGATTCGCAACAAACGTGGGTAGAGCCCTTCCCAAATCTTTGTTCACGAAGCCCAGCCATGAATGATGAAGTATTTCATGGATTAAATCTCCTCTTTTGTTAAGTCCTAACATTTTACCTCACTGCTGCACAGGCTCCTTTTTAAAGAAACATAACTTGTTTGGTAATACCCAAGCTGGATAAAGTGTTAACTCTGATGGGTAGTGAGGGCTGTATAAACTAATTTTGTTTGGATACTCCAAGTTATGTCTGCTCTGTAATCTGACCAAACAAGTTTGGCCTGGTGACCCTCCTCTTTCCCTTGTGTGCAATCCCCTGTGCCAGGCTGGCACGGTGTGTGTGCTGGAGCTGGAGCTGGGAACCAGATGAAGGTTAGCCCAGAAGAAGAATACTTTGGCTCAATCTGGATTGCTCCCAGGCTTTGATTGAGATGTGGGCACACAAAGAGGTATGTCAGCACGGCAGAGGGGGCAGCAGGATCCAGCACAGAGACAGGAATGCACAGCACAAGCTGGAGCTGGGCAGGACACTACAGCAAGAAAACAAAGAATCAGCACCATGCCAGAAACACCAGTCTCTGTGCCCAGCTGCTCTCTGCTCACCCCATCCCTTGCAGGAGAGACAAGAATTGGGAAAGGGGAGGAAGGAGTGAGAGTAGAAACTCACCTATGGACTTCCCAAAGGACTTTCCACTCTGCTGGTGCAGCAATGCCGAGGAGATACAGCTGCATTTTGCAGACACCCTTTTTGGTGGCAGCACTTTGATGGACCAGTCAGGTTATTCTTCCTCTGCTGTGCTGGTGCAGCTCTTTGTGCCGTTGTGTTGACAAACAGACCAGGAAACTGCTTAAAAAAATAGCACCCTCCCCACCTCAGTTATTTTTATCCTGGCTTAGTTCCCAGACACAATTCACCTCATCTCCACTGAGGTGCAACTGGAGGAAGAGTGCTGGAGTGGGAAAGTGTAGCCAGAAGCAGGCAAACAGGGGTCTGCCTAGATCCACTGTGCCCCTCAAAAAATGCCCGTGGCCCAACGCCTCGGGGAGAGTTTCTCTTCAGAAACCGTGGGCAACTTGTTTGTCAGAATTAGGGAGATCAAAAAAAAGAGGAAAGGAATTTTGAATCCGTGTAGGCACGTGGAGTATTTGCATACTATTTTCCTCTGCAGAACATAAAAGGAAATCTGACTGTAATCATGTTAGAAATGCTCCCTCTTCCCCTCCCATTCAATCTAAGTATTATGTATGACACTGTCCCTGGCGTGTAAGGCGGCTCCAGCAGATCACTGAGGCACCAACGCTGCCTCCAACACCCGAGTGGTTCTGCTGAAGTCAGTGGAAACCTTTCCATGGATAAAGTTGCACATGCTTAAACGCTTTGTTAAGTCACAAGCTAATTTAAGGATGGAGGAGCACAGCTCCAGAGGAGAAAAATAGGTTAATAACACTGAAGTTGCAGCAAATCTGTAGGAAATCTCCTGGAATAGGTCCATAATTAGTAAAACGCTTCTGAAAGAGGATACACTCAGCTTTTTTTTCAGTTCTCTTTTCTCCCTGATTTTGCCTGTGGATTGTGGTTCCTGGCTAAAAACAGGACAAACTGAAGACTTCCACACTTAGAAAGTAGCACCTGAACCTTATAGCAGCATCCAGGAGCTGGCACCATGCACTTACATCTTCCTCTACACCATTGCATTGTTTCAAGGAGGTGGCTGTCTCATGGTAACCAATGCTGAACACACAGGTTGGTGCAAACTCCCAATTTTTTCAGAGCAGAGGCACATCCCAGGTTAATGTCCTGAGGAGAGGCACCTGCCATCTGAACCAAGCAGGGTTCATTTTGCTCCATTTATAATGCAGGCTCTAAAGGTTTCCACTCTACATCTTCCCACCTCCCAAAGTGCACCAGCTTCTCTGTTACAGGGTCAGAAGGTTTGCTACACAAGGAAACATAACTTCAAGTTCCTCAGTGAAAATTAAAATTCAAAGGTGAGCACCCCCAGCCCTCAATACCAGCTGAGTGGGGTCTCTTGGATCACAGGTTTTTACCGAGGTACCTCTGACCTGTCCAAGTCCTGCTTCAGGTACTAAAGTGCCTTTTTGGATCCCACTTGAAACCTTGCATTACTGATGTGCTTGCTGGGCTTAGCAGACTGTGTTTTAGGAGTCTGTTAGGCTCCTGATAAGATCTGGTCAAGGTCTTACAGATCTTTGGGGGCCCGTAAGACCTTGACCTGATCTTACCAGTAAACTCAGGCAAGGTTTTGGGCTCAGAATCCCCTTATCTTAAACCCAAATGTTTATCCACTTTTTTCAATTGTATTAATCAGTCTAATAAAAAATATTTCCTCTTTTATCCTTGGACTGTCACTGCTGCAGCTCTTGTGCTGTAAGGGCACGGTCACGAGCCTGCAATCAAGACCCCACTGGTCCTGTCACCTTGACCCTCATGCTCCAAGGCTGGCTGGTGCCTCCCAAGCACACTGTATCACACCAGCAGTTTGGCATCTCAGTTTTGGCTCTATTTCTCAGAAGTTGTGTGAGAGGAACCTGCCAAGAAACACTGTATTCAGCTGGCCATAGCAGAAGCTGGAGAAACACACTGTAGAGGTCAAATGCTGGGTCTGGATTCAGGAACCTGCAGGATTTACAAGGGAATAGCAGCAGCTGGGCAAGCAGCTTCTTTGTAAAATAGCTCCAACAGGCCACCTGTAAGCCCAGGTGCTTGTAAAGCAAAACTGGGCAGCAGAAGGTACCCAAGGGCTTATGCATTTTTCTTTTGCTGGCCTCCTCTCACCCCTGAAGCCCTTTCACTGAGCCTCAGACGAGACCTGCAATAGTTTCACTTTGAGCAGTGACTGTTTTAATCTCTTGACAGCATTTCCCTTCCTTGCCATCTCCAACAATGAAAAGGAAACCAAGAGAAAAACCAGCAACCTCTGTGTTGTAGGTATTGATGGTTCTAGGACACACCTGGGCTGAGGACAGCAGGAATCATGTCAGCACGTACCAGGCACTCTTCTCACCCCTCCTTTGTCAGGGTAGGGCTCCCTTGAGCAGCTCTCAGGCAGCAGCACTTTGCTTTGCCTCTGCTTCCCCTGCAATCCTGACATGTCTTGGGTGGCTACAGCCCATTTTCAACCATGATTCAGTGGAGAACAAAAAAGCTCTCGAGGGTAGGAAGTGGGGCTAAGGCTTCTTTGGAAGCAGGATTTAGTAATCCCGATTGCCACCTTTAAAAATCAGTGCCCTTGGGCCCCAGCCAGCCCTCAGCTCTGTCAACATCTTTACTGCCAACTTTACTAACAGTCACACAAATGTAAATCTACTGTGAGAAGAGGATTAAGCCCATTCTGGTTTTATGGCCTATGAAATGTCTCCTGCCCTGCTGCCACTGTGCAGTGATACATAACACAGAAAAGGAGAATTCAGGCTGCTATTGTGTCTTCAGAATTTTAAAGGAAAAAAAAACATAATTCCAGAAACTTTACCAGCCAGAGAAGCACATATGCGTACGAGGTTTCTTCCAGGGCAGAATCTAAAAGCCTTTACCTTGCCAGATGCTGGTTGGGGTACATAATTTTTTCCCTCAAAATAAGATTATCAACAGCAATTTTCCATGCATTCAAGTTCGGGATTTTGCCTGCAAGGGGATTAAAGCTGAGGCAAACATGAGCCTGCCTGGATACTGCCCTGCTCCATGTAGAGCTCTCACTTGGGGTGAGACCTAAGCAGGGGGTTATGTAGGAATCCCACTAAAATGATTATTCCTTCACTGATGACTCAGTTGGCTGAGATTTTCAAGGAGGACTGAGGGAAACCATATTTATGGTTTCTAAAAATTTCAGTTTGGTGTGGATTCCTGACCCCCTTAGGTTGATATTTCATACAAAAGGGTTTTTTTTAGAAAGGGATTTTTTACTATAAAATTTATTATTGGATTTCAGCTCTTGGGCTGGGAATATATTTTCGTTCCAGGTTTCTATAATCTTATAGCATGGTTCAGACCTCTTAGCAGGATCTGAATACCACTAAATAATTGTAATGATTATTAACAGTGTAACTCCATTGAGCTGTCAGCAGAAAAACAGCCAAGCTGAATACATATTTCAATTAAAGATGCAGAATTATGCATATTTATGCACAAGCCTGAAAAGCAGATGATATTTAAAATGTACTTCAGGGCAGGAGATACAATTAATTTTTCATTACCTTTATTACTTATCCCAGTCTCCAGCTTGAAAGTCTCATTCACTCAGTCCTTAGCCGTGTAAAGTTGCTGTTGCCTTCAGTGTAAGATTTTCTGAGTGACTGAGACTTTTTTGGTCACAGGGGATAGGTAGGAACTGTAATAAGATAGTACACTGACCCTTGAAGGCACAATTGATAGCGTTTGCCAAAATGGGAATCCACCTCCCTGGCAGACACTCACATTCACACGCTCAGCCTCTGCTTCAGCTCTCAGTCCTCCTGGTGAAAGTCTCTTGCAGATCACAAAGAAAAGCGGGGCACGAAGGCAAACTGCAGTGACTTCTTGTTTTGGTATGTAGTGCTGTTTAGTTTGGCATTGGGGATATATTTAGTAAACTGTCATCTGTTATAATTCGTGTGGGGACAGCTCCCATATTTTGAGAGACTTTTGCTGTCCTGCATTGCCCAGAGTCCCTAAATTGCTCTGTCATTTACACACTGGTCTATTTTAAAAGCAGCGTTAGTGGACACATCCTCTCCTTTAAACCCACCGTGAGGATCTTCAGCTCCCAAATGCTTGTGCAGGTTTTTAGCCAAGTCCTCTTCTCCTGAGCAAACAATTTGATATTTATTTGTAAACGGTGTTCCTGAAACCAAGGGAAATGCATGCGAAATGAGACACTGCTGTGTTTCTGACCGTGTGACGGACTGTCCCTTGAAGTGTGGCCTCAGCCTTCCAGAGGTATCATCCTTCCTGTGACAGGCCCAGCTATTTTTGGCCATCGAGGCCCTGGTGTCAGGCGCTGGGGGACCTTCTCTGCAGGAGCACGTGGACCAACAATCCCATTCCGTGCAGGGAGCCACCAGCCAAGCATTAGTGCCAGTCACAGGTTTGCTGGCTCATCCGCTGCCTGGGGCTGACCACAGAGCAATACCTTGTTTGCAATTTGCAGTGGGAAAACCAAACATGTTATTTTGCGTTTAGCCCAAACATCAGCAGTCACCCTCACGTCCAAAGAAAGGGAAGGAAAATGACAACAGAAAGAGCCTGTACCAGCACAAAGATGGGTTTAAATCATGAGGACCAAGGCAGTGCTGCTGTCACCTCCCTCCAGCCCCTGCAGGGCCCTACAGGTGGGACCCCAAGACCCCCAGTATCCCCACATTTCTCCACACCTTTGCAACCTTCCATCCCCACCCCAGGAATGTCACACCCCATGGCCGACCCGTCAGAGTGAGTTCACCCCCAGTCCTGGAGACAAGCCTGGCTCAGAGGCAGCCAGTCACAGCTCCTAAGCTGGATTTGGGCTTCCTCAGCCTTGGAGGGCAACGATAACCCCTTGTCCCCTCTGCTGATCAGGGCTACTCCTCTCATTATCACTTATAAATGGCTCCTGACATGGGCTTGTCCTGTGTAAGTCCCAGACCTCTTACATATATACTACCAAGACAGGATTTTTGGGTGCAATGAGGAGTTGAGCTGTTCCCTCCAGCTTTGAGCACCACAGGAAGCTGCTGGACATCTCCTGGTTGCCCTACAGTGAGTCCCTGGCCCTTGTTCTGCAGAAATAAACTAAAAGCTTTTCCCAAATTTTAATTTCTGGAGAATATCCACTGATATATAGGCTAGTGCAATACATTATCATGTATCATACACTGCTTGTCTTGAAAAAAGCAAGGTCAAATGAGTACACCTTGCAGACACAGCAGGAATTTTGTGGTGGTTGCAGTTCTTCCAGTAGTTGTTATTATTAGGGTTTGCAGTGCATAAAATCCAGGACTCTCCTGTGGCAAAGGGACATATCGCTGCCACCAGCAGAAAAAAGGATAAGGAGAGCCTGTGCAGAGCCCTGGAGGTGTCAGAGGTAATGGAGTCATTATGGGTACCTGGGCAGAATTTGTTCCTGATGAAGGCAGGCGGAGATTGGACCTGTTCAAGCCTAAGTTGGCCAAAGTGGTGCTTGAGCCTCCTCAGTTTTTTTCAGGCAGAGAGAAAAATTGTCTCAGTGAGCATCTGGAGGAAGACTGGAGCAAGAGTCCCCAGTAGAGCAGACATTCATGCAGAAGAGGACAAGGCCAAAAAGGGGGAAAACATGGGTGTGAAGAGCGACAAAGTCCTGGCTTAGGTGGAGGGTGATGCTGGTCCAGAAGGCATTTTTGTCCTTCCCCGCCACCTCTAGCCAGGTGGCCTTCACATCTCCTTCCTATCGTACTGGCACTTGTGGGAGCCATAAATCCCAGCTTAAATGAGCTGGTGCAGCTGCAGAACAGTCTGGAAAAAGTCATGCAGTTGGTTTTCAGTTGTCTAGCTGGAGCCAGTGCAGGGAGCCATGGTTGATGGATCAGAGAAAGGGAGAGCAGGAAGGGCACAGCCTGCAGCTTCTGGCAGCTCTGCCCATGTGGGTGAGCATGAGCCAGCATTTTGTCTGAGCTGATCTAAGTGGAGCAGTCACAGTAGGGTGATCCCATCCTGAGCTGCCCCAGCTGTGCCCTCTCCTTCTGTCCTGCACCAGGTTTAATGATGAAAGGTTACTAGAATGAGTCAGCTCAACTATCAGATCCAACAGAAAACTAGGAAGCCTTTAACAGCAAGTGTGGTCAAACACTGGAATAGACTTCCTAGAGGGGTGGTTGATGCCCCAAGCCTTTCAGTGTTTAAGAGGCATTTGGACAATGTCTTTAATAATATGCTGTAACTTTTGGTCAGCCCTGAAGTGGTCAGGCAGTTGGATGAGATGTTTGTTGTGGGTCCCTTCCAACTGAAAGATTCTATTCTATTCTACTCCCTTATAGAGGTGCTTTCTGGGATGCTTCTGGCCGATCAGGTCAGCTTACTGAACAAATTTGTCCCACAGACGTGTCACCACTAGATGCAATGCAAGGGGAGTAGTCTTAAATGTGTGGTTTCGTGATGTGGCTGAGCCTGTGCACCTGCCCCCAGCCCCTGAGGGGCATGGTCTGTCCCTGTGCCCTCCCCATGGCACCTGTGGCTGGGCAGGACTGCGGCACTGGCACTGGTACTCACTGACCACGCAGCCACCTCACTCTTCAGGGACCTGAAGCAGCTCATTGCAAGAAATAAAAATAGCTTCAGGCTGGGCTGGCTGAGCACCCTGGCATGCTGTGCGAGGTAGTGCCGAAGCCAGGGATCAGAGGAGGTGGATGTGCTGTGGGTTTGATGCACAGAGCTGTACCCCAGAGCCACCCCCCCAGCGTGACCTTGCAGCAGAGTCAGAGCACAGCAAGAGCTGCAGTGCCAGCAGAAGGCAGAAATGGCTGCTCCCAGGCAGATGTTCAGTGAACTGTCCCAGCACACCTTTCTGCAGCAAGATGCAGCACAGGGCTCCAGATGTTTCACCAACCTGCAACAAAGAGCCAGGTCAAGGTCACTCCGGCAATGCAAAACAAACTGCAGGCAGATGTGCATGAGCAGACTGCATTTCTATAAAAGAACACAACTTTTAGGACAAAACTCAACTCTTGCTAGTGCAAGGAAAGGTAAGCTGGGTGTGGGAGAGCACGTGCTTGCTGCAGCAATCAAATGGCTCATTTCCAAGTGCCAGATAGGCCCCCAAGAAGGCCCTGCATGACACAGAGATGCTGTTATTCCACTGCCACCATGGACCAAAACAGAATGTAAATCTCTCTGAAGTTCAAAGTATTACTCCATGCTGTTTTAATAACAAAGTTCACTGTGTAATTTGGCTCTGTGCTCTTTATTCACTTCAGACAAGTCCAAAAATGAAATGGGAATCGGGTAAGAGGCCAGAGCTGAAGTTGCTCATAGCTTATGTTTAGTTCCTTCTGTTACACTTTCATTTTCAGTGCCACTAATCCTTTATTTTCGTGACAACTTTAAAGATCCATTTTAATTATAATGTAATGAAAAAGCTGAATCTGGAGATGCAGCTGCAGAAGGGTAATCGCCTCCTGTGCTTTGTATTTAGAAGAGGTGATTCACTGTACATTCCAGGGACGGATTGAAATGATAAATTTTAACAATGACAAAGTTCAACAATCAGGAACTCTTAATTTAAAAAAACCCACCTGGTATTTTAAATTCCATTTTACTATGGTTCTCCACAGTTTTTAAAGAAAGATTAAGTTTAGTGACTGTTGGAATTAATTAGATGTGACTAACCAGGAGGGCACCTGTGGCTTTCACTTATTCAGGTGAGTCTGTATATGCATTTATTCAGATTCCTAATTATATCTTAATAAAACTATTAGAAATGGTGAATTATGCTTTTTTTAAAATTTATTATTTTTCACTTAGGTCAAACTGGATGGAGGTTTCTTTTTTAAAAAAAATTAGAGTTAACTGATTCATTAAATAAACAAGTATTTTCTGTAACTGGATTAGAAGGATTTTTTCTGAATTTCAAGATGTCAGAAGTGCTAGCTCTCATCCTCAGCTGTCTTCCTTTCTTAGGTAAAAGGAAGAAAACAAGTTTTCCTGCTTTTTCTGTTGTCAATTAATTTCTTGAGCTGTCCTTAGCCAAGTAGCTGAACAAACTGGAAATAAGAAATACTCTTTCTGCCCCTGCAGATCATGCTCTTGATGAAGCCTCGTGCCAGTTCTGGCTGCTGGACCCTCCGACCCGACAGAGCACCGTGTGGGGAGATTGGACCACAACCTCCAGTGAATTCACAGCCACGTTAAACCACGTTAAACTGCTGTGGGTCATATTTCATTATAAATAGCCTTATTTCCAACGGAGTAAATGCAATTAAACATCTCCAAACATCTCAGTGGGTGTTTGGAGGGCAGCGCCTGGCGCTGGGTTAGAAGGTGGGTTCCCATCGGCAGGACAGATCCTCCTAATGAAGCCAAAAGCAAATTTTGGTGCAAATCTCCTCCAAAAAGCGTTTGGTCCAGTGCCAGCTGGCGGGGGTGGGGGGGTGTCTCCCACCAGCCTGATAAAGGCCTGGAAAAATGAGGGACCTTCATTAAAGGCTTTTCATCAACGCCCGGTGATTCGCAGAAGCAACGCTGACATCTAGTGGGGAAGCGCGTTACTCGGGCAGCAGGCAGCGAGCGAGGATTGGGGAGGGATTTTTCCAAGGAGGAATTACCACCGCTGTTGGTAACGGTTGGAAAGGCACCACTAATGAACATTTTGAAAGTCTGTATCGATGACTTGTGTGATCCCGAGTTTCTGGGGCAGAGCTGCTACCCGGCACTGAGGCCAGCCCTGCTGTTTTTCACTCTGCTTTAAGCATCACGGAATCAAATCTTCCCATTCCAGCCTTAAAACCAAAGGGTTAAAACAGCAGAAGGAAGGGATCTATCTCACTGTTGAGCTTAACTATCTGTTTTACCCATTTTGTACTACAGAGATTAATGTTCAATGCTTACATAAACACTGAACAGAGGCACATGCTGGATATTGCTCCCCTGCAATCATGTCTGACAACAGCTGTGAAAGCCTGAGAAATCAGAATTTTTATGCCTGTAGCCCATGCCTCTCTGTGCTTTTAAAGGACAATTTGCCAAGAAGTTGGATTAGAAGAGAAGTTAAAGGAGGAGGTGTTTCCCTAGAAACCTGAAAAGTCAATAGCCAGTTTTATAGTTCTGATTGATAAGAAGAAAGATATGGAAGGGAATGATAAGCCTCCCATGGCTTAGAAACGACTGCGAGACCAAGGTGAGAGAGGCCACCAGGAAAATCTGCTACTACTAGAGCCAGCAAGGACAGGATGAAAAACCAGGAGAGAGCTGTGCATTTAAGGTTTATTTTGCTTTCTCAACTCAAAGTGCATGAGGTCTACCCATAAGCATCCTGTTTGGAAAATGCTATTGCACATCAGGACAAAGCCTTTAGACTGTAAATGTTAAATTCCTTCAAGAGCTAACTTTCCTACAGGAACCATGGAGGCAGGGGCTTCCCCAGGAGAAGGACAGCAAGGCAGTAAAGGCAGGGCTGCCTGGGCCCACAAACTAGTTTTGAGCATAAACACATAAAAAATCTGCTTTTCCAGGCTTGAATTATAAAACATGTAATAAAGCAAGGCATATTCTCAGGGAATATGTAGAAAAGAATGCTTACTTTTCACTGACTTTCACTTAAAATGAAGGGATTTCTATGGCTGCAAACAAAATTTACAAAACACACCCTGTCTTTTGACAAAGAAAAAATTTAATCAAGACCTTAAACAATGAGTTTGGTTACAGAGAGAGCTAAAGCATTCCTCAGTTTAGGCTTGTTCATTAAAACCTAGCTCCAACAGAGAACTCCCTATTGTTCAGGATTGCTGCAGTGCTCAGCCTAAACCTCAAGGTAAATACTTGACTCATGTTTTCTGCTCTGGGAGTGTATTAAATAGACAACAAAGCTTCTCCCCAAATAAAAGGTCTTGTGTCTCACAGTATCCCTTTCAGCTGCTGCAGAAAGCTTGCAGACCCTGCAAGGCTACCTGCCTGACTTGGCAAGAATGGCAAGAGGGATGCTGAATCCTCTCATCAACACACTGTAGATGCTCATGGAAACCCTGGAAAGCAGGACTGCTTTTCTGAAGTGATTTCCACTGTGGTTTCCACTGTGGTAGCTTCTGTTAAAGCAAACTGTCTTTGTGAGCAGTTCCCAGTATCCCAAGTTATTGCAGTCATACAACAGTATTTTCCTCATTACATTTCATTATCTTTTCTTTTCTCTCTTTTGTTTGCCTTCGCAGTTTGGAGCTTTGTTAAAGCTTTATTGGGACCCTAAATTGAAACTTGGCAAAGCTACTCACAGACAAAGCAAAGCTGCAGCTGCTGGAAGAGGACAAACAGCGATCCCTGCCAGCACCGAGCTGTGTTTGCTCAGTTAAGTGGACTATGTGGAAACAGCGATGTGCATTGAACAGGCAATCACATCTGCATTTGGCTGCCTGGTAGTGTTCCCTTCCAGTCCCCAGCGCCAGATCTAGAGGCTGAAAACCGATTCTCAGCATTGCCTCTTTGGCCAGAGCAGTATTAGTATTACAGACTTGCTGTACACACACATTTATTTTCTCTTTTCAGACACCCAGACAAGGCACACCAGCACCCACCTTAGGACTTATGGACAACAGCACTGTGCTCTGCCTAACATCAATACGGAGGTGGTAAAGCTGCTGTCACCTTACGTGTGCCAGCTCATGTCACAGCTCCCTGGAGCTGGAAGGCAACCTTGATCAAACATCTCCCAGTCCCATTAACTCTTTCCCATTAGCGTTACCACCCACACAGACATCTGAACTCACTGCCAAGACTCAGGAAATCGCTGATCTCCACTCAAGGTGACTAAGCAGCAGTGCTCCTTTTTTACTTATTTACTAACAGTGGCTTATTTTCATCCCCACCGTGTGCCCATAAAGCAAAAGTCAGTGCTCAAGAAGCATAAGACAATGGAAGCAGAAGAGTTCATTTCCCA